>NW_028120777.1:2500-485041 GCF_965178545.1 Coloeus monedula | reverse complement strand
AATACGGCTCAGTATTTGCACTGAAAATGCTTGGAAGCAGAAATCCCAACTTGGAAAAGGAGCCACAAAGGAATAGCAAGATACTTTCCATTTTTTGAAGTGTCAGCTTCTGACACTTCACTCGTCTGTAACAACAGCTCATTTGTAGATCAGCTCTTCCTTTGACTCCAATCCAAAAAAATCTCATGTTCCCTTGAACTGTCCAGTCTCCTTCAAAGACTTAGGTTGATGTTTCTTGCAGTGACTGTGCTGATCCAAGGATCAGCTTTGTCTTCGATTCCTGCTCGTCTGTGTGTCCCTGGTTTGACATTTTGACCGTTTCCTGCAAGTTCTCTCCTCTTTGTGTGGTTTGTGTGTGAGCCAGATCATCAACAGCTGCAGTGGCCCCGAGCTGGCCCCGTCTGTCCTCAGCCCACTGCTTTCTAAAGACACCACCGATTTCCTGAGAGGACACCTGACACCCAAAGAGATAAACCTCTGGGATTCCCTGGGGGAGACATGGACCAGATCCAGGTAAGGACAGAGCTGCCATCTCCCCAGGCTCCCCACGCAGACGGGATGCTTGGATTCCCTGATGCTCCTGCTTCTTCTTTCAGGGGATGCCCTGAAAGACACATTCTTCGTGAATGTCCCCTCATATTCCCACTTTCTGTCCTAGAGCCGAGTGGCCCCGAGACACGAACATCCCCACCTACATCCCCAAATTCCACAACGGCTGGGAACCACCCACAGAAATCTTCCGTGGAGCTCCCTGGGAAATAGACATTGGACACTTGCAAGAGGAAGGTTAGTCCTGTGTCCCTGTCTCTTCACTCTCCCTCCCCCTTTTCCGGAGAAATGGAGCCGCAGGGGTAGTGGTGGCGTGCAACAAGTAGTTGGCTCAAAACTCAGTTGGATCTGGTTGCCCCAGTTAAATACAGAAAGCAAATGAGGCTGGAAAAGGGCAGCAATAATGAGCCTCTCCCAATCCAAGGCAACAGCACCCTACAGCGTAACTGAGCTCCAGGGACACAGGCTTCCCTGGAGAACACCTTGACCAAAATCTGCCAGACCATGACTCATCTACCACTATCCCTCTCCTTTTCTCCGATCAGCTTTCCCCTTTCCTGGTAACACTGACTCCATGTCTGCCTTTCCAGCTCTCCTCAGCCAATGGATATCCTTACTGGAACTCCTCACTCAAGTGTGGCCAGACGGCTGAGCAGACACAGGTCGGGGATGCCTTCAAACAGAACATCACTCCACATGGAAATAGGTAATGGATCCGCACGCCCGGAGCTTTGGCTCCCGCCTCGGAACCTCATGAACGCACACGGACACGTACAGTGACACTGGGACGTTTGGGCATCCTGGAGACAACTCCCTGCCACTGTTAATAACCACCAAGGGAAGACAAAGATCAGCTGAGGGGTTATTCCCATAAGCACTGTCTGCTGTTTAACCCCCAGCAGCTCTGCAAGGAAAGGAATCGCAGGTGTTTTCCACCGCAGGAGGCAAAAATATTGACTGACTTCATCAGTCCATCCATAGGTCTTGTTTCCCAACATCAGCCCAGCAAAGTGACCTTAAGGATCAGGTGCCAAAGATGCTGCACTGCGCTTTGGCTCTCCATGTGTGTAGAGATGCTGGAATCATGGAATCACAGAAGGGATTGGGTGGGAAGGGACCTTAAAGATTATCCCGTTCCAACCCCCTGCCATGGCCAGAGACACCTTTCACTATCCCAGGTTGCTTCAAGCTCTGTCCAGCCTGGCCTTGGACACTGCCAGGGATCCAGGGGCAGCCACAGCTTCTCTGGGCAACCTGTGCCAGGGCCTCAGCACCTTCACAGGGAAGGATTTCTTCCCAATATCCCATCTAAACCCACCCTCTGGCAGCAGGAAGCCATTCCTCCTTGTCCTTTCACTCCAGGCTCTTCAAGTCCCTCTCCAGCTCTCTTGGGGCGCCTTTAGGCACTGGAAAAGGCTCTAAGGGCTCTCCAGAGCCTTCTCTTCTCCAGGCTGAACATTCCCAGCCCTCCCAGCCCGCCTGTGTAATGCTCTAGCTCTTGGAGCACTTCCTGGCCCTTCCTGTCTGATATTGCGCTGGTTTATTAAAGGAAATTCTGACTCTTTCTGCTATCTCTGTGTATTTATCTCCAAAGGACTGTGAGTACGGAAGAGTCATCCCCTATGTTCCTCAGCTCTTCTTTGGGGAACTCACCTATAAATGGAACTGCAGAAATGGGGAGGGAGGAAAAGGAAACAGGATGTGAATCGAGCACCTGCATAGTGACCACAGATGTCCACTGCTAGACAGACACTGATGTCAGGCAGATCATGCCCTCCAAATAGTGCTCAGAAAGAGAACAAGTTTGGGATTTCTGAAACTGCTCTGAATTGGATTTGCTTAAACAGATGTCATTAGTAAAAGCAATCAAAGAAAGAGTTTTGATCCCTCTTCCAAGCTGATGCCACTTATCATGTATCTTCCCTGCATTCTTCTAGGGAAGCTGTTTTTGATGTTGTCCTGTCCTTCTTTTTATAAGGGAGCAAAAATACTTTATTAAGTATTACTCTTTCAGTTTTGTTTCCTCTCATCTTCTGAGATACAGTAAAGTGAACATTCAGCAGAATAGTTTTGTATTTTTTGAACACAATTCTTCTTTTATCCAATTGAGGCCCTTCTGTGATCATGAAAAAACAGAAACTGTTGTGAACTACAGTTTACACTCATAAGAGGTTGACATGGGTCAGTTCTCCAAGGTTATTCTTAGTTCAACTGCTGTGTAAACTGTTGATGTCACTGACTGGAGGCTGCTCTTCAGGACATTATAGATATGATAATTATATGACAGAAAATGCAACATATAGTTGAATCTGACCTTCAAGTTCACTAGCTTAAAAAAGGAAAAAAATGTCTGTAAGAAATTTGCTGCTTTTCCCATTACTAAGATGTAATAAATGCCTTCAAGTTTATACTCAGTCGACAGCATATACACATGGACAGCAGTGCCCATCCATCTTCAAGCTAGGGTACATTTTAAGTCTCAATGATCACTGCCTCCAGAAAGCATTTTTGAGACAAAACAGGCAAAGTCTTTTGCATATCTAGACAATCATCCAATACTAGGATCTTCACTCCCACATAAACACTTCATGTTTTTCCACAGAGGAATCTGAGATAGATTTTTCTGAGAAATAACAAACCACCAAAAATTAATTAAATGACAAACAAGGGAAAAGCACCACTTCCTCACTCAGCACATTTTCCTTGATTTTCATTAAGCATTCAGATTTACAGATGCTGATATTGCCACAAGAGCAGTTTTTTTCTGGTTTAACTTCCTCTTCCAGTAGAGCGAGCACAGCTGCAAAATGCAAGCTCACTTCTAGGCTCTCTTACACATCACCAGTTTACCACATTCCAACCAGTCACAGCTGTGCAACACCCCGTCAGGGTACTGGGATTACTGCAGTGCCACAGACAGTTTAAGTGAGGCTGATGGAGCTGTACAATTTTAACTATGTTCTATATGTATAATTAAATGATGCATGACATGGAAATAAGCCAGCTGTACTGAAACTGAACAAACTAACTGCTCTGATGCAACAGTTAAGCATCTCATCAGTTCTAAAATGAAACAGGTTTAAAGCAAAAACAATATAGAGAACAGAATGCTTGACACTGTTAAATAGCATACTCAAAGGATAATTTTTGAACATTAAGGAAATGCACTCACCCAGTCAAATTTTCAAAAGAATTCCTGGCACCAAAATATTCTCTGTTTGCTTTTTCACCATGTTTTAAGAATGGATCACTCTGGGGGAAGAAAATCCTGTGCGCAAAACACTGCGTGAAACTAAACAATCCTTAAACATGGCTAATTTCCATGTGGAGCTGATGATTTAGCACTGTCATCCTTCAGCAGAGGAGAAAGAATTACCTGTCTTTAGTTTATTTAGGTAAGATGAAAAAAGTGAAGAGCGTGAATTTGATCTTGCTTCAATTAACTTCAGTGGAAAAACTCTTGCCATGACTTCAGTGAGAGTGAGACTGCATCTTAATTCATTCTATATGGAGAAAAACAAATCAGCTGAGAATAATGCTTTTGTTTATTAGATGTAAATTACTACCACAGTCGTTTTTAACAGTGCTAAGTAAATCCTGCTTTAAAAGCCAAACGTTGCCTTCAGTCCTGCTTATTCCTCTGTACTGTGTCACAATGCAGGATTCCTGGTCCTCTGACCAAGTCACCGCTGTCACAGTAAGCATGGCTTGCTCTGGGGAATGGCCACATTCCCACACGGGAATGATAGATGTTTGTGGATGTCACTGGTGACAATGTCCAAATCTGGGCTAGGGCATGCCCCCCAGCCAAGAAACTAGGGTGCACACTTTTGTAATATAAATGCATTCACTGAGAACACAGACTACACTTACTAAAATGTCCATGAAAAGCAGCCAAGTAAATCAAATCAATAGGGTTAAATTTGCAATTAGGATTCTCTCTTTCGGCAGGAAAATTTTAGGATAGCCACAAATTGAGAAAAATTTGCTTTTTTTTCTTCTTTTTCTCAGAAGGCAATCAACCTTCTGGTCTGGCTATTCTTTACTTCTCCCCATGAAGTAAAATCTAAAAAGACACACACACGATATTTATGGAAGGACCTCCCAATGAATTAGGAAAAATTATTACTCAGAAGATCAAACAGAAACAAGACTGTCTACACTGTATGAATTAAACATACATGAATTAGGACACTGAGCCTTCCATTCTTTAGTAACAGAACTGATGCTGTCCTGAAAATGACATTAATGAATTACACTGGTATATGAAAACCTTCTGCATCTGCTCTAGAGGTTGGAATGAGGATGTTAAATGAGGCAGCAGACAACAAGGACGTGCTGCTTAGGGAAGCTGAATATCACTTCTGTGCTTGTGGAGTTCTGCAGTTTGGATGAAGGTCACAGGTTATCTCCAGCTACATGAAAATGAGTGATAAATACACACTGTTGGTCTTAGACTGAAAGCAGTACTAGGCAAAGAGAGTCAAAATATGGAATATTACTCAAAATCATCCCCTGGTTTTCTAAAGATCATAATCTTCTATTAGAAGACAGTTTGTTACCTTCTCCTAATATTAAAGCTGTAATAGTAAAAGCACCTCAATCTTGTAGAAGTATCTAAGATACACAGAATAAGTAAGGTATATGCAGTGAGAGCACCCTAAAAACATCACAAGAGGAGTGACAATTTCTGGGATAGTAATGACATGAACGAGTATCTAAACGTTAAGTCTGAGTGAATAAGAGAATTTTTCAACTAATGGATCAGGGAAAATGTGAAAGGATGAGATATGTGATTAAAGATCATAGTGTATTCGGTTAACACAGGTGGAAAATATATGACTTTGATTCTGTACTACAACATATTTTAATTGATTTGTGTGTAGTTTTAGTTTTATACATGCACAATTTTTTAGAACACATCTTTAGACTGGGACAAACAATAAAGGAAATCCATTGTATGACTTTACATTGATCCCAACATCACTCACTGGAATATCTTAACATTTCCTGCACAGATTCCCATTCGTTAAGATGACAACCTTGAGAAGAAGGAAACCTGTAACTGCCATTCAGAGAAGGTCTAAAATTTCAATTGCTGTTTGAACACAAAGGAGCTTTGACATGCTGTGGTTTATTGAAGCACTCCTGCAGTTATAGACACATCTTTAACCACCCTACCCTCTCCCTCTTCCTCCATCCACCACTGATTGATGCAACTGGAAGCTTCAGTAACTGCAGAGCAAAGTCCCGCTTACTTCCAGCTCTCCTGCCCCAGCAAATGCTCAGCTCTTCTGGGAAGATGGAGCTATGCCATAAGCACATTGCACCTGAAAGGAGATTAAACCTTCCCTTCAAAGACACATGTGACCAGGTTTTTGGAACTGCCTGATGTGGCCAGTTCTCATCTGTTTTCCATAAAGAAGGAAAAGAGCCCTGTATTCTCCTCTTCATGAGAGTTCAAGTATGAATTCCAAAGAACAGAGATGCCAGGACTTGTCAGTGACATGACTAACAATTTTATGAGAACTGGCAAAACAGTTCATTTCTCCTACATCTTATTCTCAGAAACCTTGGAATTGTTTTGTCTGAAAGATTTGGGGGGAGGAAGGTGGACTTAATTCTCACAACTATATTAAATATTCAGTACATCTGATATTCTGTTGTCAACACGCAAAATATAGTTTAATTATGATAAGCCATACTGGAATCATTTACAATACATAAATGTGAAAAAACAGCATTAAATTATTTCTTGTTCCATGTGGAAAAATATACACCTTCCAACCCCCCAAGAAAGTAAGACAAGGCACAATAAATTCTGGTAATTCTCTTTCTTCTGACTTTTCAGTTCCATCACAGCTCTCAAAACTAAGATTTATGTGCTGTTTTGCATCTGTATCTGTTGTTGATTTTCCCCCCCTACAGGGATATAGGTGAATAAGTTTGGACAGGAAACGGTATCCCTCAAGCCAAACTGAAAGGTTTATAAAGTTGCTAAGAAAAGTTTGGGTCAGGGCCTAAATATCAATCATCTGCTCACTGTCTTTTTAAACGAGCTCAGGCATTTTCCCAACTGTTCCCAGCAGGTCTCTGCCACTATTTTAAACTAAGATTTCAGCCATTTTTTTTCCCCTGTGTTGACCTCACTAATTTTTCTTTCTCCCCCTCTTTACCTGCCAAAGGCATCCATCAGGATTTTGCCAAAGGCTATCTGCTTTTGAAGTTGAGAGGAATTCACTAATCGTGAGTGTCAAATCCACAGTAAATGCCATGGCCATATGGTATATGCTGCTTTTGGGAATTAGCTCAAAAGGCCTAGCTGTGAGAAGGCCGGCTGTATGTCAGGAGGGTTTTACTGCTAACTTTCATAACTCATGTCAGCTCTTTCAGTTTCTGTATGCATTGGCTTCAGGGAGTGCAACTGTTCCCTGAATTTATAAAAATGTTGTCAAGATCCCTTGATCTTGCTTCCTCTGTCTCTCTCGCACAAACACATCCAAACACATTTATATACACAGTGGAATAGCATGCACAGTGGCATGCAAATCTAGCAAAAGAGAAGCTTGTAAATAAATAGCATGTCATTCTGCTTACTCAATAAATTTCTCTGGGTGTTAAACTCATGATAAACATATCATAAGCCCCGATGAAGGCTCTACAGCCTGTCCCATCACACCATCCTGAGTGTAACTCTGCAATGCATAGGAAGACATAAGTTTGAAAAACAGAGCAGAAATAGCTCCCCTAAGGGCAAGGGGCTGACATAGCTGAAACATAACTAACTGGAGAGCATTTGTTTTCACTAAAGAAGGAAGTGTCAGTGACACATCTCTGTGCCTGTGGAGGTGTACTGTACATTCAAAGCAAAAAGAAATCCACCTTCTTTAAAAAATTGGCCATTAATACATAAATATGTCTGTGTTGAAATCCCTCAGACGGTACCATTCTTAACAAGAACTACACACAAGACTAAGAAATTCTGCAGAGAATCACGCTTTTGTGATCCAAAGAGGCAAGGAGAAAGAAAACCACATATGAAGAGTTTAACATACCCACTTAGTGATAGAAAAAGAATTATTACAAAAATAAATGTCAGTCCCCTTGAAACACTTGAGTCAGCGCTCTCAACTTTCTCTGATGCTGTAGGAAGGTGTGAATGTCCTCCATGTGTCACATCATCCGCACCAGCCACACAGGAATGTCTCCAATGCACCTCAGAGCCTTTCAAGGACCACTCCCCTCTAATTTATGTAGAGTCTGTTAACATCCTCTTGGAGCAAACAGAAATAATACTTTTAAAAGACATTTATACTTCAGAAACATGTGCCCCGACACAACAAAAAACCCAGATTTTAATACTGCCCCGAGGCAGAATTCATCCATCTTTAAGGCTTCTATTATGTATTTCCTGGTTAGTAATACAAAAAGAACTGCTGGCAGTATCACATCGAAACCAAAGTGCCAGAATCAGAAAAACTACTGAAAAGTTTACCTTTATAGGAAAGCTTCAGTCTTGGGATATTTTGTTTTGACGTTCCAGTGACTGGAAGGAACAGCATCGCTAAAGACAGCAGGCTGCAGGCATGTGGCACTTGCAAAGCTCTCATTCTGCTCTCCTCTTCTGTATCTTCTTTTGTACTATGGTGAAATATCTCCCCACTTTTCAAACAATCCAAGTTTGATCTGGAAGAAAAAAAGAAAACATCTGTAGATCTGCTTTACTGCATAAGCAACAATTCTGTAAGCAAGCCAGACCTATTTCTAAAGAGCACCTCAGTTAATTTCTTTGCTACGAAAGTATTTTTCCTCTAGTACAAGTAAATATGTTTTGTTTCTTTAATACTAAATTTACACATTTTGACATTGGAAAAATATGTAAACTTTTCAGACACCAATGTCTAGCCTAGCTAACGTTTAAGCACAAATTAAATTAATGCAGTATCCATAAAAAGAACATTTGACATTCAAAAGTGACCATGCAACTTGATAGTTAATACCAGTCCATTGGATATCTTACATGTTTTATAACTCTTTTTGTCTCAGTACAACAGCTATTGTGTGTTTATGCTATGACTAGAATGAACTGTAATGTCTCAGATGCCATGGGGGTACAAGCTGAGTTAACAGTGAGTACTTACCCATCAAAAACTAAACTAAGAAAACTGGAAAGAGCAAGCAGTTGTGTTTAGTTTTAATAGAGAAAAAAGTCAAAGCGGATGATGGATTTAAAAGTGCTTTCAGTATGATATTTCCAGCAGAACAACTGCCTCAACTCATCCACCAAAATGTCCTATAAACTTTAATGAGTGTTTCAGGCTGGGGTCAATAGGCTGATATGGGATTTTGTTAGCACAGTGTGCAACTAAGCCAGCTTTGCAACACTTTTCACTTAGTAAGAATCATTCATATTCCATAAATCTTAAAAGTGTTTTACAACTGAAAGCAATTATCACTGCCCTTATTTTCCCTATGCAAAAACGGAACCATAAAGCTGCAGTGAACCTATTTCCTCAAGGTCACACAGCAAGCACAGTAGTTGAAAAGAAAACAGCAACAGCAGTCCTGCTGTCCTTTGTACCCAGCTATCAAGGATCCCTTTTGCCCAATAACTCGACTTTTGCACATGAAATTATTTGAAATGGCATCTTGAGTTCTGAAGGCAAAACTTCATGGTTAATAAATCACAGAGATCAGAGTATGAAAATATTTGTGAGACCAGATCCTTCCCCCTGCAAGTGCCTGATGCTAGAGGTCAAGGGAGATGGCTGGTGAAATGACAAATGTCAGTGTTTGAGTAATGCTGTAAAACCAAGGAGTAAGGAAATGTTATGGTTAGTCAAGAGATTAATGGCTCATGATGTGCCATGAAAATTCTTTTCTGAAAGGTACTGGAGCTGCCTGATTAAAAGAGCAATCCTAGTGCCCACATCAGCCAGCACTTGCACAGACACCAAAGGAGAGGTTCCTTGCAAGTCCATGAGAGATGCAGCACAGCTTGTGGCCCCTGAGCCTTTCCACTGGTCTGTTATTTGAACTCCTGCAGCACTGGGTCTTGCAATTCTGTGAGCTACAGCAGCACCCAGAACCAATTCGGCACCTCCTGATACAGGCAGTTCATCCTTCCTGGCATGAAAGGATGGAAACAGAATCCCTTCCGTTCTCTCTGACACAGGAAATCTTTCTCAGATGAAACTTGGGCTTTCTGAGCCTCCAGACTTTCGCTCAATAGCAAAAGACAAGGAAGTGTGCAAGAAGAGCATGATGGTGAAAAAGAGGGAAACAATGCGTAAAATCCCCAAAGCATAATTCCTATTGCAGAACACTAAGCTTCTTCCTTCTCAGTCCCCTCTTCAACACTCATATTCAGTGTCTGAATGCACTACTCTTGGCCAAGTGTGAGTACATGTTCACGAAATGACATGGAGAGAAAACAGACAAACATGAAATGCCTGTTTCATCTTTCTCTTCCCTTTATTACAGTATCAGATCCTAAGAGAACACCCTTACTTCTTCTGTGCCAACACATCTATCTGAGGGTGGACCACGAAGGACTAAAGTGGATTAGACTATCCCAGGGTTAAATCGCCTTGAAGAAATTTATTTAGAGGTGAAAAAGGGGAAAAGAAGGAGAGGGGACGAGGGGGAAGAATATATGAAGATGAGACACCAGCCCTGTTCATCTTCAGCAGGATGATAGTGACAAACCATACTTCAAAAAGAAGCAATTAAGAGGGAGCCAGTCTCACTGCAAGTATGTTGAGAAGTCACGGCCTGAAGGTCTGGGCCTCAGCCAACAGGGAACTCACCAAAGGATATGGGGCTCATTTTCTTGAGGCAAATTACTGTGAAGAATCAGGACTAAATTTGACTAAAAAAACAGTTGCATCAATGCACTGTCATTTGCTGAATTGATTGAGAATCAGCACCAAACTCGGCCCTTCGGCCATAGCTCACAACCTCACTTTTTCATGTAGGCTTTTTTTGCTAATGGGAACCTTCCTTTTTTCTTGGTTGGGTTTTTTTTCCCCTTTCCCCTTTTATTTGAATAATGTCTGTGAAAAACCATTTGCTTTCACGAGGCGGTTAGTTTACACTGGAGGCAGCAGCTCTGTGAGCTCGAGCCAACCCTGTCCTGTCTTTAGATTCATTGCAATCTGGCCACATTGTCACATATATTTTTAGTTTATGATGATCCTCTAATACAATTCCAGCTTCCACACAGAGTCCTTCCAACAGTCTAGCTCAGGTTAATGAACTTCAGGCCACTTCTCTTCTGCAGGAATTTCGAGGCCCAGGGGGTGGCTGTGCCCAAGAGATTTGCCAAAATCCGCTACGATTTCACCGCGCGAAACGCCAATGAGCTCTCGGTGCTGAAGGATGAAATCCTGGAGGTACGTGACCGCTCCTGGAAAAGGTGTGTCCCCCAGGGGCAGGAGAGAGCTCGGGATAGCAACAAGCACCAACTCCATTTTCCCTGGTGGTATCTCAGCAGTGACACAAAGCTTTGCTCAAACCCAAAGCTGGAGCAGGCTGCCTGTGCTGTGTCGTGTCATTTCCTCAGCTCAAAGACATCGGTCCCATTTTAACCACAGTGAGGAGGGAGGACAACAACTCGCTCTAGAGCCCTGCTCATCCCCCGCTGGGTCGGTTCCTTATCACCACTTCCTCCTCCACGAGGATTTGTTTTCTCTGAAAAGCACCTTTCTCATAACCTTTCTCTTACTGCAGCACTGTTGGCAGCTGGACAAGGTGGGACGTGACTTGGGCTGACACTGATCTGTGACCTGAGGAAAAGGTTTCTCTGCAAAATGTGGCTTTTTATTTATTTAATTATTTATTTTAATGCAAAAAGACATCAGAAACTCAGTCATTAGGAAAAAAAGGTCTGGAGAAACAGGGACATTATGTAGGAACTATGAGTTCTTCAGCACGCAGAGGTGCTCTCCTGTTCATCCTTACGATACATTCTGATGCTTTCCAGGAAAAGTTTCAGTCCTGGATTGCATCTGAGAGCAACAGATCTGATTAGAGCTCCTGGCCTCAGTGATGTCCTTCTGGCAACTTCACCTTTTGGATGGTTCGGCCCCGCTATATCCTGGTTGTTTATGCCTGAAATCCCATTTTCCCACAGCAGATTTATTTTTGTCCCTCTCTCAGGTGTTGGAAGATAATAAGCAGTGGTGGAAGTTGCTCAACCGGAGTGGGCAGGCCGGTTCTGTTCCGTACAATATCCTGGATGTGGTGAAACTGGAAGAGCTCAAACAGGTCTGTAGTCAGGTAATACCTGACTGGTATCAGCTGCAGGGCACAATCTGCCTCTGGGAATAATGTTGTCATTAGACCTCCCTGATTTCTTAGGATACTATGCACCAATCAGGACAGACCTTCAGAAGTAGACAAAGCCAGGAGATTCCTGAGTCTCCTATGATAAAATTCACATTTTGCTACGATCGTCTTCCCAAATAAGGCCTATCCTTCCTATTTGTGCACCAGCCTCCTGCTTTCCATATTTTTCCACATCAAGATTTTTCTTGGGGGTTAAATTAAAGATGGACACTTCCCTCAGCCAGTTCAGTTCAGCACCAGGAACACGTTACTGGAGTGGAGGCAGATGGAAACACCATCTAAGTGAGAATTAACTGAATACTGCAACTTGCACTGCAGAAATGTGGAGCTGGAGTGTTCTAAACACCCTAGGGAAGCATGGAATTGCTTCCCCATTTTGGTATTGCAGCGTTTGGGCAAAGCCTAAGGCGGCCCAGCAGGCTTCTGGATAAATCCCTGCTAGTTTAATCAAAACGTCAAAAAACTTTCCAGTCCGCTCCAGGCCCTTGGCAGTGGTCCCACTTCACATCCCAGCTACGGAGCAGTGAGGCTCTGCCTTCCAATGAGATCGAACACGTTTGGCACAACTAGGAATTCCCTTGCGCAAACTTCAGACTTTGCTTTGGGTTCTTCATTCCCAGAAATTAACTTCTTCCATGCAGCTCCACCTGAGGTCTCCCCAGCCCCACATCAGCACAAGGAGAACACGGCAGTTTGTCCCTCCGTGGGTGTGAGGCAGAAAGTTTAAGAAAATTAAAAACGACCAAAAAAAATTCTTACTTTTCTTTCCCTTTCTAACCAGTCTAACCAGAGGTACAAAGGAGACCTGAACCCCAGGGGCTATGGCCCATCCAGCCCAACCCACAAGCTGCCTGCCAGCTACGCCGGGGATAAGTGGGGCAGTGAGATGTTGTCGCGCCACTCTGCACAGGACGCCAAAGAACGCACGTGTGTGTCCCACTCTGGGCTCCCCTGGGTTTGGGCGCTCGGGGGACCAGACCTGCCCAAGGGGCTCCCCTGCACCTTTTACTGATCACAGCAATGGAGCAGCACTGTGTCTGGAGGCCATTCCAGGCAGGACAAGAGCCAAGAGAGCAGCCCTGGGGCTTGTGACACCTCCGGGGCTCTCGGGCGGCCCGGGCCGAGCAGGGCAATAAGTGATCACCCCATGCCTCCTTCCTCCAGTTCTAACTTCCTCCTCCTCCTCCCAAGGAGAGAGTTTCCTTTCTCTTCCAAAATGTTTAAGTGTGTCTAAGGAACAGCTCAGGTCAATCCCTTTCTCTCACTTCCTTTTGCTCATCTCCCGGCACACACACAGTGCCCGCCTGGCCGCTTCCTTCATGTGGTTCCACAGAATTCCCGGCCAAACAGGAGATCCGCATCACTCCCTCACCCTGCACATGCTGTGGGGCTCACAGAGCAGGAGAGAGATCAGGGGCCCTGCTCACCTCACCCCTTATCCCACCCTGTCCACTCCTGGAAGCAGGAGCCCTTCTGGGACGACAGGAAGCCCCACAATACGAGGACACAAATCTGTTCGTATCACTGAGTTATTCTCCACAGTCTTCAGGAGTTTCATGGGGAAAGCGATACTGGATGAAGAGTCACTGGAGTTTTCACAGAAGCACAGGATGCCCTGGGCTGGAAGGGACCTTCAAGCTCATCCCATCACGAGTGTGTTGCTCATTCCCAGTTTGTGCTTCCTGCCGCTTCTGTTCTGTTGCGGAGCAAAACCTGGAGCTCTGCGATCAGCAAATTAGTGACTAGAAGCAGCAGAGAGGACTGAAAAGGTCTCAATTCCAAACCTCCAATTGTAGATTCTCACAGAACTGTGCTTCCACATCAGGCAACAGCCAAGGGGTGATGGGAGCAAAATAAATGGCAACACAGGGGCACAGGAAAATGGGAATCACTTTTCTGGGCTGAATTTAAATAAGAATGTTGAGCCGCATCCCCATTTGCCTTACAGTTTCCCCACAAACATTTAATGGCATTTTTGACTGAAGACTTGCTTTCATTCCCTACTTGTTTCTACAGAACTTATTCACCAAACGGATGAGCTGAATGACGAGCTGCTAAAGAAGATCACAAACAATAAAATTCAGCCTCCCCACAGGAATTTCAAAGTGGAAAAGCCTCAGCAAGTTTTCGTGCCCCTCACCTTTGAATCCAGCACTGAAGAAGTCAAAGCCTGGCTGGAGGCCAAGTCATTCAGCAAAGAGTAAGATTTGCCCTATTGCCACGTGCAATGCTCGTCCTTCCCTGGAGAAGGAGCGGGGGAGGCCACCGGCACCATCTCACCTGGGACAAGCCACTTGGATTTACTTACAGAGCCTGTGTTGCAAATTAGATTTCAACCCTGTTCAATCCAGGCTCTATAACCAGAATGTTCAGAGCCCAAAGTCACTCCCTTTCTCTGGTATAAATATTTTCTTGGAGATAAACAGTTAACTAACTAAATCCAAGGCCTGAAATGCTACTGGAATTGCAGCTGCCACCTTGGAACAGCCCCAGGGCCCCGTGATATGGTCCCACTGCAGCTCCTGGCCTCCCATCTCCAACTCCTCACCTCTGGCACGAGGCCACGTGCAGCACAATCGTCACCTCCCTACTTTGTGTCTCCCCAGGACCGTGGAACACCTGGGCATCCTCACCGGAGCTCAGCTCTTCTCCCTCAACAGAGAGGAGCTGAAGAAGGTGTGCGGTGATGAGGGAAACAGAGTCTACAGCAAGATCACAGTGGAGAAAAACCAGCTGGAGGTAAGCATTTTTCTGGATAATTCCTGCTGGAATGGGGGCTGTACCAGCAGCGTCAGATAGCTCATTAAACAGGCATTTTAAAAAATACAATTGTGGGGAAAAAAAATGCAACCAAACCTACACCAGCAATAAAACACACGTAAAAATTCCGAAGTGTCTTTTGAGCAAATCTGTAAGATCCCCCTGTTTCCACTAATTAATCTGCTTTTTACTGATATCACTTATCTCTTTGAAACTAGCTCTACTTTTACAGCATTAATTAAATACTGTCACTTAACTGCAGCTTGAAGTTCAAATCCAAACTGCCTGTTTTGTTTCCATTCCAGAAAAGCAGAGGGGAGTCGGAGCTCCAAGAAATCACGAAGCGCCGCCAGGAAAGGATTGATTCTGCAAATTAAAGTCTCTCTGCTTTATTTCAGCTCTTAGCCCTAAGTAGTGCAGAAAAAAAGGGAATGAAAGCAATGATTCCTGGCCCAGGCCAGATGCAGCAGAGCTCCCCTTGGGGTCCAGCTGCCATCAGAGTGACAATTCCTTGAACACTGTTGGGAAGGGTTGACAATAAGACCATGTCCCACTGGGAAAGGTGTTTTAATTTTGCATGAAGTATTTTTTTTATAACTATATATTTTATACTGAAATTTTCCGTGCATGCGATCAGAGCAGGATTCACACGGGGCTGGATGTACAAGGGCTGGCTTCAAGCAAAAAAAGACCCCCAAAGCTTTTCTCCGAGGGCTGTCCCCTGCTCCCCACTCTCCCCTGGCAGAGCAGGCGTGGCACACAGCACAAGAGAGGCCAGCCTCAAGGCTTGGAGCCTGGACCAGAGGAATAAGGCTTTAGAACCCTGCAATGGTTTGGGTTTAAGGAAAGGACATTAAAGCTCATCCCACTCCACCCCCCTGCCATGGGCAGGAATGCCTGTCACAAGCCCAAGTTGTTCCAAATCTTGTCCAACCTGGCCTCGGACACTTCCAGGAATGGTGAGTCATGACCTCTCTGGGCAACCTAACCCTTTCTATTTCCATTTCCATTTCCTCCTCAGTGCAGGTGTCCCCTGCAGCCCACGAGCACAGGGCCGGTGACAACTGCCTGTCCTTGTCCTGTCCCCCTGTGCCCCCTCGTTGGACAAGGCTAGAATGGCAACACACATTCCCGAAGTCTGGCTGCTTCCTTAAATCCATGGACCAGCTAGTGCTATCTCTGAACAGCTGAAATGAGCTTTCAGTGCCTAGAAATGAGCAGGAGTGACAAACAAAGGGATTTGAATCTGGAAATAGGTGAGTTCCACCCGCCCACCGCTGCTGATGCAGAGGCTGGGGCTGGGGGCAGCTGTGCAGCCCTTCCCTGGGGCACGGATCCTGCACTGGAATGTTGTGGTGGTGTTGCCAAACCGGGCCTCAAACCAGGAGAAGATAAGCCCTGACCGTTTGCTCCCGACCCAGGCACACCCACAGCCCTTCCCAGGGTGTTGGTCACTTGTCCCCATCTTCACATTTTCACTGCAAAAAGTCAGCTGAAATGATTCCCAAAGAGCTGAAACCCCAAAGCACACTGGGAAAGGCAGGTTTAACACAAATTAAATGGCCACAAGAAAAAAACCCCTCTAATTTAGCACAGGGTGTTGCTCTTTACTTCCCGTTTTCCTTCATAAAGTTATGTGCATTTGTATATAGCAATCTGTAAATAGGGGTGAGGAAAATCCCTCTCCCTAGAAGCAGAATTAAGTGATTATGCTTCCAAAATTTACTCACCATTTCAAAACTCAAGCAAGCAGCGTAGTTCCTGTCCACAGCAAGTTTGGCACATTGCATTTCTAGCTCTGTTTGACTGACAGACCAATCTGATTGCAAAGCAGTGAAGCACACAGAGCTCCAGAGCTGCCCACAGCCCAGGGACAGCTGGGTTTTCTCTCTCAGCACATGCTGAGTCTTCGTCCAAATTTGTGCCTGTCATTGCACATTTAATGGAAAAAGCTTTAAAACAGCATCTGGGGAGCTCATGTCTAAAACTGAGAACACCAGTGCACCTTAGTTTTGGCTTCATTCTTAAGCGTCTCCAATGGATAATCTGTTTTCTTCATTTGAAACAGGACACTGCTCTCACCAGCAGAATTAGGGTGCAGGCAGGGGAGGATCCTGGGTTTAGTCACAGCCCTGCTAGGATCTGAGAAGGGCACTCACCTTGTCAGGGAGGGATGAAGAGGACAATCCTCCTGAGAAGCCCTGGCTCCGGATTAGGGTGGAGATGGGAGGCAGGATGGCAAGCACGGGAGGTGAAAAAGTTTCTAAAATGAAAATAAAAACGAATGTTGAGCTAGGAAACACACCATCTTCTAGTCCTGGGGTGTAGAGGAAAGCAAATCACAGGGAATTACGGTTATCTGGGATTTTAACAGGAGTGTACATGACAGCTCTGTAAAGCCGGGAGCCACAGGAGCACTTCCTAAAACAAATAGCTCAGTAGACCTTATTGCAGAGGCCACTTTTACAAATTTCCACGCGACTGAGCTGTGCATCTGTTCTGTTTGTACTGCCTGCAGACACTGCTATAAAGTACTGTACATTGATGTAACTGAGCGAAGGAGACAATGATATAACCATGCACTGTACAAGATTTATTAAAATAGTTAAGTTATAACTCCATCTCCGTCTCTTTCACTGGGTTTTCATAATGCTTTGTCACTGAGAGTCTCAGAAACTCAGCAGAATGTCTGAAACCACACATTTCCTTTTGGGTTTGGGGACTGACATTCAACAGGAAGGATGTTACGGCCTGGATAGCTGTGTCTTAAGAATAGGGGCAAAGCATGAGAAGGCTGCACAAAAGCACATTCTTGCCTCTCTGGAAGGGGAACGACTGTGGCAGCTGTCCCAAGTGGAACCATACAGAAAGAGGGAACAGCATAACCCCATGACTAGGAGCCTGTTACACGGATTCTCCAACATTTCCAGCCAAGAGCCATCCTGTTTCCAGAAGCAAAAGTTTGTCTTCTCTTTTCCTTAACAATTAAATTACCCAGCTGAAATAACTGGTAATTCCTTCTGTAGATGTTTTGGAGAGTACAATTTCCAAGTGGGCCCACACTAACAAGATCACCTCTTTTACAGCCTAAATAAAGTTCAGGCGAACCACGAGCCCAAAACACCTGCCTTACTGGGCCGAGGGCTCTCTCAGCGCCTGGAGCTGCACTCGATAAACCATTTCGAACCTTGCCACAACGGCGGGGAAGGGAGCCCAGAGCGCTCAGCTCCTGCAGCGGGGCACCACCGACGCGGCCCCGAGCCTTCCCTCACGGCCGCCTCCCTCAGGGGCTGCCCGCCGCCACCTTGCGGCACCGGCCGCGCCCGGGCCCCGCGCGGCCACGAGGGGCGGGTGGCTCAGGGGCGGGTCGGGCGCCGTAGCGGCCGCGGGGAAGACTGCCGGGGGTTCTGGCGACACGGAGACTCCGGGGACAGGAGGTTCCGGGCCCGAGAGATCTCGGGGCCAGGAGACTCCCCCGATACGCTCCGTCGGGGACGATGGCGGCGTCACGGTCGCCAAGGCGAACCCCCGCCCGGCCCTCACGAACCAGCCAATCAGAATCGCTCTCCCTCCCGCTGCCCCGCCTCGGCTCCTCCCGCGGCCTCGTCCGTCTCCTGTCCGCGCTCCTGATTGGCCGCTGCCGCCCAGCCAGGCTGGGATTGGCGGCGGGCGGCGGGAG
This sequence comes from Coloeus monedula, assembly GCF_965178545.1. NCBI lineage: Eukaryota > Metazoa > Chordata > Aves > Passeriformes > Corvidae > Coloeus > Coloeus monedula. Next base: position 466,704 of record NW_028120777.1, on the reverse strand, counting down.
CGCGCGGGCCGGTGCCCTTCGGGCACGTACCGTCCCTCCTGGGCGCGCGAGTCCCCCGGAGCCGCGGACGTGTCGCTGTCCCCCGTGAAGCGGCAGAAGGTGGAGTCGGCGCTGGACCAGCTCAAGCACCACACCACGGTGGTGGCCGACACCGGGGACTTCAACGGTGAGAAGCGGCATGAGGGGATCCTGTCTCCGCAGCTTCTGCTTAGCCCCCTCTCCCGCCCCTCTTCACGGAGAGTGGGCGAGCCCGGCCGAAGGGGCGCGCGCTGCGGGGACCGACCCACCCTGGGGCCGGAGGGGGGGCGAGCGGGACGGCGCTGGGTCTCCATCCCAGGGCAGACCCCGCCGTGATTTCTCCCAGTTTGCCCTCGAGTGTGCCCTGACCACTCCGTCCAGCTCTGCGTGCTGTCAAGGAGAAGTGCCAGACTGAAGCCAGGCTCTGCTGCTCTAATTAATTTTGGGTTTTCTTCCAGTGGGCTGTCTAGATCTGGGACTTGTTTGGGGTTTTTCAGACTCACGCTTGGACGGGGCTTGGAGCAGCCTGGCCCAGTGGAAGCGAGTGGAACTGGATGAGCTTCAAGACTCCTTCCAACCCAAACCATTCCAGGATTCCATGATATGCTTAAAAACTGATTTGGGGTTGGAGAGAAAGAAGGGAAATGATGCTTTTTATTTGTTTCAGTTGAGCTGCACACTGATCTTTTCCCTTTTTGCATTTCCAGGATGCAGAAAGTGAGAAGGAACTTGAGGAGATGTGCTCGGTCCGAGAGAAATCATTTTGAAAAAACTCATCTCACTGGATACTGCAGCAACAGTAAAATCCCAAATGGATTTCATGATCCTGACAATTCTGAGTGCACTTCAGGGATAAGGCACAAGATCTTACAGAAAAACAGACGCAGCAGCACACATCCAGGAAAACATCTTGGAATTAATGGCATAAAATCGTGGTTTATTTTCCTGCATCTGTTTGATTTTAGGATCCCTAAAAATGTTACATTCCTAGCATCAGTGGTCAGGGGGTAATTTAGAGGTAGTTGGTGATAAATATTTTTGGTTATATGTAGGGCAGATATTGATGCCTTACATAACTCTGTAATATAAATATGTATTATATATTAGGGCATATAGCTACCTATTTATATATAACCTATTTTTTATGTGTGCACAGATACAGTTTATATCAGACACTGTGCCTGTCTGAAGGCCTTGCTACTGAGCTCCCAACTCATTCCTGAGGAAAACATCAGGCAAAAGTTGTTAGGTTTAACTGGTTCCTCTTTTCCTTAATAATTATTTTACTCAGTTGGAATAACTGAGAACAGCTGTTAGAGATGTGCAGTTCCCAGTGGGACCAAGGCACTTTTTTGCACAACGCAGAGTGGCGTTTAAGGTATTCAGTAGTCAGAGAAGTGAGGATTAGGATTTTGAATGCTCTTGGGCAACAAGGCTGGCCAGAGATCCCTCCTAACTCACTGTGGGACAGCAAAAACCCCACAGCCAAGGGGAACCAGGGATTGTGGGGATGGAGAATTTAATGGCATCAGGTGGCAGCAGTGCCAGTTCAACTGATAAAAAAGTAAATCCACGCCTGCTCTAGAGGAGTATTGTTCCTGGACGTGTGTAAATACAGGGACACCTCTTTACTCTCAACTGAGGGAGGTTTGTGGTTGTGGTGCCAGTTTACCCTTGAGAGTTCCAGGCTTTATTTCAGCTCCCCTAGCCCGGCCTGATGTGCGGCAGTGGTGCGAGGGCCGGAGCCGTTCGCTGGCTCTGGGAACGCAGATGCCATCATGGCCCAGTGGGGGGGGGGGAGCTTAGGCTGTGGTGGCAACCTCAGAAAGGGATCAGATGGCTCCTGGAACTGCCCAGAGTGCAGGAAGGGAGGGGGAACTGAACTGCTCCCACAGACCCCTGCTGGGCTATGGATCTGGGCCAGGCCCATCAGAAAAGTGGCAGCATCAGTGGCACCTCAGTTGTTACTGTCCTTGGAGCTCTCAGGATCAGGATGAAATCATGTTCATGCACTACTGGGAAAGCAGGGAGCAGGATCAGTGCTCTAACTCTCTACACTCTCTCTCCAGGAGTGCCTTGGGTCATGGCAATTTCATGTGTGGAATACTTTCCTGTGTCTGCCTGGGCAGCTGCAGTTATTGCACAGGCATTCAGGGCTGACAGTTCCCTGCAGGGAGAGCTCAGCACATGTGCCCAGAGGCAATCCCAGCATCTGCAAGAAAGAAAAAAGCAGCAAAAGGTGATTGCTTCTCTTTCAAAGTTATTTCAAGTGCTCACCCCCAAACCAACCTTTGCTCTTGATTCTGGCCGGGTGCATGGTGAGCGCTGGGCACAGGTCATGTCATCCATGCTGGTGTGAGTGATGCTTTCTGGGGGAAAGCAGCTGATCTCCAAAGTTCCCTTCCTGCCCTGTGCCTGATCTGCACAGGAGAAAACCTCTTCCAGGAAGGGATTGTGCTTCCTCTAATCCCATTTGCCCAGTCTGTTCCATGGGGATATTGCCAGCCTGGGGCAGCAGAGGCACACGCAGCTCTCAGCACTCCCTGCTCCAAGCACAGCTCTGGGCTCCTTTGCACACTGCCTCTGCCATGGGGTTTTCTCCAGGAGAAGCCAAGGAATTGCTCATGGAAGGGTGCAGATTAAGTTATCCCAAAGGGAAGCAAAGAATAAATATCTCATTTTTCCATCAAAATGCTCATGCTCTTTCCTACAGATTATTTCAAGTTTTTCCCACAAGCTTTGCCTTACCCATCATCCCATTTTTACCCCCAAAAGTAATTTTCTCTGTCCTCCAGAATGTCTCAGTGTCTATCCCCAAAATTTTCACTGTGTCTCTGCAAGTGACTACCTCAGTTTACCTCATGCTGTTCATTCTCTTCCCTGGGGATTGCTTCAGATTTTCCCTCCAAGCTGTCCCTGTCTGTGCACTTCTGATTTCTTCTTTTTTACAAGAAAGTATTCATTCACTACTCTGGAGATTAGCTCCAGTTTTACCCCCCCAAAATTGCCCTAACATTCACTAGTCAGTGCCTGATTTTTACCTCACTATGTTCATTCTCTCCCCCTAGAGATAACCTCAGGTTTTACCCCCAGTATTTTCCCTACCTGCCCACTAACTATTTACTCTTTTTGACCTATAAATATTCTCTTTCTATCCTGGAGATTTCATCAAGTTTTACCCTGAAATATTTCACTATCTTTCCAGTACTGTCTCACTTTACCTCAGGATGTATGCTCTCCCTGCCACACATCACCCCAGCTTTCACCTCCAAAATTATTGCTACTTGTCCACTACTTATTACCTGATATTCACCTCAGTATGTCCATTCTCTGCCCAACAGGTCATTTTAATTTCTACCCCCCAAAACTTGTCCAACCTGTCACCTAGTGACTGCCTCAGTTTACCTCAAAAATGTTGTCTCCCCTAGAGATTACCTCAGACTTGACCCCCACATTTTTTCCCTGTCTGCAAGTTACTACCTCCATTTAACTTCAGTATGTTCATTCTCTGCACTACAGACTCAAGTTTACTCTCAATCTCCCTGCCTCTCCAACACTGATTACTTCCTTTTTACCTCAAAAGATTCATTTATTTTCTACCATGGAGGTTACATCAAGTTTCACCCCCAGAATTTACTAATACTTCCACAACTGATTCACTCAGTTTACCTCAACAAGTGTTCATTCCCTCACCTAGAGGTGACCTTGTATTTTACCCCCAAAGGTTTCCCTACCTGTGCACAACTGATTGCTATAGTTTACTTCAAAATCTTCATGCTCTCCATTACAGGTCACCTCAAGTTCACTTCAAAAGTTTTCCCTACCATTTCCATTAGTGATTATCTCAATTTTTACCTCCAATAAGTCATTCTCTACCTACAGACACTGGATAGTAAATCATACAAAGATCTAAAACACTGCACAAGAAACAGCAGAAAGTTTTCCATAAATAACACAAGTTCCTTTTTTCCCCTCCTCCGCCTAGGACTGCTACCAGGAGACGGGAGAGCTGTTATCAACACTCAAACCTCCCAAGCGTTGTTATTGCTCAGAGAGCTGCGCTGGCACTGAGCTACTCCCATGCGCCTGCAGGGCTCTGGGGAGGGGGAAGACAACATCCCACTCCTGCCTGGAGAAATTTCAATGCCCTAAAAAGTCATTTCCCTTCTCTCTCTCTGACCCACGGCCAAAGCAGCTGTGTAGAACAACATGGACTACTCATGGAAGGGATGATTCAGTTGTGGGAAAAACGCTAAAGAAGGCCTATCACCCCAAATTTCAGGGTGAAAACACACTGCTTGTTAACAGGAGCACACAAACTCATTTAAACCAGAGAGCAAACTGCACACCAGGAAAAGAGCTGAAAGATAGGCCCTGCCTTGATTGATAATTCCAAAGGAAATTCCCCACAGATCATAGGCAATTACCTATAATTTTACCTCCCTAATCACTGGATTTCTGACTTGGGTTGCTGTGGAAGTGTTTCACAGATGCCTTGAGGGGTCAGGGGCTTGGCTGGATTCTTTGTGGTTAGTCCTGACAGGCCCAGGCCAAACCCACCCACCTGCATTGCTGCTCCACCCCAAATTTGCATGAAATACTGAGAACAGGTTATAAATACTCCCCCCTTCTCTGTCCTTCCTGACACATCCATGGAGCAAATGTACTCTATCCATTGTTCCCAAGAGCACCTCTCCAGCCCAAATCCCAGTTTTCACCAGCACAAACCAAACAGACCTAAGACAATTATTCCATCAGTGCCTGCAATTCTGAGCTCCCTGTTCCCTGCCACTCACACAGCAATCTCACCTCAGCCCAGAGACTCCCTGTCCCCAAAGGGAAACACAACCTGATAGGGCACAGCTCTGGCACCACATTTCCCCTTGTTCCTGGAAAACCCCAAGTAAATCCAGTCCCTCAGACCTTGCATCCCTGAACACCAGGAGAGCTGGAGTTTTACCCAGATCCCAGTGCCCTGCACGGCTGCACTGACACGAGCACAGGCCGATCGCTCTGCCCAGCACCATCCCTCATTCTCCTCCCACGGCTCCCCAAGTGTCCCCAAACCACCCCAGCGTGTCTGTGCCGGGGCCAGGGCCCGCCCCAAGGCCAACCAGAGGCTGTCACCCAGCCCTGCACCAGCTCCCACCCCTGGGAGAGCTGGGAATGCACTGAGAGCTCGGCTCCCCAGTCCTCAGACACACAAATAATGCCCAACCTGCCCCTCTGGGCACAGCCAAACACCACAACTCCATCATCCCCAAGCAACTCTGGCAGTCGCCTCTTCACCTCTGCCCTTGTCCAAAGGACACAGGTAGGACTGGGCTGTCAGAAATGATATTCCCTAGGCAGTTCATCCCAGCACAAAGGAGAAGAGGAACCCTGTGTCCCTCTGACTGACCCCACAGCATGGGCAGGACCAGCTGGGTTCTTCGTATTCTAAATTTTAAAATGAACTGAAGAACCTGAAAGGCAAAAAACAACACACATATAAGGTTAGAGCCAGTCAACACACACAGACAGACACACTCTCAGACACCCCTTCTTCAGCTTACACGCTGACTGCAGCCCTTACTAGAAACACTCCCCCCAAAAGAAGATGCTTTAACATCTTCTTCCATCTGCTGCTCCTTGATGTGGAACAGTAGATCCTGGGAAAATTGGTAGCATCAGTGACCATAGGGATCAAAATTTGCCTTAGGGACCTGCAAGACAGCATGAGGCAGTCTGCAAGTAGCTGACAGCTAGGAGTTATCCCCACACCAGGCCCATAAACTTTCTACCCAAAAGCCCATAGACAGGAGAGGAGAGTTCTAAAACTGTTCAAACTAGCCAGGACTGAATGTGCCAGGGCAGGGCAGCTCCAAGCATAAGTGGCACATGGATACACAGTGCATCAAATATAAGCAAAGATGACATGAAGACTTGAGATAACGCTTCAGAAGATAAATTTTTGAGACCAGGATGCTTTGAGGCGACAGAAGCTACAAAACTACTGCAGTGAGGAGGGTCTAGTATACTTCATACAGAAGTCCAAGGGAACGGCACATGAAAAAAAAGATACTACCAAAACTGAGAAGGAAGATGGATAGGAACACCTTGTGTACTTCTTCTGGTCTCAAAAAGCAAAACCATAAAGACTCCAGAATAAGCCCGATCCAGGAAAGTATGCAAGTGCTCCTGCTGCCGATATGGCCCATAACGATGCCTGTAAAGCACTGAGACATCACAAAGCCCTATGACACTGAAGACAACGGACACAGACCACATAACAGACACAAACTGAAACTGCCCAGCAGTTTTACCTGATGGACCCAAGATTGCTAGTGCAAGATAAGCCAGAGGCCGATGACGCCGAAGGAAAGAAGGCTCTACGGCAGTAGTACGTGACAGTGAAAGGTAAACTCCTTATGAGAAGTTAGTGCCAAAGCTGGTAAGAGGATGCTCAAGAAGTGCAGTAGGCCTAGAGAAGGAGGCAACCACTGCCAGCTGATACAAAGGGATCCCTAGAGAAGGATTCTGCCGCCAAAGGCAGAAGTGACATCACAAAACATGACTGACCCACAAATGGCCAAGATGCAAGATGTCCACGTGCTTGCTATGCTCAAAAGTGCTCAAAAGCGTGGCTACACTGAAGAGTAGGCAAAATTTAGACCGTGGCAATCGTGCCAGACCCGAAGGCAGGCTCCTCGGGTGAAAAGATGGACAATGACATCGAGACTCAAAATCCAATGATGCAAAGCTCACGAGAACATGGAGATGGGTTGGAACTGCCCGGCCCGGCAAAGGCTCGAGTGACGCTGAAGAGAAACCCTCTCTCCCTTAACCTCCAAGGGGCCTGGCCCACTACAGCCCTCTCCTCTCAGCTAACTTCAAATTGCCTCCTGTGATTCCAAAGGTTTTTGCCTTCTCCCAACCAACAGTCCCCACACTTAGCTCTCTGAAGACCAGCAGACGAAACCCATCCTTGACAGAAAAGAACGCTTCAGCACTGTGGATGTCAATACATGGCCCACAGCCCACTTGGGTGGCTGCAAAAGATGGAGAATAATGACAAAATTCAGACTGTGATGACACATCCCAGAAGTGACCCCTTGCACAATACCTCTCTCCCTCATAACTGCTGAGGCTCATCGCTCACCGGCCGTTTCCAAACTTAGGCTCTGCACCTACTTGTGGTACCTAAGACAACAAAACAGAAACTGCGACTATTGCCCTCCAGAAGAATAAATGCACGGGCTGGGCTCCTTCTGCACCACTGGCCCAGGCTCACCTCAAATCTCCATCCGACTCCAGAGGTGGCCCGGACAATACCCGCAAAGCGAAAAGGGACACGCTTCGCATGCTGCCACGTACCTCTCACCTATCAGTCGCCCCACCTAAATGCCAACTCACCTGCTCGCCTCTGTCCCTTGGCATGCCCAGGGCAGCAGCAGCACCTGCAGAGAAGCAAAGCAATAAAACATGCTGAGAGACTGAAACCACAGCCTCCCCGCTCCAACTCAAGTACACCACACCTACAGCTTAAGCTTGCACCCACCTGGCCTCCAGCATCCCAGTGGACCACCTAAAATGCACAAACAAAAACGGATGCTTAGAGCTGCACCAGAAACTGATACCCAAGCAGTAACAACTCATTCTGGCCACCAGTCACCGCTCACCTTGCTCCATCGACCTCAACCACTGATCTTCAGCATTACTTCCTACAAATAAAGATGAAGAACAAAGCTGTAACACAGTCACCATTTACACTTGCCCTGCAAAGACAAACGGTGACTGACCTTCCTGTGGGAACCACCTCACCTGGTATGGGGCACTCTGCCACAGATTCAATCCATCTGCATCTGAAAGAAAGTTATGACAAAAGTCAAAGTACTGCATCATAACTTAGCAGCTCCAGACACTTTGTGTTAATCTAGAAATACCATCTTGAGTCCAACTAATCCCTACATTACAAATGTCAAGTCCCTAGGACTTATCCTATTACACCTACACCCAGACTATGTAGCAGGGCAAAGCAGCCCCAGGCCAAACACACAGACACCTGTGACACAGGAGATGACAAACAAGGGGATGCAACAAGGAGAGGAAAGTCTCAGCAAGAAGAATTACCAATGACATGACCTAGATGAGGCTCAAAGAACTCTGGCAGGAAAAGACCTTAACAGAAGGACTTATGCCAAGCACTGCAAAGATGGATGCCCGAGAATCGTACGGTTGGAATCCTCTACCTATCCTCGCATTCTCCCAAGTCCTAATCTGTTATAAGGGATCGTTGCGGTGCACAGCTGTCAATACAGCTCAGAACAAGACTGTAAAAGGTGTCTGACTCAATAGTGCTAAAGAGAGATGCGATTCCGATGCATGTCCGAGCCTGCAAGTCAAAGGTTCAAGGGTACCAGCGTCGGGCCAAGGAATGCAAAGGAGCTGCTGAGGATGATGCCCAGCATTTCTGATAAGCCCCTCAAAGGGGTAAGGCAAAAGACATGTGACACAAGATGCCCACAATAGAGACACAGAACACACAATAGACAAGTGACACAACACGCACCGGGACTGCTCTGCCCTGCACACCTCAGCATTGCGATCAACAGCGAGACTTTGCCTTTACGTGGCCTAAGGGCCCCTCTCGTGGACATCCCCATCTCCAAAGCTAATTCAAAGATCCCTCCCACCAAGTCCTGACCCAGCACCCCACTCTCATCCCCCTCCCTGAGGTGTAGCCCTCGACTTAGCTCTCAGATATCCAGGGATGCAAATCCTCATCAGGTGCAAAACAAGGCCGCCTCATCATCTGGGAAGTTCCTGCCCTCAGAGGGCTGTTCTCTCTCAGTCTACTACAATAAAGAAAACCCAACATCAGTGCCTGAACTCAGCAGCACATCAGCCAAAACCCAACAATTCCACTACTCACCGGCTCCTGAGAACGCCCCGGTCCTTGGCTCATACTCTGTGGCCGCACTCCGAGGCCGACGTCGCAGGGTATCCCTGGGTTAAGGGGAGACAAGGTGATGTGGCATTGCTGAAACTTGAGGGGACCCTCGCTCCTCCCTCCCTCCCCGACTCTCCACAACTCCTCAGCCATTGCCAAAGGCTGCCCAGATGGCACCTTCAAACAGAAAAGGTACAGGCTTCATCGCAGAGCCCTGTAATACTTCTGGAAGGCTCACAGGGACAGGCAGCTCAAGGGTGATAAACTGGCTCCATCAGCTGGTCCATGAGGGGGTTCAGCCCCTGTAGGCATAATACAAGTGGGCCACCTAAAACACACAAATGGATGCTCAGACAATGCATGCTTTGAGCTGCCCCAGAATTTGGCACCCGAGCAATAACTGGTTGTGTCCACTGGTCACTGCTTACCTCACTCACTTGACCTTGACTGCTGATATCCAGGTTTACTTCCTAAAAACAAAGACAAAGAACAGCCCTGCAACATAACCAAAATGAAACACCACCCCTGAAAAGCTGAATGATGACCAACCTTCCCAGGGGAGAAGGGGCAAAACAAAATGGAAAGGCACATGCCCATGTAGTGTCCAAAAGGGTTGCATTGCCGAGATAGGTTCCACCTGAAAGTGCTTGACTGTGACCTCTTTCTGCAAGGGTGTCTGTCACGTTGGAGTAGTGATTTCAATGCTGCAGACCACCTGTAAAACACAAAAAAAAAAAAATTAAAGGCTACTTATAGTTTCATCACTAATACAACAACTCCAGTAGCATCCAGTTCTGTGCTGGAATCAATACTCATCCAGCTCATGGTCCCCCCGGTGCCAATACCCTGCTGTGCCAAGTGCTTTGCATCTTCAAAATGAAAATCCCAACAGTGAGGTAAACATAGAGCCCAAAGTCAGGCCGTAGCTTGGACTTCAGGCACTGACCCACCTTGCTGCTGTGCTCCTCTGGTCTCCTCCATTCATATCAGGTTTACATGCTCTCCCTCTGCAAAAGAATTATTTGTCAAAGTTACCCAGACAGACAGGGAAAGCTTAGCCTTTCCCAAGTTCTCATTCCTCAAAGCAAACTGCCTAGGATCCCACAACAGTGAGCCTTAGGACAAACTACTATGAAACTGCAAGACACCACTGCACCACTCCCACATCTCCACTGAACACCACACAGACTGGCCACAGTCACTCCATCCGAGGCGTGGCTCAGGTGGCTGAGCAAAGCAAAAGGCTCCCTGTAAAGTCTCCTTTCTTCTCCACCTAACCCCCCCCCCAAGACTACTCTACAGAGCAGAGCAATTCCAGGCTAGACACAAACTCAAACAACACATTATACTACAAGCAGTGTGACATGAGGATGATAAAAAAAAGCTCTCGGCAAGAAGAACAATGGCAAGGACAGGGACGACGCCAAAAGAGACAACTGATGGTATGGCAATGGTGGATGAAAGAGGCTCTAAGGAGCAGAAGAAAAGACTGGAACAGTGACCTGTTCTAAGAACTGTCAGTCACAATGATCAAGATGGCTGTGAGAGACAAGGCCACATTTAGAATGCTCCCGATATCCTGACAATCTTACAAGCCCCAGGACATTACAGCTCAAGGCTGGAAAGGATGGATGGCAGTACAGCTGGGAACAAGGCCTCCAAAGAGATCCGACTCAATGCTTTCAAGATGTGATTCCAAGATGTGGCCAAGCCCACTGGTAAAAGAACAAGTGATATTGGCATCCTACCGAGAAGTACAAAAGTTCAAGAAGCTAGAGATGATGGCCAATGCTTATGATGAGCCCCTTAAGGGTAAAAGGCAGAGAGATCTGATCCAAGGGAAGCCAAAGACACAGAACACACACCGGACAAGACAACACACACTGGAACTGCTCTGCGCTGCACACCCTACAGTTGCAGTCAAAAGTAGGGCTACTCCCTTTAGCTTACCTAAGAAGGCCCTTGGAGAGCATCCCTTTCCCCTACACTACTTTTTAAATCTCTCCCAGCAATTTCCAACCCACTATCCTGCTATCATCCCTTCTCCAGGCCCCAGCCCCCAACTTAGCTTTCAGATGACCGGTGATGTGAAGCCACACTGGATGCAAAGGAGTCCACCTCAGCCATCTCCAAAGGCACTGGGATCACCAGGTTGGCCTCTTAGTCAGCTATGACAAAGAAAACCAAAATCAATGCACCAGCGTAGTGGCATACAAGCCCAATCCCAACAAGTCAGCTACTAACTGGGACCCTGCTCCCGCTCCCACTCATACTTACAGTCCTTAACTTACCTATCAGAAGCCTCCATCTCCGATGTCATCTCTGACCCAGGGTAGCTCCCTCTTGCAGCACAATGAACCTGCTGAAACATTTGGAGTGTAATACTGACACAATCTGGAATTTCAGGAAATTGCAGTGCTTCTAAGAAAAACAAGGCAAAGAAAAAAAAAATACAAAAAGCACCAAGCACCTTAACAACCTTGAACACTCGATGCAAAAATCATGAACTATGCACTCAATGCTATCTTCTTCACAGTGTCTTCAAAGCCTCTATTGCTTTAGAGGCCAAAAGCACCTGCTGAAAGAAAGCTGAGAAAACCTGAATGACCCCCCCCCCCCCCCTTCATGGAAATAAAAAGACACCCTCACCCCCACTAACCCCACAGAAAGAATGGGCCTCTTTTTACCCAGGGCTGGGGTTAATATACCCCTGGCCGGGCCCGCCTCTCGTTCCCACAATGCCCGGGAAAAGGGAGGAGGCAATTTTACCAGAAGGGATAAAAGCACTGGGAGGAGCTGCAGCTGTTTGGCTGCTCTGCCTTAAATTCCAGGTGACTAAAGGGCTCTGTAGATGCCTTCTGTTTTACTACAGCTGCATCCACTGAAAGGGTAAAAAAGCTTCTTGTTTTGGCAGCATAGACACATGAGTTGCACGATTCCTTGTTAAGTTCTGTAATTGTTCATTGGTGGTTATTGAGTCACAGGACTACGGAGGGTGGAGAAGAATAGTAATAATATACATGGTGTAACTCCTGTTGGGGTCTCTAATTAGGGATGTATTCATTATAAATAAAACTGAAAAAATAATGGGCTCTCTGGCAGCAGGAAGGTTTTGTGAGTGCTGGGCTCACTCCCTTGTGAGAGATTAGGTGCCAGTACCCAGCTAGAAGTGCCCTGAAGTACAGATTTAAATTCTTAAAATGCTGAAAAAGGGGGAGCTTCCTTCAATTGAACCCCTTAAAATGAGAGACTAGGGAGTGTTTGTCTCTACTTAAATAGATGCCATAGCAATAAATGGGTTCTCTCCTCTGAATCCCCTAAAATACTGGAAAAAGAGGGGTTTTCCTTACTTCAGGTCTCTCCAGTGATGGAAAAAGGGGGATTTCTCCCTCAATTCACACCCTTATAAAGGAGGGACAACCGGGCTTTCCCCTCAATTTAAACCTTGGGATGATGAAAATGGGGGAGTTATGCTCAATTCCAATCAATAAAATAGCATTGTCAAGGTTTTCCCCTTCTATTTAAACTGGAGAATAATGGAAAATGGGGATTCCCTGTCAAGTGATACCCCTAAGAGCATGGAAAAGGCAGGGTTTCCTTCAACTGATGCCCTTAAAATTGCAGAGGAAGGGGATTCCCCCTCAATTTAAACACAGACAATTATGGAAAAGGAAGTTTTTTTCCCTCCGTTTAAATCCCTTTTCTCCTCATAACCCCCCTTTTTTTGGGGGGGGCACTGGGGAAGGGCTGCCAAGATGAAAGGGGAAAGTGGAATGTTTCCCTGGGACCCCACATGCTGCCCTGCCTGCTCAGGTGCTGCCCCTTGGCACGAGGGGTTTTCCCTGGGCATTTTCTGGGAGCAGTGCTCTGTGCCCAGGTGCCTCCGGCTGCTCCCCAGCTCCTGCCGGATGCTCCGACCATTGTCCCTGGAGGGACACTGGGGATGCCCCCATTGCCCCTCTGGACCAGCAGCTCCCTGCACAGCTGTGCCCGGGGAACCCTCGGAGAGCGGCCTCTGGCAGGAGCCGCCCCCTCCTCATCCTGGCCGCTCACACCTGGGGCTGCTGCGGGCTGTGGGGTCAGCGGCGTCGGGGGCGGGCGGGAGGCGCGTGGGCGCCGGCCAGCAGGCATCGGCGGGGACACCTCCGTGCCGCGCGCGCCGCGCCTCTCCCACGAGAGGTCCCCGCGCCCCGCGGTGCCGTGCCGGGCTCTCGTTCCCCCCCCCCCGCGCCGCCGCCGCCCCCCGCTCCCTCCGGCCCGGGGAGCTGCAGGAAAACGCAAAAGCATCGAGGAAGAGCGGGCACCGGAGCTGCCCGAGCCATCGGCTTGCCCGAAGGGCGGCGGCTGCCCGCAGCCGGGAGCAGGCACCAAGGATGGAGCTGCTGTTTGCCGGGAGGTGAGAGCTGGGGGCAGCCGGAGCCGGAGGCAGGCTTTCCCCGGGAGGTGAGAGCTGGGGGCAGCCGGAGCCGGAGGCAGGCTTTCCCCGGGAGGTGAGAGCTGGGGGCAGCCGGAGCCGGAGGCAGGCTTTCCCCGGGAGGTGAGAGCTGGGGGCAGCCGGAGCCGGAGGCAGGCTTTCCCCGGCAGGTGAGAGCTGGGGGCAGCCGGAGCCGGAGGCAGGCTTTCCCCGGCAGGAGGGGCCGGGAGGATTTCAGCTCGCAGCGGCTCTCGGTGGGTGCTGGATGGAGCCCGGGCTGAGCCAGGTGGCCGGTGCGGGTGCTGTTCCTGTCCCCAGGCGCCGATGAAATGGCAGCTCGGAGCAGCCTCGTGTGTCTGTGTGGAAGCAGCTCCGATGCTGGCAGCCAAATCAAATCAAATTGCTGTCAGATTTGTATTAAATGTGGTGTTTAAATCTGGGACTGCTCAGCTCCCCGGGTGGGAAAGTGCTTGGAGTAGCCAAGCTGAGCCGTTGTTGAGAATTCCAAACATTGTGTCTTTACTCTCCTTAATACAGCGTTTAAATAATTGATACTTGATGGAGACAGTATCAGGGGGATTTGTTAGAGGGGCAGGGATGTTTTTTCACCTGGCAGTGTGTTAGGATAGTCAAGACTCCTTATGTCAAAATTAATTGATCTTCCTTCTTTTCCTTTTTTTTTCCTTTCTAGGTTGTGGCTGAGTGGGAAGAATATTTCGGATAAAGAAATGAAATGCACGAGGGAAGCTTCGTGTTCCCGTGGAGATGCTTTAGGCGCGTGCAGCTTCTGAGCTGCACCGAAACTTGAGGCTCCCACAGAAGCTTCCTGGTAAGCCTGAGTGGGTTTACTGCATGGGGGTTCCAGTCACTGCTGGACATACTCTGAAGTCCTGGGAAAACATGGAACAATAGCTCTGAGTGGAAAAAATATATGCTCAGCATTCTCTAGGGAAAATTATAGTTGGCCTGTAAGTGTACCCCCACGTCTGCATTGGTTAAAAAGTCAGTCCCACACACTTTCCTGGCTGGTGTGAAGTTGTATAGTTCATCAGATCTGATCCAGTGTGTAAAGAAATGTTTACTGTGGACTTTCAGGAGATTATCAGCAGTCCTGGGAGGCTGCTGAACTTGATCTCCCTGGATTGACAGAATGAATCCACATAGGATGCAGAGCAGGATGTGGTTTCTCAAACAGAATAGTGACATTCTTGAAGGAGGCTACAAGCAATTTGCTTGTTCCGGGCAATTTGCGAGCGTGAGGCAGAGCAAAATGGGTGCAATTGGACTCTGCAAATGCAGTTCAGGCAGACGTTGATCTTTTAACTTTTCCATTGCAGGTGCGAATTCTTGGGCATTTGTGAGTCTGCCTTGACGTGCAGGGATTGAAGGGTTTAGGTGTGGAATTGTTTGGCCAGCTTGCTCCAAGGCATCGTGTACTTCTGGAAGTGCCACACACCTCGCAGGACCGAGGAGCTGCTGGCTGGGTGCTGGTTCTGCTCTGCCCTGGGAACTGGGAGCCCCTGGGAGGGCTGGGGGTGACACCTGGAGATGGGCTGGGGAAGCCTGGAATTGTATCTTAGCACTTTTCTATGCAGCTCTATGGACCGGTGTGTGCTGAACGAAGCGGCTCTTCAGCACAATAAATTCAGCAGTTTGGAAAAACCATGGAATATCTCCGAGTTAATGATGGGAGAGGGTTGGGGCTGCTCCCTGATAACGTGCAGGGCTCGGGGGTGCAAAACGAAGATGGGGAGAGGAGTGGGGGCTGCTCCTCGTTGTCGGGGCGCCGCGGGCGCTGCGCAGCCTTCCCCTTTTACTTCCCAATTCCTCATTTTGTGCCTCCTTTTCCCTTGGGGATGTGCCCGGGCCGCATTCCAGCGGCCGCCGTGGGACAGCGCCTGCGGGCGGCGGGGTTTCCCGCGTGATTGACGGGCCCAGCGGCCAATGGGAAGGCGGGGCGGGCCGAGGGCTGGCCAATGGGGAGGCGGCTCGGGGCTGCGCGTGGCCAGTTGGAATCGGCGGGAGCGGTTGGGGCGGGCGGGCACGGACGGGCCCGGGCGGTGAGCGAGGAGCGGGAGAGCGGGATGGGGAACGGGACGGGGAACGGGATGGGGAACGGGATGGGGGAGCGGGGGAACGGGATGGGGGAGTGGGGGAACAGGATGGAGAGCGGGGGATGGGATGGGGAACGGGATGGGGAGCTAATTCATATTTATTTTTATTTTGGGGTTTAATATTATTTTTATGTCTAATTTTTCCTTTCCCTTTCCTTTCGCTTTCTCTCTTCCACCTTTCTTTCCCTTTCCGTTTCCCTTCACACTCCCTTTCTCTTTCTCTTTTCCATCTCTTTCTTTCCCTGATTCCTGAATTTTTTTTGCCCCAGAATCCACAGCCCAAGCCACGTGCACACACTGCAGATGTGAAGTGTATTTTTACTGCCAGCAAGCACCTGGGAATAAAAAAACCTCAGCCCCAAAGCTTGATGTCTAAACAGCAACACAGAAGTTCTAAACCAGCTGTCTGGATTTGAAAAGACATATGTCTTTGGAAGTGAACATAGAGTTCAACCTGATGTAGTGATCGACTTAGGTTCAGCTTAAAAAAGGCCCTACCGACATTTTATTGTATCTAATCCCTGCTTTCCCCTGCGTTTTAGTTCTTGCCTCTCGGCCCACTCTGTTTCACGGGGCTGTACATGGTAAAACACTTCCCTGTGTGCTTTCTGGGTTTGAGCTGCCCTGCCCCGGCACGTAGGGTCACGGTTAAGTAGAAGAGTTATCAAACTTAGTGGTTCATCTCTTTTTCATGGGTTTTTGGGCAGAAGACTTATGGGCCCGGTGTGGGAATAACTCCCAGCCCTCGGCGTCTCGTTGACCGCCTCCCGTTGTCTCGCAGGTCCCCGAGGCGGCTCCGGATCTCCGCGGTCACCGACGCTGCCGATTTTCCCGGCGCGCGCCGTTCGACGTCGAGGAGCGGCATCCGGAAGCTGTGTCGGAGCATCTCCATGGCTGGGATGTTTTGAGTAAGGGCTGCAGTCAGGGTGTAAGCTGAAGGGTGTGTGACTGTGTGTGTGTGTGCCTGTGTCTGTCTGCCTGCGAGAAGAGTGCGGGTGTGGAATGGTCCTAACCTTGTGTGTGTGAGTTTTGCCTTTCAGGCTTTTCAGCTGCTTTTTAAACTCAGAGTAAAAACAACCCAGCTGCGCTGTCTGGGGATGTTTTCCCTCCCGGCTGGGTTTGTTTATCTGAGACCCGGCCGGTCTGTGAGGTGCCGTTCATCGCCAGGGTTTGGGTGCCGACCGTGCCGGGGATTTGTCAGGCGGGATGATTTTGGGGCTCCCGGGAACCGCGTTCCCATGGGGTGCTCTCGAGACGAGAGCGAGGGTGGGTTTGTGTGTCAGCTGAAGGAGGTGTGTGGTAGATGTGTTTTCTTCTCCCTGTGCTGCTGTTGTTTTGGGTTTCCTGAAACAATAAAATGTAATGAATTTTCCAGAAATAGAACAATTGTTACATTGTACTGATAGGGGGTTGGCTTGTGTTGCTCTGTGTTGGTGTTTGCTGCTGCACTTGCACATATTGCTCTGTATGTCAATTGGACTTTGACCAGTGTGCATATGGATTGTATTTGTGCTTGTGCTTGTGTATGTTGTTATTTCCACTTGCTTTGCTGAAGTGTAAATAAAAAACCCTCGTTCAGTAAAGTTGAATAAACCCTAATAAAGATACCCCCCCTCCCCCCTTTTGGTTGCTCTCTTCCTTTGGTGTGGTTTAGTAATTTTTTCGCCGTATTTCTTGCTTTGCTGCTCTGCTTTGCTTTACTTTTCAGTCTATTCCTCCCTTGACTTTTTCTAACTCTTTATCTTTTTCTCACTGTTTAACTGTTTCTGGATGTCTCTGTCACTCTATTTCTCAGTTTCTCTTTTTCTCTTCAACACTAATTCTCTTTTAAACTCGATTTCTTTTTCTCTCAAACCCTATTCTGTTTCTCTATTCCTTTTTCTCTCTATTTTTCTTTCTCTTTCTTTGTGACTCTGACTTTCTTTCTCTCTGACTTTCTTTCTTTTCTCTGACTTTCTCTCTCTGACTTTGACTTTCTCTCGCTGACTTTGACTTTCTTTCTCTCTCTCTCTCTGACTTTGACTTTCAAACGACCTTTCTCACCTTCCCTCCTTTGTTCATTTTTACCTTTCTACCTTTGTTTGTTTCTGTAGCAGCTTGGAAAAAAACAGAGACCACTCTTTCTTCAGGCATGATCTGCCCCAGTCTTTGGTTAACAGAGCACAGAGGTGTTCAGTGCCATCGTGAGTCTTTAGGGCTGTGGCTCCTGCAGAGGTCCTTGGTGCTCTGATGGACGTGCTCCAAGCGTCCATCCTGGACTCCTGTAACGGGGGCGAGAAGGAAAGCATGTTTTTCCATGTCACAATTCTGACTTCTGCTACTGTGCGTGTAGTAGCCTTTCGCTGTGCGCTACCCTCACCTGCCAGTTCGTTTGCACCGCGCTGACCTGCGTTGTTTCAAACGTTCGTCTTGCGCGTTGCTGCACTCCTCCCGAACCCAAGCACGGGCTGGGCTCTTCTCCTTCTCGCTAACACCGCAAGTAAGAACACCGCACCCGTGCATGTGAACTCAGCAGCGCCGTGCACGTGCAGTTAAAAAGCAGTAATAAAACTCCTCAAACATAAAAAACCCCCAGCAAAAATACCTGCACATAAGCGGCAGAACTCAAAAAAGCAAAGGAATGAGCAACGACTTGGAGAGCGGCACACGCGCAGTAAATTGAGAAGCCGTGCCCGTGCAGTAACGCGGAAAACCGCACCGGTGCAATGACAGAAAGCGACGTGCGCGCAGGGAAGCGGGAGAGCTGCGCGGTGCTGCTCGCTGCTTCCACCTGCTGGTGCACAGGAGGCACTACAGCCACCCCGGGGAGCAGCTGCAGGCGCGCATTGGCCCAACGATGCCGGCTGAAGAAAGCTGCGCGTGTGCAGGGAGCGGCCGCAGCTACCCACGCGCAGCGCCGCGGGAAGGCCGTGCGGGCGCGGTGGCTTTTTACGCTCGGTGCTGCCGCTCAGGGGGTAACATCCCGTACCGCAGGCCACGACCTCACGATTTCCGTGGGTGCCGCCGCCTCATGCTTGTCCCGGCCGTGTGGGGCTTCAGTGGCCAGAGCGCAAATCGCGGAGCGGTGGCGCTGCTGGGGCCAGGCATTCGCGGTCCTGTTGCTCGGATGCTGGGCACGTTCTGTAGGGGATAAAACGAACGTTTTGGGGGTAAAATGTGAGTTAATTTGTATGGGAGAAAATGAACGTTTTGAGGTAAAATCGGGGCAATTAGTAGGTGACATTTTGGGATGAAAATTGAGGTTCTTATCGGTAGGGGACAGAGAGAGACAATTTGAGGGAAAAGACCTGAGCTAATCTGTGAGGGACAGAATGAACGTTTTGAAGGTACATACGAGGAAAACTACAGGGGACAGAGTGAAAATTTTGGTTTTAATATAAGAAGGGCAGCGCGCCCGCGCATGCGCAGTAGGCAGCGCGCCCGCGCATGCGCAGTAGGCAGCGCGCCCGCGCATGCGCAGTAGGCAGCGCGCCCGCGCATGCGCAGTAGGCAGCGCGCCCGCGCATGCGCAGTAGGCAGCGCGCCCGCGCATGCGCAGTAGGCAGCGCGCCCGCGCATGCGCAGTAGGCAGCGCGCCCGCGCATGCGCAGTAGGCAGCGCGCCCGCGCATGCGCAGTAGGCAGCGCGCCCGCGCATGCGCAGTAGGCAGCGCGCCCGCGCATGCGCAGTAGGCAGCGCGCCCGCGCATGCGCAGTAGGCAGCGCGCCCGCGCATGCGCAGTAGGCAGCGCGCCCGCGCATGCGCAGTAGGCAGCGCGCCCGCGCATGCGCAGTAGGCAGCGCGCCCGCGCATGCGCAGTAGGCAGCGCGCCCGCGCATGCGCAGTAGGCAGCGCGCCCGCGCATGCGCAGTAGGCAGCGCGCCCGCGCATGCGCAGTAGGCAGCGCGCCCGCGCATGCGCAGTAGGCAGCGCGCCCGCGCATGCGCAGTAGGCAGCGCGCCCGCGCATGCGCAGTAGGCAGCGCGCCCGCGCATGCGCAGTAGGCAGCGCGCCCGCGCATGCGCAGTAGGCAGCGCGCCCGCGCATGCGCAGTAGGCAGCGCGCCCGCGCATGCGCAGTAGGCAGCGCGCCCGCGCATGCGCAGTAGGCAGCGCGCCCGCGCATGCGCAGTAGGCAGCGCGCCCGCGCATGCGCAGTAGGCAGCGCGCCCGCGCATGCGCAGTAGGCAGCGCGCCCGCGCATGCGCAGTAGGCAGCGCGCCCGCGCATGCGCAGTAGCCCCCGCGCCCGCGCATGCGCAGTAGGCAGCGCGCCCGCGCATGCGCAGTAGGCAGCGCGCCCGCGCATGCGCAGTAGGCAGCGCGCCCGCGCATGCGCAGTAGGCAGCGCGCCCGCGCATGCGCAGTAGGCAGCGCGCCCGCGCATGCGCAGTAGGCAGCGCGCCCGCGCATGCGCAGTAGCCCCCGCGCCCGCGCATGCGCAGTAGCCCCCGCGCCCGCGCATGCGCAGTAGCCCCCGCGCCCGCGCATGCGCAGTAGCCCCCGCGCCCGCGCATGCGCAGTAGAAACCGCGCCCGCGCATGCGCAGTAGAAACCGCGCCCGCGCATGCGCAGTAGAAACCGCGCCCGCGCATGCGCAGTAGCCCCCGCGCCCGCGCATGCGCAGTAGGCCCCGCGCCCGCGCATGCGCAGTAGGCAGCGCGCATGCGCAGTAGCCACCGCGCCCGCGCATGCGCAGTAGCCACCGCGCCCGCGCATGCGCAGTAGCCACCGCGCCCGCGCATGCGCAGTAGGCAGCGCGCCCGCGCATGCGCAGTAGGCAGCGCGCCCGCGCATGCGCAGTAGGCAGCGCGCCCGCGCATGCGCAGTAGCCACCGCGCCCGCGCATGCGCAGTAGCCACCGCGCCCGCGCATGCGCAGTAGCCACCGCGCCCGCGCATGCGCAGTAGCCACCGCGCCCGCGCATGCGCAGTAGCCACCGCGCCCGCGCATGCGCAGTAGCCACCGCGCCCGCGCATGCGCAGTAGCCACCGCGCCCGCGCATGCGCAGTAGCCACCGCGCCCGCGCATGCGCAGTAGCAACCGCGCCCGCGCATGCGCAGTAGCAACCGCGCCCGCGCGGGCGTGCCCGCGCGGGGGCCGCGCGCAGTGGGGCAGCGCGCCCGCGCATGATGCGCAGAGGTTTCTTTCGGACCTGGGCTGTATTTCCATCCCCTGCTCTGGGAGTCACCAGGTGCGTTAGGAGCGAGCCGATCCCGCTCCCTGAGACACAAGGGCTTGCTCGAGGAGACCGTTCCTGTTCCTCTGTTCCAGCCACTCTGCTCTCCCCAAAACACCCATTTCCTCGGAGCTCCTCTGCAACTGCATTTCCATGGACCCAGGGCTCCAGAAGCTGCAGAGTCCTGCAATGGGGTTTCTTTGGGAAGGGACCTTAAGCTCTTGCAGTTCCACCTCTGTCATGAGAATTTCAGGGCTCTAAGACTCACAGAACCATTTGGGCTTGGAAGGACCTTCAAGCTCATCCAGTGCCAGCACTGCCACGGGCAGGGACACCTCCCACTGTCCCGGGCTGCTCCCAGCCCCAGTGTCCAGCCTGGCCTGGAACATTCCAGGGCATCCAGGGGCAAATCCTCCTCTCTGGGCAGACAGAATGAGCTAAACCTGGCTATTCCTGAGGGAGTGATGGCAGCACAGCCGAGTCCTGCATCCCTGATTCCCACGGGGTTGTGGTTTGGGGATTTCTTTTCCATCCATTAAAGCTCCTTTCTAGTTCCGGGAGCTGGAAGTTTGGGAGGATGTGACACCTGGCATTAGAGCCCCCATTCCAGCAGCATCCATTGCACCTGAACGTTGTGCTCGAGTCCACTTTAGACTCAGCCCAGTTTTGATTAAGTCTACCAAGGCTTTTGAGGCCATGAGATGTTGCCTGGAAATCAGAAAATGCCAAAGGGGACTGGAGATCCGTGTTGGAATCACGGGATCGCTGCTGCAGAGGGGAGGTGGAATTCAAAACCCCTCATGAAGAGATTATGTGCAGAGTTTTGACTGAAATATAACTGTTTAACGAGCTCCAAATTGTGTGCTTTATTATATAAACATTCTATTTGCAGGAGAATATCTGGAAAAGACCTTTGGGATCGCCAAGTCCAACCCTCAACCCAGCCCCACCAGCACGCTCCCCAGCCACCCCTGTCCTCCAGCGCCACATCCACGGTTTTTGAAGCCTTGCAGGGATGGCGTCTCCACCCCTGGCCCGGCCTTGGTCATCCAGGGACAAGGATTCCTCTGCTTTTGCAGGAAGAGGGAAGGGGAAGCGTTTCCCTCGCAGATGGGACAGAAACGTGTTCCACAGGCTCCAGGCGTGGGTGAGTGACAGCTGAAGGCTGAGCCACGGTGAGCAGCAGAGCCAATTACCACCTTCCCCCAGTGCTCTAATTACCACCTTCCCCCAGTGCTCTAATTAGCACCTCCCTCAGCTCACCCTTCCACCCAGCCACTTCCTCAAGCCTGTTTTTCAGGGGTTTTGTCACCCGGCATTCGGCTGCCGCGCAGCTTTGTCCTCCAGGTGCTGCTCCTGCCCGGAATTGGACCCAAGGGGATGGAAAACGCCGTGGTTCCAGTGGGATTTGGGTCTCCGGCACATCCCGCCCGCTGTGCCCTCAGCCTGGTGCCCCCAGCCACAGGGAAAGGGAGCAGGTGGTGTAATCCCCCACCTAATCCTAAAGATTTCTCTCCAGGAATGCCGGGGCCTCCCAGCTCAGCAGAGCATTCCCTGGTGCCAGGCGCTTCCTCACACGCAGGGAAAAGGTGGAAACCCAACGCTTTTCCCAAAAGCCCAAAATATTCCCCAATGTGGCAGCCGGGAGCTGAGGGAACGGGCACCTTCCCCTTCTGTCTGGGTGCCTGCGGCAGCTCCGAGGTGTTGCTCGGGGATTTGCAGTGTTGGGATCCTGCAGGGCCAGGGAAGTGCTTTGGGCCCCTTCATCCGTGCAGGGAAAAGCAGATATTCCATTAACCCCTTAGAGACCATTGCAGGAGCTTCCTGGGAGAACTGGGAATGGGGATCCGTAGGGGGATTGACTCCCAATTAATGCTGTCAGAAACCCTTCAGCCACCCCAAACCACCCCAAACCTTCCACAAACAAACCTGGAGGAGAACCCAGGGCCTCCTTGTGCCCTGGCCGTGTCACACCCTGGCAGTGCCACTCTGTGCTTCCCCTTCTTTGGGCCAGAATTGTTCCCAGAATGATAAACCCGGAGGGAAGTGTTTCCACCTGGGAAAGTGAGGCTGTTCCCACACCACCCTCCTATTTATTTCATGAGGAATTTTGAAATTTTGGTTTTCTGCTCCAGCCAGGGACAGAAGAAAGTTTGGGCAGCAAAAAAAATCTGAAGTTGAATCAGATCTTAAGCCTGGATTTAAAATGGATCACATTAAAAGAACCCAAAAAATCCAGAAAAGAATGAAAGAATTCGTAATTCTCTTTCTGATCTCCCTCTGCTGCATCCCTGTCCTCCCATCCACTCTTCCCATCTCCAATTATAGATCCCTCCAGGCAGAGCCCTGCCAGTGTTTCTGTCAGGGAAGTGCCAAGCCCATCCACAATGCTTTACAAATAATCACAGGGAACACAGATTTTGTGAAATATTGAAGCTTTTGCTGTTAAAAAAAATGAAGTCTCTCTGCCATATCAGCCACGATGAAATGTCAGTGTGCCACCCTTCCCCAAGTAACATCCTTCCCTCTGTCACTCTCGCTCTGGCACATGGCAGGCCGGGATCATCTCCTCCTTCCCACAGGGAAGGAGTTGGGTTTAAATTCGAGACACAAACTTGGACAAAATTGAATGTCTGAGGTGTGTAAGAATAAGGGAAAATCGTCTCAGATCTTCTTCAGCTGCCTTTGTTTCCTGCCCTGTAACTCTTCACTCCCTGAAATGACTCAGAACTTCTGTCCCTGTTCCCTGGGAGCAGAGCCCGCCCCCCTCCCCCCCCCCCCCCCCCCAGCTGCCCCCTCCTGTCAGGGAATTCCAGAGAGAGAAAAGGTCTCTCTGGAGCCTCCTTTTCTCCAGGCTGAGCCCCTGGGAGAGCAGGGATTGAGCAGGTGTGGGGGCTGAGGTGCTCCAGCTTTAAGGTCTCACTCTGAGAGCACTCTGAGTTTGTTTCCAGGCTGGAAATGGTGCCTGGAATTTTGGGTGGCCAACGGGGATCTCGAGGATTTGAGGTGGCAGCTGGGAGAGAAACCTGCTGCCCAAATGGTACTGGAGGTTATTTCCCTCTCTCTGGAATCTCTGTCAATTAAGAGCCCAGCCTTCTCCGGGGCTGCAGTTGCATTATTTGCTTTCACCTCCGATCTGCCCGAGGTGGAGTGAACTCCTCTGGAGCTGGCAAACGCCAACAGATCCCATCTCCACAGGGTTAAGGGATGGAATTGTGTTTCTCTTAACCTCTTTTGACCGGGAAGTTGGGATTTTCCCCCTCTGCCTGATCCCTGTTTCTCCTTTCTCGAGTCTTGAGTTGTTTTGGGGAGCAGAAGGTTCAGGGCTGTGCCCCTGAAGCAGCTCTGGCTGTGTGAACACAGCAACTTTCTGCAAGTTAAATCTGCTGCTATTTCTGTATTTGAAAAGGAGCTGAAATGCCAGTGGTGATGTAATGTTCATTTACATTTAGGGTCTGTTTCTATTTATTTTTGCTCCTATTAACTTCATCTTGATTCCAACAGTTTGGGGTTTGTTTTTTTTTTACCCGCTGAGGCTCTCTTTGCTGTGAACAGCTCGTTTTTTACTTCAAGCCTGCCAGATTTCCTGCCTTATCGAGTCCATGAATGAAGAAGAATGACAGGTAGAAGGGGAAATGGATGTCTCCTCCCCAAGGGAAGGCTCCTGAATTGGATAGGAGCCGTTTCTCTAGGAACTGCTGCCTCTGGTTGCCGCTGGAATGGCTCTGGAAGGAGCTTGGAGGGGATCATTCACCTCGGCTTTGTCCCGGGTGTGCAGAGCTGGGGAGATGCTTTCGGGCTGAGAGATTTCCTGTGCCATCTTCCATGAACATGAAGAGAGGTGGATTAAAAGTGCCTGCAGAGCTCTGATGTGCAGCCTGTGGCTCCCTGCTCCCACTGCTGCTCCGCTCAAGGAGTTTCTCAGCCCCAGAGCAGGAGAAAAAGGCAGAAAATCATGGAATCCTGGGGTTGTTGAGGCTGGCAAAGGCCTCTAGCATCATCAAGTCCAAACATCAACCACCACCATGGTCACACCAACCCATGACCTCAAGTGCCATGTATTTATCCATACATATTTATCCCTACATATTTATCCCTATATTTATCCATATGTTTATCCATGTATTTACCCATGTATTTATTCCTATATTTACCTATGTATTTACCCAGGTATTTTATGAACACTCAAGTGCCATATCCATGTATTTTATGAGCACTTCCAGGGTTGGTGACTCCACCACTGCCCTGGGCAGCTGTTCCAGCGCTGGACAACCCTTCCCATGCTGGGCCAGGAGATGGATTCTGGAAATGCAGACTCTGAGGAGCTGGGGATTAAGGCAGCATTGGATTCCTTTATTCTCCCAGAAGGATAAAGGAGATTTATCCCCAGACGAACCAGAGGTGATCACACTGAGGTAGGTCATCAGTGGGATTTCTTCCTTACTCCCACAAATACCCACTGGGGTGACAGAGTTCCCTACAAGGGCGGTGTTGGAAGGAGCTGCTGGAATGTTTTGCTGTTTATTGGGATCCACAGGATGTTTGGTGTCTCTCAGAGCTGTTCCAGGCTTTCCACAGACCCAAACGCTCCTCACACTTCTCCTCAGAGTAGAGAGGTTTCCCAGAGTGCTGGTTTTTAATTTCAGATGCTGGGATAACGACACGGCTTCAGGAGGCAGGAGACTCATTGTGCTGTGCCTCAGTCCAGGCAGGGACAACCCCCAGCTAATAAAAACCTCTTTAAAGCACAAAAAGTCCCATTAAGCTGATATTATAAAGGCTGCAAATTGAAGCAGGCCTCAATCAGAAAGCAGCAGAATTTAATTCCTCCCCCTTGCCCATTTGCATGATGATCTCCTTCCTAATGGCCCATCTACGCTTTTCCCACAGAAGTGCTGTCCCGAGGTTGGAGATGGTTCCAGCTTTATGGAGCTTTGATCTTTATCTGCTTTTACTTTTTACAGGGCACAGAACCCGAGAGTGGCAGCTGCTTTCCTCTTGTTCCTCCTGTGGCAGTGAACTGCTCTTCCCAAGGACGGCTGCAGGAACTCTCAGGCAGCAGAACGTATGGAATGCCAGGCACGCTACAGAATTCCAGTGGGAGCAGCAGGAACTTCTGTTCTTTACTGGCAGGGCTGTGCCATGAAGGGGAGCTCGGAGATATTGGTCAGCTCAGGGAATGAGCCTGGCTCATGGTAAGGAAATTCACTGTGCAGTTACTTCGGGCCCTTCTCCTTCTCCTTCTCCTCCTTCTCCTCCTTCTCCTCCTCCTTCTCCTTCTCCTTCTCCTCCTCCTTCTCCTTCTCCTTCTCCTTCTCCTTCTCCTTCTCCTTCTCCTTCTCCTTCTCCTTCTCCTTCTCCTTCTCCTTCTCCTTCTCCCTCTCTTCCCAACACCAGTTCCAGACCTCAGTATAATCCATGTTCCCACAGCCTGACCTTGCAGTTTTCCCAGTTTAGCAGCCCCAGCCACACTTGCAGCCTCTCTGTCTGGACTTTGTCTTGCTGAAATCTCCCTTTGTTGATCCTTTGCTGCCTCACCTTTTATCCAGCAATAACGTGCAGTGGGTGGAAGCTTCTCAGAATTCCCTCCCTGTTCCACTGGAAACATTCCCAAGTGGAAGCAGCTGCACTGCCCATCAGCACTTGCCTGCTTTTAGGGGTGGTTGAGGCATGAAGGATGCAACAAATGGAGCTGGCTCCAAGGGGATGAAATGCTCCCCCTGAGGCTGCTCAGAGAGCTGGAGCTGAGGAATCCGGGTGGGAATCACTCCAAGAAAAAGGAAGGAAAAGAGAGCAGAGGAACAGGGATGCAATTCCAACCTCTCCAAGGACTGGGATGGGCACATTCACCAACACCATTTAATCTAGACACGATTTCTTCTTTGCCTATGGCTGCCAGGAGCAGGATGAGCAGTTTAATGAGTTTAAATAGTGAATAGTTTAATTAGCTGGAAGAGACTGGATCAATAGCTGCTTAAACAAACAACTGGATCCCTGTTTCCAAGCTTGGATGTAGTTTTGGAAGGTTCCTGGCAGTTTGGCAGGGATTAGTGATGCTGAGAATGTGCTTTTTTGTGGGTTTGGGGCTTTTACTCCTGTTCACATGGCTGCTCTTTTTCTTGTTGAGTGGAAAACAGGAGGGAAAGAGCAACGATGGAAGGAATTCCACTCTTGCTGCTTGAAGGGATGGATCAGGAAGGGAACAGGCTGCAGGGAATTTGGAGTGCAAACTGAGATCTCTCCGATATTTTCGGCTCAGTCAGTCCATCAGTGCTTGGTGGCTGTTTAGGCCACGTGCAAGGTGAATGATGGTGCACATGGCAGAGCTGCTGGTGGCTCCTTCCCCTGCCCGGCTGTCAGTCACCCTGCAGGGTGCTGGAGCAGCGTGCCAGAGGCCGTGGATCCTATGGATCCCATGGATCCCAGGGGCGTGATCAGGAGCCTGGGCCTGCTGGCCACTCCTTGCTCTCTCTTACCCTGATTTTTCAGCTCTGCAGCGAATCCAGCTTGAGTTTTTCAACCCCCTAGAAAACCCAGGGACCTTTCATGTCTGTTCTCAGATCTGGGATTTAAATCCAGCCCTTATCAAAGCACCCCGTGACCAGGCAGGCCCTGAATCCCAGCAGGGATCTGATAAAGAGGGACCTGACATCCTAAAGAAACCCTTTGAAATCCTGCTGGGATTGATTTGTATCCATAATGGAGCCCCGAGCTCTCTGCCAGGGAGAGATGAAGCTGCTCCTTTGCTTTATTATCCTCAGGCCCTTCCCAGCTTTGAGGGAAATTCAGTCCCTCTTCAAGCCCCAAAATCATGGAAAAGCTCCTTTGTATCCTCTCCACAGCCCCTACGTGGATTAATCAACTTTTTATTTGATATGGTGTCATTCTCCTTTTTTTTCCATGGCTAAAACTCCACGGTGAGCAATCAGAGCAGAAATAGGAAATGCAGGAGTCTTGGATTCCACAGTGGGATTAACTTCCCTTTTCTGCTCTCTTTCAGGACAGGAAAAACCACTGAACTCGCCCCATCTTTGGGACCAAGAGCTGTGGTGCTGGAGTAGGCAAAGCCAGCTAGGGCCCCCCTTGTCCTGCCCATGGTGTGGGTCAGGGACAGGCTCCTCTTCTCCTCTGCGCTGGGATGAACTGCCTAGGGAATGCTATTTCTGACAGCCCGGTCCCAGCCCCGGCTACTGGAAATGGGCAGAGATGAAGAGGCAAGTGCCAGAGTTGCTTGGGGATGATGGAATTGTGGTGTTTGGCTGTGCCCAGAGGGGCAGGTTGGGCATTTCTGTGTGTCTGAGGACCGGTTTGGGTGCTGGGGAGCCCGGGGAGCCGAGCTCTCAGTGCATTCCCAGCTCACCCGGGGGTGGGAGCTGGTGCAGGGCTCTGGTCGGGCTCGGGGCAGGCCCTGGCCCCGGCACAGACACGCTGGGGTGCTTTGGGGACGCTTGGGGAGCAATGGGAAGAAAATGAGGGATGGTGCTGGGCGGAGCGATCGGCCTGTGCTCGTGTCAGCGCAGCCGTGCAGGGCACTGGGATCTGGGTAAAACACCGGCTCTCCTGGTGTTCTGGGAAGCAAGGTCTGTATTTATCCATACATATTTATCCCTACATATTTATCCCTATATTTATCCATGGATTATCCATATATGTTTATCCATATACATTTATCCATATTTTTATCCACGTATGTACCCATGAATTTATCCCTATATTTACGCATGTATTTCCCCAGGTATTTTATGAACACTCAAGTGCCATATCCATGTATTTTATGAGCACTTCCAGGGTTGGTGACTCCACCACTGCCCTGGGCAGCTGTTCCAGCGCTGGACAACCCTTCCCATGCTGGGCCAGGAGATGGATTCTGGAAATGCAGACTCTGAGGAGCTGGGGATTAAGGCAGCATTGGATTCCTTTATTCTCCCAGAAGGATAAAGGAGATTTATCCCCAGACGAACCAGAGGTGATCACACTGAGGTCATCAGTGGGATTTCTTCCTTACTCCCACAAATACCCACTGGGGTGACAGAGTTCCCTACAAGGGCGGTGTTGGAAGGAGCTGCTGGAATGTTTTGCTGTTTATTGGGATCCACAGGATGTTTGGTGTCTCTCAGAGCTGTTCCAGGCTTTCCACAGACCCAAACGCTCCTCACACTTCTCCTCAGAGTAGAGAGGTTTCCCAGAGTGCTGGTTTTTAATTTCAGATGCTGGGATAACGACACGGCTTCAGGAGGCAGGAGACTCATTGTGCTGTGCCTCAGTCCAGGCAGGGACAACCCCCAGCTAATAAAAACCTCTTTAAAGCACAAAAAGTCCCAT
Source organism: Coloeus monedula (assembly GCF_965178545.1). Classification (NCBI taxonomy): domain Eukaryota; kingdom Metazoa; phylum Chordata; class Aves; order Passeriformes; family Corvidae; genus Coloeus; species Coloeus monedula. The sequence goes on along the minus strand of NW_028120777.1, from coordinate 437,748 downwards.
TAAACTGATATTATAAAGGCTGCAAATTGAAGCAGGCCTCAATCAGAAAGCAGCAGAATTTAATTCCCCCCCTTGCCCATTTGCATGATGATCTCCTTCCTAATGGCCCATCTACGCTTTTCCCACAGAAGTGCTGTCCCGAGGTTGGAGATGGTTCCAGCTTTATGGAGCTTTGATCTTTATCTGCTTTTACTTTTTACAGGGCACAGAACCCGAGAGTGGCAGCTGCTTTCCTCTTGTTCCTCCTGTGGCAGTGAACTGCTCTTCCCGAGGACGGCTGCAGGAATTCTCAGGCAGCAGAACGTATGGAATGCCAGGCACGCTACAGAATTCCAGTGGGAGCAGCAGGAACTTCTGTTCTTTACTGGCAGGGCTGTGCCATGAAGGGGAGCTCGGAGATATTGGTCAGCTCAGGGAATGAGCCTGGCTCATGGTAAGGAAATTCACTGTGCAGTTACTTCGGGCCCTTCTCCTTCTCCTCCTCCTTCTCCTTCTCCTTCTCCTTCTCCTTCTCCTTCTCCTTCTCCTTCTCCTTCTCCTTCTCCTTCTCCTTCTCTTCCCAACACCAGTTCCAGACCTCAGTATAATCCATGTTCCCACAGCCTGACCTTGCAGTTTTCCCAGTTTAGCAGCCCCAGCCACACTTGCAGCCTCTCTGTCTGGACTTTGTCTTGCTGAAATCTCCCTTTGTTGATCCTTTGCTGCCTCACCTTTTATCCAGCAATAACGTGCAGTGGGTGGAAGCTTCTCAGAATTCCCTCCCTGTTCCACTGGAAACATTCCCAAGTGGAAGCAGCTGCACTGCCCATCAGCACTTGCCTGCTTTTAGGGGTGGTTGAGGCATGAAGGATGCAACAAATGGAGTTGGCTCTAAGGGGATGAAATGCTCCCCCTGAGGCTGCTCAGAGAGCTGGAGCTGAGGAATCCGGGTGGGAATCACTGCAGGAAAAAGGAAGGAAAAGAGAGCAGAGGAACAGGGATGCAATTCCAACCTCTCCAAGGACTGGGATGGGCACATTCACCAACACCATTTAATCTAGACACGATTTCTTCTTTGCCTCTGGCTGCCAGGAGCAGGATGAGCAGTTTAATGAGTTTAAATAGTGAATAGTTTAATTAGCTGGAAGAGACTGGATCAATAGCTGCTTAAACAAACAACTGGATCCCTGTTTCCAAGCTTGGATGTAGTTTTGGAAGGTTCCTGGCAGTTTGGCAGGGATTAGTGATGCTGAGAATGTGCTTTTTTGTGGGTTTGGGGCTTTTACTCCTGTTCACATGGCTGCTCTTTTTCTTGTTGAGTGGAAAACAGGAGGGAAAGAGCAACGATGGAAGGAATTCCACTCTTGCTGCTTCAAGGGATGGATCAGGAAGGGAACAGGCTGCAGGGAATTTGGAGTGCAAACTGAGATCTCTCCGATATTTTCGGCTCAGTCAGTCCATCAGTGCTTGGTGGCTGTTTAGGCCACGTGCAAGGTGAATGATGGTGCACATGGCAGAGCTGCTGGTGGCTCCTTCCCCTGCCCGGCTGTCAGTCACCCTGCAGGGTGCTGGAGCAGCGTGCCAGAGGCCGTGGATCCTATGGATCCCATGGATCCCAGGGGCGTGATCAGGAGCCTGGGCCTGCTGGCCACTCCTTGCTCTCTCTTACCCTGATTTTTCAGCTCTGCAGCGAATCCAGCTTGAGTTTTTCAACCCCCCAGAAACCCAGGGACCTTTCATGTCTGTTCTCAGATCTGGGATTTAAATCCAGCCCTTATCAAAGCACCCCGTGACCAGGCAGGCCCTGAATCCCAGCAGGGATCTGATAAAGAGGGACCTGACATCCTAAAGAAACCCTTTGAAATCCTGCTGGGATTGATTTGTATCCATAATGGAGCCCCGAGCTCTCTGCCAGGGAGAGATGAAGCTGCTCCTTTGCTTTATTATCCTCAGGCCCTTCCCAGCTTTGAGGGAAATTCAGTCCCTCTTCAAGCCCCAAAATCATGGAAAAGCTCCTTTGTATCCTCTCCACAGCCCCTACGTGGATTAATCAACTTTTTATTTGATATGGTGTCATTCTCCTTTTTTTTCCATGGCTAAAACTCCACGGTGAGCAATCAGAGCAGAAATAGGAAATGCAGGAGTCTTGGATTCCACAGTGGGATTAACTTCCCTTTTCTGCTCTCTTTCAGGACAGGAAAAACCACTGAACTCGCCCCATCTTTGGGACCAAGAGCTGTGGTGTTGGAGTAGGCAAAGCCAGCTAGGGCCCCCCTTGTCCTGCCCATGGTGTGGGTCAGGGACAGGCTCCTCTTCTCCTCTGTGCTGGGATGAACTGCCTAGGGAATGCTATTTCTGACAGCCCGGTCCTAGCCCCGGCTACTGGAAATGGGCGGAGGTGAAGAGGCAAGTGCCAGAGTTCCTTGGGGATGATGGAATTGTGGTGTTTGGCTGTGCCCAGAGGGGCAGGTTGGGCATTTCTGTGTGTCTGAGGACCGGTTTGGGTGCTGGGGAGCCCGGGGAGCCGAGCTCTCAGTGCATTCCCAGCTCACCCGGGGGTGGGAGCTGGTGCAGGGCTCTGGTCGGGCTCGGGGCAGGCCCTGGCCCCGGCACAGACACGCTGGGGTGGTTTGGGGCCGCTTGGGGAGCAATGGGAAGAAAATGAGGGATGGTGCTGGGCGGAGCGATCGGCCTGCGCTCGTGTCAGCGCAGCCGTGCAGGGCACTGGGATCTGGGTAAAACACCGGCTCTCCTGGTGTTCAGGGAAGCAAGGTCTGTATTTATCCATACATATTTATCCCTACATATTTATCCCTATATTTATCCATGGATTATCCATATATGTTTATCCATATACATTTATCCATATTTTTATCCACGTATTTACCCATGAATTTATCCCTATATTTACCCATGTATTTACCCAGGTATTTTATGAACACTCAAGTGCCATATCCATGTATTTTATGAGCACTTCCAGGGTTGGTGACTCCACCACTGCCCTGGGCAGCTGTTCCAGCGCTGGACAACCCTTCCCATGCTGGGCCAGGAGATGGATTCTGGAAATGCAGACTCCGAGGAGCTGGGGATTAAGGCAGCATTGGATTCCTTTATTCTCCCAGAAGGATAAAGGAGATTTATCCCCAGACGAACCAGAGGTGATCACACTGAGGTCATTAGTGGGATTTCTTCCTTACTCCCACAAATACCCACTGGGGTGACAGAGTTCCCTACAAGGGCGGTGTTGGAAGGAGCTGCTGGAATGTTTTGCTGTTTATTGGGATCCACAGGATGTTTGGTGTCTCTCAGAGCTGTTCCAGGCTCTCCACAGACCCAAACGCTCCTCACACTTCTCCTCAGAGTAGAGAGGTTTCCCAGAGTGCTGGTTTTTAATTTCAGATGCTGGGATAACGACACGGCTTCAGGAGGCAGGAGACTCATTGTGCTGTGCCTCAGTCCAGGCAGGGACAACCCCCAGCTAATAAAAACCTCTTTAAAGCACAAGAAGTCCCATTAAGCTGATATTATAAAGGCTGCAAATTGAAGCAGGCCTCAATCAGAAAGCAGCAGAATTTAATTCCTCCCCCTTGCCCATTTGCATGATGATCTCCTTCCTAATTGCCCATCTACGCTTTTCCCACAGAAGTGCTGTCCCGAGGTTGGAGATGGTTCCAGCTTTATGGAGCTTTGATCTTTATCTGCTTTTACTTTTTACAGGGCACAGAACCCGAGAGTGGCAGCTGCTTTCCTCTTGTTCCTCCTGTGGCAGTGAACTGCTCTTCCCAAGGACGGCTGCAGGAATTCTCAGGCAGCAGAACGTATGGAATGCCAGGCACGCTACAGAATTCCAGTGGGAGCAGCAGGAACTTCTGTTCTTTACTGGCAGGGCTGTGCCATGAAGGGGAGCTCGGAGATATTGGTCAGCTCAGGGAATGAGCCTGGCTCATGGTAAGGAAATTCACTGTGCAGTTACTTCGGGCCCTTCTCCTTCTCCTTCTCCTTCTCCTCCTTCTCCTCCTTCTCCTCCTCCTTCTCCTTCTCCTTCTCCTCCTCCTTCTCCTTCTCCTCCTCCTTCTCCTTCTCCTTCTCCTTCTCCTTCTCCTTCTCCTTCTCCTTCTCCTTCTCCTTCTCCTTCTCCTTCTCCTTCTCCTTCTCCTTCTCCTTCTCCTTCTCCTTCTCCTTCTCCTTCTCCCTCTCCCTCTCTTCCCAACACCAGTTCCAGACCTCAGTATAATCCATGTTCCCACAGCCTGACCTTGCAGTTTTCCCAGTTTAGCAGCCCCAGCCACACTTGCAGCCTCTCTGTCTGGACTTTGTCTTGCTGAAATCTCCCTTTGTTGATCCTTTGCTGCCTCACCTTTTATCCAGCAATAACGTGCAGTGGGTGGAAGCTTCTCAGAATTCCCTCCCTGTTCCACTGGAAACATTCCCAAGTGGAAGCAGCTGCACTGCCCATCAGCACTTGCCTGCTTTTAGGGGTGGTTGAGGCATGAAGGATGCAACAAATGGAGTTGGCTCCAAGGGGATGAAATGCTCCCCCTGAGGCTGCTCAGAGAGCTGGAGCTGAGGAATCCGGGTGGGAATCACTCCAAGAAAAAGGAAGGAAAAGAGAGCAGAGGAACAGGGATGCAATTCCAACCTCTCCAAGGACTGGGATGGGCACATTCACCAACACCATTTAATCTAGACACGATTTCTTCTTTGCCTCTGGCTGCCAGGAGCAGGATGAGCAGTTTAATGAGTTTAAATAGTGAATAGTTTAATTAGCTGGAAGAGACTGGATCAATAGCTGCTTAAACAAACAACTGGATCCCTGTTTCCAAGCTTGGATGTAGTTTTGGAAGGTTCCTGGCAGTTTGGCAGGGATTAGTGATGCTGAGAATGTGCTTTTTTGTGGGTTTGGGGCTTTTACTCCTGTTCACGTGGCTGCTCTTTTTCTTGTTGAGTGGAAAACAGGAGGGAAAGAGCAACGATGGAAGGAATTCCACTCTTGCTGCTTGAAGGGATGGATCAGGAAGGGAACAGGCTGCAGGGAATTTGGAGTGCAAACTGAGATCTCTCCGATATTTTCGGCTCAGTCAGTCCATCAGTGCTTGGTGGCTGTTTAGGCCACGTGCAAGGTGAATGATGGTGCACATGGCAGAGCTGCTGGTGGCTCCTTCCCCTGCCCGGCTGTCAGTCACCCTGCAGGGTGCTGGAGCAGCGTGCCAGAGGCCGTGGATCCTATGGATCCCATGGATCCCAGGGGCGTGATCAGGAGCCTGGGCCTGCTGGCCACTCCTTGCTCTCTCTTACCCTGATTTTTCAGCTCTGCAGCGAATCCAGCTTGAGTTTTTCAACCCCCTAGAAAACCCAGGGACCTTTCATGTCTGTTCTCAGATCTGGGATTTAAATCCAGCCCTTATCAAAGCACCCCGTGACCAGGCAGGCCCTGAATCCCAGCAGGGATCTGACAAAGAGGGACCTGACATCCTAAAGAAACCCTTTGAAATCCTGCTGGGATTGATTTGTATCCATAATGGAGCCCCGAGCTCTCTGCCAGGGAGAGATGAAGCTGCTCCTTTGCTTTATTATCCTCAGGCCCTTCCCAGCTTTGAGGGAAATTCAGTCCCTCTTCAAGCCCCAAAATCATGGAAAAGCTCCTTTGTATCCTCTCCACAGCCCCTACGTGGATTAATCAACTTTTTATTTGATATGGTGTCATTCTCCTTTTTTTTCCATGGCTAAAACTCCACGGTGAGCAATCAGAGCAGAAATAGGAAATGCAGGAGTCTTGGATTCCACAGTGGGATTAACTTCCCTTTTCTGCTCTCTTTCAGGACAGGAAAAACCACTGAACTCGCCCCATCTTTGGGACCAAGAGCTTTGGTGCTGGAGTAGGCAAAGCCAGCTAGGGCCCCCCTTGTCCTGCCCATGGTGTGGGTCAGGGACAGGCTCCTCTTCTCCTCTGCGCTGGGATGAACTGCCTAGGGAATGCTATTTCTGACAGCCCGGTCCCAGCCCCGGCTACTGGAAATGGGCAGAGGTGAAGAGGCAAGTGCCAGAGTTGCTTGGGGATGATGGAATTGTGGTGTTTGGCTGTGCCCAGAGGGGCAGGTTGGGCATTTCTGTGTGTCTGAGGACCGGTTTGGGTGCTGGGGAGCCCGGGGAGCCGAGCTCTCAGTGCATTCCCAGCTCTCCCGGGGGTGGGAGCTGGTGCAGGGCTCTGGTCGGGCTCGGGGCAGGCCCTGGCCCTGGCACAGACACGCTGGGGTGCTTTGGGGACGCTTGGGGAGCAATGGGAAGAAAATGAGGGATGGTGCTGGGCAGAGCGATCGGCCTGTGCTCGTGTCAGCGCAGCCGTGCAGGGCACTGGGATCTGGGTAAAGCACCGGCTCTCCTGGTGTTCAGGGATGCAAGGTCTGAGGGACCGGATTTACTTGGGGTTTTCCAGGACAGCAGGAAGAAGAGGAAATGTGGTGCCAGAGGTGCGTCCCATCAGGTTGCAGTTCCCTCTTTCCCATTTCCATTTCCTCCTCAGTGCGGGTGTCCCCTGCAGCCCATGAGCACGGGGCCGGTGACAACTCCCTGTCTGTAGAGGGATTCCTTATGGAACAAGGGCAGATGACACTTGTGTGAGGCTTACGACTGTTAGAATTAGACCGGGATGGGTTTAAGGAAAACTAGAATCGTGTGTTAATCTTACTGGTCAATGAACAAATGGAATCCACACTTCTATAAGAAAAAATAGAGTGTATGGAGCATATAGAAGAAGCTGTTTTTGCCTGCTGCTGCTGCTTGGCTGTATCATGTAACCCCATTCGAACTCTGCCTTCAAGACAGCTGTGAGACCGTGAAATAAAGAACTCAGCAGAACAGCAGCCTCCTCTGCTCTTTCACCCTGGTCCAAGAAGGAGGGGTACCCTGTCAAAGGCTCAACACTTGCCTTTCTGACTTTGTTTCTAAATTTCTACCTTTCTAATTTTGTTTGTTTCTAATTTTTTTTTGTTTGTTTCTAACTTTGTTTGTTTTCAACTTTCTCCCTTTAGAAATTTGTTTGTTTCTTGTATTTTACCTCTTTGTTTGTTTCTAAATTTCTGCCGTTGTAACTTTGTTTCTAACTTTCTACTTTTAAAGTTTCATTTGTTTTTAACTTTTTACCATTCCTCCCAGGGAGGGCTGTGTGCAGAATACTAAAACGTGTTAAGTTCTTCATTTTTACATCTATAGGCAAATGCTACTGATGTAGATGTAAATTCATTTTGAAATGAGCCAGCCCTCTCTCTCTACTCTGTCGCATACAGCAATATAAGAAGCTGGGAATAGAGATCCGCAGGTTTTGAGAATAAGGAGCCGGCGTTTTTCTGTAGGAAGGAAAGCAGCAAGCGCCTGGCCGCAGGAGCCGAGACGCTCGGGCTGCAGGAGCTGCAGAGCGCCCGGAGCCGGCTTTTCCCTGTGCTCTGTGCCTGCCCCCGGGCTGAGCTGGGCGTCGCTGCTGCCGCCCGGTGCCGGCTGAGCCGAGAGGGCGGCGGCCTCGGTGGCTGCCGAGCGTGGCAAGGAGCGGGAGCGAGCGGGGCCGGGTCTGTCAGCGGAGGGGAGGGTCCCGGGAGCGGCCCCGGTGCGCGGGGCGGGCCCGGCCCGGGAGAGAGGGGCGGGGCCCCGAGCGATGGAGCCGCCCCCGGGCCGGGCAGGGCGGGCCCCGGGGCCGGGCGGGGCCGGGGCTCTGGGGCGGGGCCGAGCGGGGCCGGGGGCGGGGGCGGCTTCAGGGGCGGGGCCGGGCCCGGCTCAGGTGCGCGGGGCGGGGTCCGCACAGGTGCGCGGGGTCCCAGGGCGGCTGCGCAGGGCGGGGCCGAGGTGATTTAAGCCCCCGAAATCGCCCCTGCCGCCATTTGCTCCCTCAGAGCTCGGGGAGGCTGCGGCCGGGCCGGGCTCCCCCGGCGTGGCCCGGGAGAGGCCCCCGCTCCCCCTCTTTCTTCCCCGTCTTTCTTCCCCCTGTTTCTCCTGCCCTTATCCTTCTCCTCCTTCCCCCGCTTATCACCTCTTTCCTACCCCCCCCAGTTTCTTTCTCTCTCCCCCACACCCTCCCTGTCTCTCCCAGCCCCCTGCCTGCCCTCTCCCCAGCGCCCCCCCACCCTCTCTCCCTGCTCCCCTGTGCATCCCCGACCCCCCCCGCCTCCTTTCTCCCTCACCCCTCCTTTCTCCCCTCTCCGTACCCCGTTCCCCAACCCGACTCCCCTCTCTTCCTCCTCCTCTGACCATCATCCCTTCCCCTCACCCGACCATTCCCTTCCCCCCTCGTTCTCCCCAACCCACCCCGACTCCTCTCCCTACCCCATCTCATCCCTCCCCGTTCCCTCTTTCCCCCGCAGCCGCGGGGCTCGGGGCGCCGGAGAATAAAGCCCAGAGGGCCGGAGCCCGGCGCCCCTGCCCTCGCTGGAGCCTCGCACGGGGGACCCGCTCGGCGGGTCCCCCGTGCAGTACAAAAACAGCGCCGGGGCTCCGGCTTTCCACACATCACACTGGGGATCCCCTCCTCAGGAGGGGTTCCCGGGGGGGGTGGTGGGTTTTGGGGAGGGTGGTGGGTTGGGGTGGGCCCCCTCCTCAGGAGGGGTTCCCGGGGGGGTGGTGGGTTTCGGGGAGGGTGGTGGGTTGGGGTTGGGGTGGGCCCCCTCCTTAGGAGGGGGTCCCGGGGGGGTGGGTGGGATGGGCCCCCTCCGGAGGAGGGGGTCCCGGGAGGGGGTCAGGGTGGGCCCCCTCCGGAGGAGGGGGTCCGGGGGAGGGGGGTGGGGCGGAGGGGGGACTTTCCCCCCCTCCAGTCCCCGCCCCCTCTCTCGGACCCCCTCCTCCGGACGGGGCTCCCCCCGGCCCCCTCCCGGGACCCCCTCCTCCGGACCGGGGCCCCGGGGGGAGGGAGGGGGGGGTCCGGGCGGGAGGGGCTGTTGGTTTGGCCTGTGGTCTCTATGTCTGTTCATGCTACAGAGTGACGTGACCCCCTCTGCTTCCCCCCCCCCCCACCCCCCCTCCCCGAGGCCCCGGTCCGAAGGAGGGGGTCCCGGGGAGGGGGCTGGGGTGAGCCCCGTCCGGAGGAGGGGGTCCGGGAGAGGGGGCGGGGACTGGAGGGGGGGAAAGTCCCCCCTCCGCCCCACCCCCCTCCCCCGGACCCCCTCCTCCGGAGGGGGCCCACCCTGACCCCCTCCCGAGACCCCCTCCTCCGGAGGGGGCCCCCCCCAACCCACCACCCTCCCTGAAACCCACCCACCCCCCGGGACCCCCTCCTGAGGAGGGGGCCCACCCCAACCCACCACCCTCCCTGAAACCCACCACCCCCCCGGGAACCCCTCCTGAGGAGGGGATCCCCAGTGTGATGTGTGGAAAGCCGGAGCCCCGGCGCTGTTGTTGTACTGCACGGGGGACCCGCCGAGCGGGCCCGGCCCGTGTGGGGCTCCAGCGAGGGCAGGGGCGCCGGGCTCCGGCCCTCTGGGCTTTATTCTCCGGCGCCCCGTGCCCCGCGGCTGCGGGGGAAAGACGGGACAGAGGATGGGAATAAGGGAGCAGAGGGGGTCAAAGAAGGAGCGCAGGTGGGGGGTTCGGGGTGTGCAGGGAGAGGTGGGATGGGGGGACAGGAAAGGAGGCGGGGGGAAGACGAGGACGGAGCACAAGTGGGGGGTCAAGGTGCAGAGGGGAAACGAGGGAAGAGGAACAGGGGGAGGTGGAGGGGGAAGGAAAGGTGGGAGACGGAGGGGGAGGATTGAGGGCAGGTGGGGGGAACTGGGAGGGGAAGGGGAGCAGGGTGAGGGGGCAGGGGGGACCCGGGATGGGGGCGAAGGAACGGTGGAGAAGGGGAGAGAGGGTGGAGGGGTAGGGCAGGGTTGGGGTGTGTAGGGGGACAGGGAGGGGGGATGGGGGGGACCGGGCCGGGGGGGAGGGAGGGGAGGGCTAGGGGGGAGAGGGGGGGGGTAGGGGGGGGGGTGTAGGGGGTGGGGGAGGGGAGGCAGAGGGGGGAGAACGGAGAAGGGTTAGAAGAAGACAAACAAACACAAATATAAAGGAAAAGAACTACAGAGACATAGAAATATGGAAATACAGAGATCTAGAGCCCGGTCCGGCCACAACCGTTCCCACCGAGCGCCGAGGGAGCAAATGGCGGCGCCGCCGATTCCCGAGGCTTAAATCCCCTCGGCCCCGCCCCGCGCAGCCGCTCTGGGGCCCCGCGCACCTGTGCGGACCCCGCCCTTCACACCTGTGCCGGGCCCGCCCCGCCCCGCCCGCGCCCGTAAATGCCGGCGGATCCGCGCCCGCTCCGCTTTGTGCGGTGGATGCTCATCCTGCTCCTCCCGGGCTGTGGCGGGACCGTCGTTCGGAGCGCTGTGCGGAGCCCGGCACCGGGGGCTGCTCCCGGCGCTGCGCCGAGCCCGAGGCGCTGAGGTGGGAACGGGACCCGGGCCCTGGGATTCGGGGCTGGGTCCTGTCGGTGTCTGCTGGGGGTCCCGGGCCGAGCCGCTTGTCTCTCGGCGGGCGGGGTGCGGCTGCCGGGCTCGGAGAACTGAGGTGGGATGGGGGATGGCATTAGGCATCGGGATCGCCGCGGCTGGCAAGTGCCGCTCCGGGATTGGCGCTGGCGCCGAGCCCGGCGCTGCCGCTCCGGCTGCGGCCAGCGCGGGGCTGGGCTCCCGCCGGAGCTCCGGCTACGCTCCCGCTGCGGCCGCGGGGAGCCGGGGCCGTGCCGGTGCCGGGCCCGCCGGGAGGGCGGCGCTTCCCCGCAGCAGGCGCTGGATCGCGCCTGGAAGCGGCCGGGCCGCGGGGACCGCCCGTGCCCGCCCCGGCACCCCCCGAGGCCGCCGCTCCCTCAGCGCCGCCCGCCCTGTGGGGCGCCCCCTGGCGCAACCGGAGCGCCGGCGCTCCCGGCCCGGCCCCGCCCGCAGCCCCCGCGGGGACGCGGAGCTCCCCCAGCCCCGGCACTGCCGAGGCCGCCGCTCCCCCTGCGCACGGCAGCGCCCGCCTCCCCCTGCCCCGGGCCGCTCCCCCGGGGGCCTCCCGCCCGCCGCGCCCCCGCCCAACCAGCGCGCCTGCAGCGGGACGAGCCGCTCCCCCGGCCCGGCCGCTGGCGCCGAGGCCGCTGCTGCCGCTCCTGCTCTGACTGCGCCCGCTGCGGGACCGGGGCCTCGCCGGGGCTCGCTGCTGCTTGAGCCGCTCATCCCACAACTGCCGCTTGACACCTGATGCTCTCCTTCCTCCCCCCCGCTTTCTCTGCGGCTTGCACGCTCCACTGCAAAAACCTCTGGCTTTAAAAGGCCAGGGAAAAATGTTTCCTCTTTATTTCCAGAGCACAGGAGATCCTGAGTGGCAATGGCTACACAAGGACCACCAAGTCGAACCCTTATGTGAATGGCTCCTCTGGCCACTGAACCCACACCTGGGCACTCTCAGCACCCTGCTCCAGCCAAGCCAATCTCAGCTCCTGGCAACGTCCTGCCTGGGATAGGAATGCCAAGTGCCAGCAAGGTCATTCCTATGCAAATACAACTCCTTCTTTTATGCTAATGCTGCTTGCCACACCAGCCCCTGTAATTGCCATAGGGCAGAGCTCCATGGCCAGCACCTGATCATGCAACAACACAGGTGAGCAGTTGTGTGACAGCACTGAACTCTTCCCATAACCCTGATTTCCTGCCCTTTCCAGGATTTACCCAACAGCTGTAAAGGTGCTTGTTCCATGGCCCTTTCCAGGGAGAAATGAGCAAGGCAAGTCCTGAGGGTTCGCTTGCTCCACGGCCAAAGCTCTTCTGGAGAGGGTCAGGGCTGCTCCTGCCTGCAGAGGGGCCTTTCCCACAGGTGAGTGTTCACAGCCCAAAATCCCAGGGGCTGCTGAGGCCGGGCCAGCTTTTGTGGCCCAGAGCTGCACAGAGCTCTCAGCAACTCCTGCTCACTGCCAGGAGTGTTCCTTGGTGCTCCTTCTGTGTGTCCCAGCTGGCAGGGAATGGGGGGAAGGAGAAGGCCAGGAGGCCCAGGAAGGGAAGCAGCAGCTCTTGTGCTTTGGATTTGCAGAGAGGAGCTGTGCCTGCAGTGTCCTGCCCGTGGCACGCAGTGTGCCAAACACACATCCCCGGAACGGGCACTGGGCTGCCCGGGCAGCGCTGGGATGGACATGGATAAAGGGCTGCCCGCGGCCCCTCGGCCAGGGGCTGCTCTGAACAGGCACCCAGAGATGCTTCAGTCCCGACAGACCCCACTGACACCCCAAAAATGCCCCAAGGAACAGCTGGCACTGGGCAATGTCAGAATGGGCTGTTTGCAGAGGGGCTCAGACAGCAATTCCCAGTGCTGACCTCCCACACACCTGCCAGCTATGTCCCAGCCACCCAAAATGCCTTCCCTTCCAGCCTGAGGCCATCATCCCTCAGCAGTGTTAAGGCCAAGGCAAGCTTCCCCCACAGCAATGAAATGCCAAGCAATGCCCTCAGAGATGCCTTCAAATGAAAGGTCAGAGTCAGAGAAATCTCTTTGGATTGAGTTGGGAGTTTTTGGGGAGCCAGCTGGAACTGCACAACTGATGGAAAGCTTTCCCAGGTGGCTCCCACTGCAGGTGCCCTGAAGGCAGGGATGTGCATCCCTTTCCTGAGGGAAAAGAACTTGCAGAGGCCACTCCTGAGGCTCTGGAATGAAATCAACTCCTGCAGGGAGAGAAGTCCTCCCGTGGGCACAGGGGCTGCCTCAGCAGGGGCTGGGAGCGTGTCCAGCCAGCGCCTGTTCCTGCTTTCAAATATCACCTGGAGCCCCAGCTCGGGGGGTGCAGGCAGCTGAATTCCAGGGAACTCTGTCAGGTGCCCCCAGGGACATTGGGGGGGGGGGGGGGGCTGGGGGATGAGGGTTACAAACAGCAAATTCTATGGAACATGAAGCTGTCCTTGCCCTGACCCTGCTGAGCTTCCCTGGAAGCTCTGCTGGGTCCTGCCACAGCTGGTGTTAAATAGGCAGCTCTGCATGGGAATATCCATGCTCCAGGAGGCGCTGGGAGGCTATGCCAGTGGCAATTCAGCAGGGAATTCAGGGCTTTGGGTAGAATTCATCTGAACTAGCAAAGCCAACCCCCAAATCTGCGCACCACCCAGGGAACAATCTTTGTGCTGCCCTGGCAGCCAAAGCCCCTGGGCTGGGAAATGTCAGCAGGCAAATGGGTGGAATGATCTAAATGCCAGCATCCCCCAAAGGGACAATGCCATCACCTCCCTTTGCTCCCCAAGTGTCCACTGTGTTCCCCACAGGTACCCTGGGGATGCCAGGGAGGTGCCTTTGCCCACAGTGCCTTTCTCCTGCCCCTCTCCAGCCTGAGGCCTCTTCTCCCTTCCCTGCCAGCTGATGCCAAGGAAGGAAGACACAGTGAGTGCTGAGTTGACCTCCAAATAGTCCTTCCCTCACCTTGAGATGACCTGAGATTTTACCCCCAAAATGTCCCCATCTGCCTCCTTCTGAGTTCCTCATTTTTTACAAGGAAGCATTCTTTCTCTGCTCTGGAGATTACCACAAGATTTGCCCCCAAAACTTTCCCCACCTGTCCACTACCTCTTTCCTCATTCCCACCTCAATCTTTTCATTCTTTGCCCTACAGATGCTTTCAATTTTTACCCCTCTGAACTTCCCTACCTGTCCATAAGTGATTACCTCAGTTTACCCCATCAAGTGCATTCTCTCTGCTACAGATCACCTCAGATTTTACCTCCAACATTTTCTGCACATCTCCACCACTGACTGAGTACTTTATTTTTACCTCCAAATACTCATTTTCTACCATGGAGATTCCCTCAAGTTTTACCTGCCAGATTTACCCACCTGTCCACAGCAATTCCCTCAGTTTACCTCAGGATGCTCCTGCTCTCTCCTAGAGATGACCTCACATTTTACCCCCTCAGTTTTCCCTACCTGCCCAGTTCTGATCACCTCCTTTTTACCTCAAAACATGAGTTCTTTCTTCTACAGATGAACTCAGATTTTATTACCAAAATGTCTATTTTGTCCCCTGTGCACTGACTAGATTTTAAAACCCAAACCACGCAGGTTATGTCTGTCTTACCCCCAAAATGTTCATTCTGTCCCCTACAAATTAGGTCAGATTTTTTCTCAAAACCACTTATGGTTCCTACATAATTACCTCAGGGTTTGCCCCCCACATTCTACCTCATCTTGACTACTGATCACCTCATTGCTTCCTCAATATGTTCATTCTTTGCCCTACAGATCTTCCCAAGTTTTACACCCCAAATTTCCTTGCCTAGCCCCAGTGATTGCCTCAGTTCATGTCAGTGGTCACACTCTCCCTAGAGATTACCTCAAGTTTAACCCCCAAAATTTTCCTGAAATGTCCACAACTTATTACCTCATTTTTACAAAAAAAGATTCATTCTCAACCTTTAGATCATTTCAAGTTTGACCCCCCAAAATTCCCCTACCTGTCCACTACTGACTCCCTCATTCTTCCTTCAATATTTATTTCCTTTCTACCATGTAGCTTCTATCAAGATTTACCCCCAAAGTTTTCCATCTGTCTACTACTGCTTACCTCATTTTTACCTCAAAATGTTCTTTCTACAGCTTATTTAATATTATTTTTACACAAGTTTCCCTATCTGCCCACAACTGATTCCCTCATGTTACCTCAGTGTGTTCATGCTCTCCCCTAGAGATTAGCTCAGATTTAGCCCTCAAATTTTCCCCACATGCTCAGTATTCATCACCTCCTTTTTCCCTCCAAGTGTTCATTCTCTGCTCTTGAGACTTTGTCAAGTTTGGCCTCCAAAATTTTCCTTCTTTGTCTATTACTGAGTACCTCATTTTTGCTCCAAAATATTCATTCTGTCCCCTACAGATTACATCAAGTTTTACCCCCCAGTTTTTCCTTCCTGTACAATATTAACTCTTTTCTGCCCTAAAAATGTGCATTCTTTCCCCTAAACATCACCTCAGCTTTTCCCTCAAAAATGCCACCTTGCTCTGCTTGACATCACCTCCCATTTTCCTACACAAACAATTCTTGTGTCCCCTCTCAGTCACCCCAGGTTTTCAGCTGAAAATGTCTCCTCTGTCCCCTCAAAGTCATCCCAGGTTTTCCCAGTGAGGAGCTGCAAGGAATTCAGGCAGGGCCAATGACACCAGGGAACAGCTGTAAATTCAGAGGCAGAGAGAGAAGATCTACCAGGAAAGGGGAAAGGTTCAGAAAACATTTCTGCAATTAATTAATAATTATTTCCAGTTCCCCACTGAGAAGAACACAACCTCACAGCTGTTAAGGCCTGACAGTTCCCTGCAGGGAGAGCTCAGCCCATGTGCCCAGAGGCAATCCCAGCATCTGCAAGAAAGAAAGAAGCAGCAAAAGGTGATTGCTTCTCTTTCAAAGTTATTTCAAGTGCTCACACCCAAACCCACCTTTGCTCTTGATTCTGGCCAGGTGCATGGTGAGTGCTGGGCACAGGTCATGTCATCCATGCTGGTGTGAGTGATGCTTTCTGGGGGAAAGCAGCTGATCTCCAAAGTTCCCTTCCTGCCCCATGCCTGATCTGCAGAGGAGAAAACCTCTTCCAGGAAGGGATTGTGCTCCCTCTAATGCCATTTGCCCAGTCTGTTCCATGGGGATATTGCCAGCCTGGGGCAGCAGAGGCACACGCAGCTCTCAGCACTCCCTGCTCCAAGCACAGCTCGGGGCTCCTTTGCACACTGCCTCTGCCATGGGGTTTTCTCCAGGAGAAGCCAAGGAATTGCTCCTGGAAGGGTGCAGATTAAGTTATCCCAAAGGGAAGCAAAGAGTAAGTACTCCAGGAAGAGCCCTTGGGATCTGCTGGGCTGAGGTGGGAAGGGGACATTCATTCCCTGCAGGGCCAATACACAACAACCTCCAAGCCAAAGCACAGACTGGCAGGTGGGGTCTGACAGCAGCACTCTGACAAACCTCCTTGTCATTCTTCCCTGCAGTGACTTTTGCAAGCAAACTCTGAAGCTGACAAGCCCAGAAGCTCCATCCAGCCACTCTGGAAGGAAAGGATACTCCCAGGGATGAGGCACATTCCCAGCAAACTCTCCCAACACAGCCTGGAGGCAGCGCTGGAGCTCGGGTGTGGGGCTGGGAAGGGCTGCCAGGAGCACGCAGCCCCCAGGTGGGGTGGCAGCGGCAGCAGCAAATTCCCACAGGCTGATGGCACAGCAGAGAGACAAAGGCCAGCAGTGCCCACGGGAGGTGCAGGGTTAATTCTGCTCCCTGCCCTGCCCCATCCCTGCAGGAAATCTCCAAGGGGGAGAGAAACTCTCAGGGTGCCCAAAATGCAGCATCTGTCACCCTGATCCAGCTTCAACTCAGCATGGGGGGCCAAACTCCCCCCACAGGTAAATACTGAGCTGAGCTGGTCAGTCTCAAACACAGCCCCAGTTCTCACCTCCAGCCTGCTCCTGGGGCTGCTGCCACATTCCTGACAAGGAGCCCCTTTGGACAGGGCTCTCTGTGTGTCTCAGGTGCTGGGCACTGCAGGGACCAGGGCAGCCCCCTCTGGGGACAACTGGGGATTCATCCCACACCATGGGCAGGACCAGGGGCCCTCCAGTACAGGCTGGTGGGGCCAGAGCCCATTGGGTTTGGCTGCTCAAACACCAAAGCTTTTGACAAAGATGGGACAAGTTAAGTGGGTTTTCCTGGCCTGAGAGAGAGAAGAAATTGTTGAAATTAAGCATGGCAATTAAGTCCACTGTGGAAGTCAAAGGCTCCTGGCTTTCCCATTCCTGTTCTGATTGCTCACTAGAGGGTTTTATCCATAAAAAAATGAGAGGTGGCACCAAATAAAAGAGCTCTTTTTCAACATTTTTCCCCTACTTACTTTCATATCTAAAAAGGATGTCCATTTTTTCTTAGTGCATTCTTTGCCTAATTTTAACAGAACTGTTTTCCTTCCAGGCCCCACTTGTGGGTTCTTCACTCCTTTGCCATTGGACTTTGGACAAAGGAAGAGAAGCATCTGCTCCAAACGGGTGTCATCCTATGGGGAACACACGCTGCCTCACTCTCCCCATTCTGGATGCTGGCTCCAATCCAGTCTGAGTTTTCCCCTGTTTTCCATGTCTAAGGACAGGAACTTGTCCTGGTCAGGGTGTAAGGCCTTAAACTGCACCTTGATCTGGGGGGCTGGGACTGGGATTCCAGCAGGGAATTCATTGTTTTACAAATAAAAGTTATTCCAGGGAGCTGCTGCTTTACCACACAGTGTCAGCAAAAGAGAGAGAACACCAAAGGTGTATCCAAAAACAAGGATGGAATGATTCCTCCTGCTTTGAGTGGGATCAGGGCTTATGCTGCCCTGGAATGACAAAGAACTTCTCCCTCAGCCCCCTAGAGAGCCCTCAAAAAGCCAAAGTGCAGCAGGGAAGGAAGGAAAGGCACCTGCTGGGGACAGCACAGCTCCAGCTGCTCATGGGGACTGGGCCTGAGTCTGGAGCCAAAAGCCCCTTCCCAGGCTGGAGGGGCTTGCCTAAAGCACCACCTCTGGGAAGCAAAGGGCTATGGAAGAAATGGAGTGGGAATTTACAATAATAATCATAATGGATCGGGAAAGAGCAACAACAGAAGCAACAATCATTCCAAGGGAGCAGGAGGGATGCTGAGCTTTAAACAAGGTTTGAGTGAGGCAGCAGCTCCTGGCAGTTCTAACCCACAGCTCCAGCTCTGCGATTCCAGGAGCACTGCAAGCTCCTCCTGCCCAGTCCCTGGCTTTGCCTCCTGCCAGTACTCGGCACCTCGGGCACGGGTGGCTGCGAGTGCTCCAGTGCTGCTGCCCCGAGGGAGCGGGAAAATGGCCACTAAACCCCTTCCCACTGGGCTGGCTCCGAGCTCTGGCTGGGGAAAACATTTGGCACCCCTGGCATTTCAATGCAATCAGTTTCCATCACTTTGAAGATGCATTGAATAAACCCAGGGCACATAAGTAAACCTCTCCCCATAAGGACAGCCCCAGGGAATACGCAATTCTTCCTATGCCTGGCCAAAGAAACCAGGAGCCAGGTTTTGGGGAAGAGACTCCAGACTCTTATCTCCTTCCCTGGCTGTAAACCACTTGCAGAGGCTTTGGAGTTCATACAAGCTTGTCAGGATTTGGCTACTTCATTTAAATTCTATTCAGATACTGGAATGGAAGTGTCCTAAAGGCACCTCACTCAGACTTTAAGCCCTCTACCACCAAAGAATTTAGATGCTCTTTTCTTAGGAACACCCCACCTCTGCTTCTTTAGGTGTCTCCATGTGGGACATCAATTAAATGCGGACAAATTTTAGAATGCAGCTTCCAAGTCAAGTTACCTGCTAGGAAATTACTCCAGCTCTCTGGCACCTTGGGCTGTTTTAAACACAGCCTGGCCCTTCATGGCTGAGGCTCTGAGCTACACAACTTGTGAGCTGGCAAGTAACAGCAGCTGAGGTCTCATCCCAGCTGTACACAAAAACAGGGAGTGGGGGCTGCACTTGGATACATGCAGGCAGGGTTGGGCCCCTTCTGAAAGGTTCAATCCCTGTTTTTCAGAGACTCAATCAGGGATAATGACATTTTCACAAAGCTCTCTTAAGGCACGTGAAAACCCGAGCAAGAAAATGGAATCAAAGCCTTTGTTCCACTGGCCTCACGCCCCAAATTCCAACGGGACACACAAGTCCCTCTCCTCGCAAGGCAACGTCTCCTACCTGGATCTGTGCCTTCCCCAGCCTTTGGTGGCCGCTGTCTCCATCCTCCCACACCTCCTCATCTTCCTCCTCAGCAGGCCTGGCTTCCTCATCCTGCAGAGCAAGCACAGGGACACTCACCAGCCTGCTCATCCCAAACCTGGGCAGCAGGGATGGACTGCTGGGACCCCCTGGACAGTCACCCCTCTGCTGGCCACCATCCCTGCTCTGCAGTCCATTCCCGTTCCTGGCCTGGCATCTCCTTTGAACGGGATGTTAAACCACAACCACTTGCTCTGCTGGGTTTTGGGACATCAGAGACTCCTCCAAGGCAGTGGACAAAGCTCCTGTTCCCACAGCCTCTGCCTCCCAAAGCCCTGCTAGGGCCAGGCAGAGCAAGGGAAACCCCTCAGTTCCTGCTGGAAATTTCCTCTTGTGCCCATAAACCCAGGGAAATCGTGGCTGCCCCATCCCTGGAAGTGTTCAAGGCCAGGCTGGCCGCAGCTTGGAGTACCCTGTGGATGGAATGAGGTGATCCTTAAGGTCCCTTCCCACCCAAATTATTCCGCCATTCCAGGATGATTCTGTGATCTCTCCCTGCATTTATTTTGCATCGTTTCCTCTCTAATCTGAATTCCCAAATCAAAATGATTTTTTAAAGAAATCATTTAAAATTATCCCAGGAATAAAAAGGGGTGCATCAAACATACAAGAATCATTCCTACCTCCATCAAATCATTGTTAATTGGAAGCCTCTTTCCTCATCTCTGTCCTTAGTTTTCCTTTCCTAGGAAACCTTATGATCCCACAGTTTCTCCAAGAGATTTACTGGGATTGCAGAAAGGTTTGCTTTGTCAGGGAGGCAAGGGGGTTTACAACACTTGTTCCTCTGCATCTTTATCCTTTCACCAGCTTTCCCCTGGAACGGTGCTGCAAGAGAAGTTCAGAATTACTAGAAATGGATCAGGTTCACCTTTTTTCCTCATTCTTTCCCAACGACTTCCAAATGCTTGGAATTATCCTCAAATGAGGCCTAGCAAGCTACTGTGAAAACATCAATCAGAGGAACATCTTGACAAGAGAAAACCACATCCAGCAGCAGCCAAAACAATGCCACTGCTATTCTTACCTGGTCTCCAGGTGCTCCAGCCAGAGCTCCCAACACCCACTGCCATTCCATGGGGGTGAGGAGGCAGTTTTGGACGTGTTCTTTGCCACGGGATGGGATAACAGAGCCCAGAGGGTCTTTGTGTCCCTTCCAAGCCACCCCATGATTCCATGATACCATCAGAACCTATACCAATTCCATTCTGGAAAGCCCAATTCCATTCCTCCCATCAACTCAGAATTTCTCCCTTCCTCTCTCTGCTCCACATCAGGCATGTGTTGCCACGTGCCACAGGCATGGGATGCCTCAGCATTGCCTGGGAATGCCACTCAAGGCTGCCCTGGTGGCCTCAGTGCTCCAAAATGCCCAGCTGGCTCCCGTTCCAGTCAGGAATGTCCCAAACAGCAGCGTGGGGTGTGCCCTCTGCCATCCCACCATTGGGGCAGCTCCCATAGAATGTGACCGACTTACTGGGTTTGGAATTCCCGGCTTAAAAGTCAGGTGGTGGAATATCCTCTCCTGGGAATATCCAGAAGACCAGAAGGCTCCCTGGAAGCCACAGGTCAGGGACAGAGTCAGATGAACGATCCTGAACTGGTTTTCAGGGGATGCATCCCCAGCCTGTGGCTGCAAAAACTCCAGAGCTGGTCCTTCCCCTTGGGACAGCCAGGGAAAACATCCCCAGCATGGATTTCTGACAGGAAAAACCTCACTGCTCCAGGCTACTTGGCTCCTCCCAAATCCAGGCCAGCACTCCAACAGGCTCTAAGGACAAAACAACAGCAAAGACCATCTCAGGGCACACGCCACGAGCTGGGCGTCACATTCCTCACTGGAACTGGGCTGTTCCCACATCCCTGGGACAGTCGGGAGCATCCCCCGTTCCTCACTCTTCCATTCAGGACAAAGAGACAACAGAGCTGTCAAACAGCCAGTGTCTTACCCCAACAACCCAGGGAAAACCACCTTGCTCTGGGGAGAACCATCATGCCCAGTTATGGAAAAAGCCAAAGAACAGTACTGGAAACACTCCCGGGCATGGAGGCTCCCAGCTCCGGAAATGCAGCTCACAGGCTTCTTCCCATGGGAACCCCAATCTTGCCCGGGACTGGGCTCAGGGAGAAAGTCCTGCCCATTCCACCACTCTGGCACAGACACCCCAGGAAGGTGTCCCTGACCATGGCAAGGGGCTGAACAGGATGGTCTGTAAGGTTCTTGCCAGCACAGACCATTCCAGGAGTTTAAGGTGGATTTGAGCAGCTCCTGGGGACATGAACATCACCCACACCTCCCACCTGGCTCAGCCCAGAGTCCATCCAGCACTCACAGAGAGCTGCTGGGAGCTGAAATTCTCCCTGCTCCCCCTGCCTGGGAAACCCTGCCTCCAGCTCCTGGGAAAGGGGAGCTGCATCCTGCTGGGTGCCCCTGGCTCTGGGCAGCTGCCGCCTTCAGGCGGGGGGATGGCTCGGGCAGCTCCGGTGACTGTTCCACCTCGATGATTTTGTGTTTTCCTGCATTTCCCTGGGCTTGAGGGGAGCAGGGGGTGCGGTGGGAGTGCGGGAAGGCAGCAGCGGGGAGGGCAAGGAGTGGGGCCGGGCACCGCACGGTGCAGGGGGGCTTCTGCTGGCACTGGAGGGGCGCGACCGTACGGAGGCGTCCCCGCCGCTGCCGGCCACTGCC
Organism: Coloeus monedula; assembly: GCF_965178545.1. Taxonomy (NCBI): domain Eukaryota; kingdom Metazoa; phylum Chordata; class Aves; order Passeriformes; family Corvidae; genus Coloeus; species Coloeus monedula. The sequence continues at coordinate 416,320 of NW_028120777.1, read as the reverse complement.
CACGGGGCTCCTGCCCGCCCCCGGCGCCACTGACCCCACACCCCGTGTCCCCACACTGGGAACCACCATGGAAAATCATGCTGGAACCTCTAATCCTGAGCCCGAGCCTTGACCTTTTACCCCCTGACCTTTGACCCCTTGACCCATTCCTTGACAACCCGAGCTTTGATCCCTTACCTTTGACCATCCAGCAAGTGGCCAAGATGCCCGCGGGCGGCTACGCCAGCGAGTAGGTGAAATGGAGACCGTGGCGATCGTGCCAGACCCGAAGGCGAGCTCCTCGGGCAAAAAGATCCACGATGATGTCGAGACTCAAAGGCCGATGACAGAGATGGGTGGGAACTGCCCTGCCCAGCAAAGGCTCGGGTGATGCTGAGGAGAAACCCTCTCCCTTTACTTCCAAGGGACCCTCCCACAACAGCCCTCTCCTCTAAGCTAACTTCCAATTGCCTCCTGGAACTCCAAAGGCCTTTCCCTTCTCCCAACCACCGCTCCCAACACTTAGCTTTCTGAAGACAAACGGACAAAATCCATCCTTGGCAGAAAAAATGCATCAGCACCTCAGATGTCAACACGTTCCCCATGGTCCGCTTTGGCAGCTGTGAAAGATGGAGAACAAGGAGAAAATTCAGCCTCTGACAACACACGCCAAAAGAGACCCCTTCCGCAAGGCCCCCTCCCTCGAAACTGCCGAGGCTCAGCGCTTACCTGCTCTCTCCAAACTTCAGCTCCACACCTGCTCACGGTACCTAAGACAACAAAACAGAAAACGTCACTGTTGCCCTCCAGAAGAGCATCCCCGGGCTACTCCACACCACTGCCCCGGCTCACCTCAAATCCTGATCTGACTCTGGAGGTGGCCAGGACAAACCTGCACAATGAAAAGGGACACGCTCAGCACGCTGCCATAGACCGCTGGCCTATCAGCCACCCCACCTAAATGCCAACTCACCTGCTCGCCTCTGGCCCTTGGCACGCCCAGGGCGGCAGCAGCACCTGCAGAGAAGCAAAGCAAAAACACACAAAACATGCTGAGAGACTGTGAAACCACAGCCTCCCCGCTCTGACTGAAGTACACCACACCTATACCTTAGGCTTGCACCCTCCAGCATCCAGGGCCAGGACATCCTGCAAGTGGACCACCTAAAACACACAAACAACAACGGATGCTTAGAGCTGCTCCAAAAATTGAGACCGAGGCCGTAACAACTCATTCTGTCCACCGGTCACTGCTCACCTCGCTCCATCGCCCCTGACTGCCAATATCCGGCATTACTTCCAAAAAAAAAAAAAGACACGGAACAATGCTGTAACATAGTAGCATGACATAGCCCAGCAGGACTGCAGAGAGGGGCAGAGAGGGAAAGCCGGCCAGGATCTCGTTCCCAGCCCTGAGCAGGGGCTTTACTGGCCTGACTGTCCTGTACTACCCGAGCTCTGGGGACAATGAACCAGGCTCAGTCCCTGCCTCACCACTGGCACCCTGAAATTCTGGCACTGCAAGAGTCAGGGGAGGTTTCAGCAGTGATTTCAGCAAGGTCAGAGCTGCTCCCAGCAAAAGCTGTTCTTAGACTACTCCTGGCAGAAGAACCCAGAGTACCTGCCACTGCAGGATGCTTGTGACTTCCAGGTGGAGGAGAAGGGTGGAAACAATCCAAGATGAAGACAGAATGATGAACACAGCAAAGAGGATTTCTGTATGCTCTGCACTGTTTTGTCACGTTCAGCCCTTCCTGGGCTGTTCTCTGCTTGTTGTTCTCAAGATCAACATCTCCGACTAAGGGCGGGTGATGTGAATTCCAAGGAAGTACAATTCAATTCTCCCCTAGATCTTTCCCTAAAGTACAAGATACTGATTCACCTCCCTTCCCACCAGAGTCAATCAAAGACTATCCAAAAACGTAAATTATGGTAACGCGGAATCTGGTCTCCATTAGAAAAATTAATGTAGTATTTTTTATCAGAGCTTTGGTTAAATGTAACAACGCAGGAAGTGCCTGTGCTCAGGTTATTGGAGAGTGCGAGGTTTTCTCATCGCATCAGCCCTGTCAGCTGACAAATGTGGCTGTGCACTAAGGCACAAAGCACCGACGTTTGCACACTACAGCTGGAATCTGCTATCTCCGTGTGCAGACACAACCACTGCTCATCACAGATAAACCCACAAGGGCTGCTCCAGCACTGACTTACCTGGGGAAAAACCAGCACTAAGAGGAGCAAAATAAAAAGCATGGGAGTAGTAGTTTCACCCTGAGCAGCTCCGTGAGACGGGCAGGAATCAGAGGATCCCCTGAGTAACTCTGAACTTGCTTTTCCTGATCACCTTTCACAGAATCCATAGCAGCAACCCATGAACATCCCGTGTGTAGGTTTATTCCAAAACCCACTCGCAGAAACATCAGGATATTGCACCTAAAGCTGCCTCTGCCAGAGGGAAGCAAGAGCTGGGGCTGGGAGAGGAAACAGGCAGGAACTTGCTCTCAGGAGAGGCAGCACGTGGGCTGCTGGCACTGCCAGCAGGAGAACGCAGGTGGGAGCAGGTAAAATTCCAATACAAAATGCAACTGGGGAATGTGACGGTGCAGAGGCTGTAGGTTGGCAGTCTAAGACTTTGGGGTTTATCACAGCTCTGTGAAAGCACCGAATTTTGCCAGCAGGTACCATTCATCCTCCTCAGTGTTGGGGAAGATGAAACAGGAAAGCCTTATAAATATGATTGCCTGACAAAAGATTTTGACAATATGAAAACTATAAGCGACATCGAAATGAAAGCCATTTTTGAAATACCAAATCTTAGTTACTGAACAACTGGAAAACAATGGTATGGCCGACTGAAGGTAATCCCCTCTTGATTGAACAATACCCTCTGCTTGCAGGCAGGTCCAAGGGTCAGAGCAGACCCTACTAGCTCAGCAGAAGGGGTCCAAAGAGTAGTTTTTAAGAGTTAAGATGTAACACTCTATGGTAATACAAGAACTCTTACAGGCTGTATGTAAATGCTATAGGATTTGTATCTTGTATTAGATTGGTTAGTGACAATTAGAATATTCAGTACAGAAGATGATTTATTGTATTGTAACCAAGACTTCAGACATTCTCTCTCACTACTTCTTCACTCTCATTCCTCTCACTCTCTCTCTCTTTACTTACCCGCTTACACTCTTGCTCTCTTGGGCCTGCTCAGAGCTGCAGCTGGCAGCTCTAAGCAGTGCCCCTGTACCCACGCCCTTTGCAATAAACCGCATGTTCCAAGATCTGACTGCAGAGATCTCTCGTCTCCACTCGTCACCGCCCGGTCCAGACTGAACCCCAAAGCTCCCGCACTCAGGACAAGCTTCCAAGAGTTCATCTCTCAATCTGTGCCCCAGTGTGGGCCAAGTGCTGGTGGAGCCTGGGCTGGCACCCCGAGCTCTCACCCCAGCTGGCACCCCCAGGCCTTTCCAACGTGCCACTGCCACCCAAGCCACAATGGTGGGCCCAGCCACAGCTGGGGCCTGAGGAAAGGAAGGAATGAGGAGGGACTTAGGACACAATCCTGCCCTTCAGACAGGCAGATTTACCTGTGCTCCAGTCTCAAGGGGGCTCTCAGTGGATAACTCAAGCATCCCGCGTGGGACACTGGGGCCAAGGAGCAGCTGGAGGCAGCTCTGTCACCTGGGCTACCTGTGTGTAGCCATATTTAGCAATAACTGAATTGATTGAAATAAAGGGTAAAAGCTTGACTCAGCCTGTAACTTTCACCTTTCTTTCAAGTGCAAAAAGAAGCAGAAAAATCCATTCATATTGATGCTTTCCAGCTATGTCTCTTTCAGATTCCCAGGTGTTCATCCCCTCACAGAGTTTTAGCGGTGACACAGAAGAAAGTTCTTTGCGTGCTGCCAGAAAAATGAGATTTCTCCCATTTTTTATTTTTACACCTAAAGTATGAAAACATTATCATCACACAGAATAGTTCTGCACACTCTCCTCTGGGCAAGGGGAAGATTCCCTGATAGGCAGATTCCAATCCCTCCTGTCCATATTTACATCCCTAAGGCCTCAGACCCTCTGTAGGTAACCACGGGGTTCCCAGGTGAGAGGAGTCACTGTGAGAACAGAATTAAACCCCAAAGCACCTCTGAGGAGACAGCGCCTGACTCTGGGAGTGCCTCCCTCTCGCGTGGAAGGTGTGGCTTACTCAGGAGTTACTCCAGGAGTTCCTACTCTGCCCAGGCCAGGCCTGCTCCGGACACTCCCCGTGCCCTCAGAGCCACAAACCCAGCTCAGGGCTGGGCTCAGAGCTCCAACACCACCAGGAATGAGCACTCCCTGAGCCCCCTGCCCTCCCAGCCCTGCTCTAGGCTGGGCAGGCACTGAGGGGCTCACTGACACCTCCAGGGTGGCTCTTTAAAGGTGGTGGCACAGGTGCTCCACAGCAGACCTGTGCCAGACCCAACTTCTCCACGGGCAAGGAAGAACCTCCCAAAGCAGGTGACACAAAAAGCTCTGGTGTGGCCCAGGGACTGCTCAAGGTCACAACCAAAATTAGTTCTGAGCTCAGGGTGGTGTCACTTCAGTTCCCTGCCACTGCTGCCACTTCCTGCCACCTTCAGCTTTTGCTCCAGGCACCAAAATATGATTTTTTCAAGGCCAGCCCATCTAAACTATCTGAAATTGCAGCCTGGCCGATCTCGGGAGCTCCCACACTCACTCATGAGGATGAAGTGACAGACCAGCAGTGAGCACTTCTCCCTCTTCCAGCCAAGCTGTGAATTGCTCCTCCCTCAGCTTCAGCAACCACTTTTCGTGCCAGTTCCTGAAGAGAATCTTGTGCTGAACATCCATCACTTTTTCAGTGCAGAGCATTTGGCTTCATCCTCAAGCCCTAGAAACACTCAGCTAAACCAGCACTAAAACCTGATTAAACTCGCATCCTGCACAGCACAATGAACTTGGACTTGGGCAGGAATCAGAATATCTGGGAATGAAGAGAACCCAAGAGCTCGGAGAGGTTTGCTTTGCCCTTGTCCTGCCTTGGGCTCCTGGCTCTGCCACAGCAGTTACAAGAAGCAGAGCAGCGACCTCCCCTCCCCTCCTCATCAACACAAACCCCCAAAAGCAGAGTTTGTCTCTCTCAGACCCACCTTGAGCTGTGTCCGCAGCAACAACGAGGCTGTTGAAAGCAGCAACCCCACAGCTCGGCGTCTGCAGGGCTGCACCCTCTCCATCCTACAGCCTCTCCATCTCCCCACAGCTTGGAGTGATCTGTTCTCCCAGTTTAGAGAAGGTGACACCAACCTCACTTTGGTTTGGGTACAAACTCTGAGGCAGACACTGAAGGCAAAGGAAGACGAGGCCTTGGTGGGAAGGGACCTTAAAGCCCATCCAGTGCCACCCCTGCCAAGGGCAGGGACACCTTCCACTGTCCCAGGCTGCTCCAAGCCCCAGTGTCCAGCCTGGCCTTGGACACTGCCAGGGATCCAGGGGCAGCCACAGCTGCTCTGGGCACCCTGTGCCAGGGCCTGCCCACCCTCACACGGAAGGATTTCTTCTGCGTATCTACTCTGAACTGAAGTTTAAGTATCTAAGCTCAAGTTTAGTTATTGCTGAGCCTCTGCTGAAGATAACTGAGACACCATAGTAGGAGAGAAAGGAAACAGGCCTGTAGAACAAACCACAGGCGAGTAACAAACCAAAATGATGTGGCCAAGAACAATTATTGCCACAGAAAAGAAACCTCAGTCACCAAAAACTCCAGTCTATTCCTACATCCTCACCCAGGGGGACTCCAAACACGACACTGCAACTCATGCTCCTCCCAGCTCCACACACACATTGCTGGGACCTCTTGCAAGCTGCTCAAGCTCTCTCCACATGCCAAATCTGCCCATGGCAGAGGTGCTGCTTTCCTGGCTCAGCTCCCAAGACTCGACTCTCAGTATTTCCGCCCTCAATACTGTAAATTTCTGGTGATCTGGAGCAAAGATTTCTGGCTTGCTGTGTGGCTTCTCACACAGAACCTGACCCCAGGGGCTCAGTCTCACTCTCTCCGTGTTTGACACAAGTCATAAAGCAAGAACTGCAAAGACATTTCGAGGCAGTATCAGGGGCCTGAGACAGCTTTTGAGATCAAAGTTGAAATCCACTGTTTCCTTTCATTGCTGTTAAACTGTACTGGAGTCCTGGGGGCACTTTTGGGCGCCACAATATAAAAAAGATACAAAGCTGACAGCATCCAAAGAAGGGACATGGGGATGGGGAAGGGTGTGGAAGGACCATGAAAGAGCTGCTGAGGGCACTGGGTTTGTTCTGGTAGAGAAGTGTGAGGTCAGAACACATCGGGGCCTACAGCTCTGATCTCCGCTCCCTGGGACACAGACAGGACCCAGGGAGCAGCTGGAGCTGGGCCAGGGCAGGCTCACGCTGAGATCAGGGAAAGGCTCTTCCCCCAGAGGCTGCTGGGCACTGCCCAGGCTCCCCAGGGAATGGGCACGGCCCTGAGGCTGCCAGAGCTCCAGGAGCGTTTGGACAGCGATGCCAGGGATGCCCAGGCTGGGGCTGTTGGGGGGTCTGGGCAGGGACGGGGGTGGGACTGGGTGATCCCTGTGGGCCCCTTCCAGCTCAGGATATTCCAGGATTGTCTCACTCCCCAACAGGGGAGAGTCTGCTCTCACACAGAGCTGCAAACACACTGTGCAGGAGGCAGCAAATGACAACAATTGACATTGATACATTAATAAAGCCAAGATATTAAGCAAGCCAAAAGATAAATTTTCCCTTTTGTTCCTGACCAACAAGACCTGTCCCAGTCCCAGTCCAGCCACTAAGCAACTCCAGTGTGACACAGGGACTGTCTCACACCTCGAGGCCGACACACAACAGCAGCACAGCACCGGGAGTTTAATCACGTTTCCCTCATTAGAGGAGACAATTAATGACCGCTCAGGTGCACAACCACTCCTGCAGAGCGCTTCACTAGAGCCCGTTCTGCAAGAACTCCCCCAGGCTGCAAAGCCCCATTTGCCAGGGACCTGAGAGAAGAATTCGGTAGTTTTAAAGGAATGTCAGGAACCAGGAATACACCTGAGTGTAGGAACCGAGAGTGCCGAGAATATTTCTCGGTTTCCATCTCGCCCGATCCATGTGTTACGGCGCAAGGCAGAGGCAGGTCCCTACCTCCCGAGCCTGGGGTCCTCCCATCAGATGAGCCATGCGCGCGGCCAGGGGCGGTCCCGGAGCTTCCATCGGGCCCTCCCGCTATCCCCACGCGGCCCGGGTTCGCGGCCGCTTCCGCGTTTGAACGGCGGCGCCTGCTGCTGACGTCATCACTCCCGCCGCTTCCATCCCGGCCTTACTTCCGCCTTCGGGAGCCCTCGCTTCCACGCCTGCGCGGCGCGGCATCGGCCGCCCCTCCTCAGTGCCGGTTACCCCGGCAACGCCGCTCGCGGCTCGAGCCGCTCCTGGCCCGGCCCCGGCCCTGCCCGGGACGTCAGCCCCGGCCCCGCTGCCAGCCCAGCCCCGGCCCCGCTGCCAGCCCAGCCCCGGCCCCGCTGCCAGCCCAGCCCCGCTCCCGCTGCCAGCCCAGCCCCGGCCCCGCTGCCAGCCCAGCCCCGGCCCCGTTTCCAGCCCCGCTCCCGCTTCCAGCCCCGGCCCCGCTGCCAGCCCAGCCCCGGCCCCGCTGCCAGCCCAGCCCCGGCCCCGCTGCCAGCCCCGCCCCGGCCCCGCTGCCAGCCCAGCCCCGGCCCCGCTTCCATCCCAGCCCCGCTCCCGCTTCCAGCCCCGCCCCGCCCCCGCTTCCATCCCAGCCCCGGCCCCGCTTCCAGCCCAGCCCCGGCCCCGCTGCCAGCCCAGCCCCGGCCCCGCTGCCAGCCCAGCCCCGCTCCCGCTGCCAGCCCCGCCCCGCCCCGCCCCCGCTTCCAGCCCAGCCCCGGCCCCGCTTCCAGCCCAGCCACGGCCCCGCTGCCCGGCACCAGCGCTTCCCAGGCCAGCCCGGTCCCGTCCACGGTCCCGGCCGCCCGCCCGGCACCTCCAGCCACACACGGACGCTTCAGCTGCCACGCCGATACGACCGATAAGCACAGCACCTCCAGCCAGCAGTGCAATTCGTTCGGCTACTGCAGTTCCATCCTAGGAGCTTTCGGCAGCTACACCTCCTACCAGCTCTGTGTCCACACAGCCCCCGTCTGCACCGCAGCCACAGCCGTGGACACACAGCAGAGACATTTCAACAGCTGCCGTGTCACCACGGCATGTACCCCCTATCATCACTCTGATAACACCACTCAGAGGATTATCACAACAATCACACGATGCTGAACCATGTTTCCCGTGCCATTTCAGCGAAACAAATACGATTTTATCTCCAGAACAGAAAGAGGACTTTCTCAACTATATGTGGACACCTCTTCCATCACAACAGGACCAAGCACGCGTTATTAATAGTGACGTCTCGCATCGAGACATTCCATTTCATGCACATTCTTCTCGAACTTCTCAGGGACATTCAGCTGATTTTATGGGACTTTTTCATCCTCAAATGCCTGCTCAACACTTCAGTGAGAAGGATATAGTGACCAGCACAGCTTCAGAAAGCATTCCTCTATCTTCCCAAGCTTCATCTCCTTTTTTTACAACAACCAATACAACTCCAACTTCTCATATGCCTTCTTCACAGCTTCGAAATCCACAACAGGAATCTGATCCCTCATTTTTCCACCGTCGCTTTCAGCGTTCGGATGACTTTGTTCGTCACCTTTATTTCCGACTCAGAGAACGTGCAGATTATCTGCCTCCAGAGGTTGCAGCACTGGGTCCCCACCCCTCACCCATCCCGCATGCTGGCAGTACCCTACCCAGATCCACTGCACCCTCTCCTCCAGTGGCCAGATCACAGCCACCTGCGATGGCAGGTTCAGCCACTCCTCGTTTATTTCCTTACAGTGCACAGCCGCAAATACCGACCCCTATTCCTCATCCAGGAGGGGGAGAAGAACATGGAATAATAATAAAATAAGAATTTTAAAGTTGTTTATTTTATATTAATTTTTTTTAATTTTATGAGAGAACTACCTACCCCATGACATTTGAGTTTCAATTATTAATTCAGTTAAGGTTCTCTTTAAAGTTTGTTTCATCCTCTCTACCCGTCCTGAACTCTGTGGATGCCATGGGGTATGTAGTCTCTCACAAAATAAAATTAAAAAAAATAAATAAAATAAACAACTTTAAAATTCTTATCCCTTAGACCCTGTGTTTCCCACCCAGCATGAAGCATACTTGCTTTCTTCTGTGTTAATGAGTTCTTTTGAATTTATAAATACTTGTATTAGCGGTGATGGCGCCCGCCCGCGGAGTGATCCGCCGGAGGGACTATTTGTGATGCGCTCCTGCCCGCGGAGGGATCAGCGCTGATGCCGCCCCGCCCGCCCAGCTGCTCTCGCTGCCTTTTCCCGCTCTCCCCTCTGCTCCCAGCGCTTCTCCTGCAAAGGGCGCGGCTTTTCCTGGGCTCTTTTCCTGCCGGGCTGCAGCGAGCGCTCCCCTCAAGGAGCAGGGGCAGCTTTGCTCGCGGCGGCAGCGATTCAACAGAGCAGGCCCGGAACAATTCCTGCTTAGCCGGGCTTTGAGCACATTCCTGAGCCAGCACCAGCAGCAGCGAGTGAGGCAGCGGCACATGAAGGAGGCTGCGGCTCTGGCCAGGCTGGGGAGGGGTTCCTCTGTAATAGAAGAACATGGAGAGACAAACCAGAAAGGGCAGGAAAAAAAGAAAAAGCCAAGACAAACTAAACTTTTTTTAAAAAATAATCCGGATCCAGAGGGACTTCTGGCTGGAGAACTTCCTGGGGAGCAATCCTGCCCCTCTGGGAGGCAATGCCAGGGCAACTCCAGCTGAAACCTGCACACAAACACCACAAAGATTTCAGATATTTGCAGGAAGCATCCACTTAGCAACTGCTGCTTAATAATTTATTCCCTTTCCCATTAAATGGTACATTCAGTCCACAAGACTTCAACACCTTTCTGGTAGTTTTATTTACAGTCTGCAGCGTGTTCTGTAAAACACAGGAGTGCACACAGACACACACGCACAAACATTTAAAGAAGTACAGTTTATTCCAAAGGAAGTCTACGCACTACTTTTTCCATAAAAATTATTAAAAATACTTTAGTTACTGTATTCTACCTAAACCAAGATACTTGAGAATTCTTCCACAAGTGATGCCCCCTCCCCACAAAGGGCACTCCGACAAGAAGAAATTCAGGAGACTGCATCACCAAATAAAATCCTAATGGCAACTGCTTCAATCCCCCAGAAGAACAATGAATTCCCACTCTGCATCCAGCAATCCCTGCTCTGCAGCCTGTCTGCATCTGCTTTTGTAGGGCTTGTGGGGCTTTTGCATTCACTTCCTTCTCCAGGGCAGTTCCCACAAACAAAGAATGACTGAATTTCTGCAGACTGTCACTCGGCAATCCTGCATTTCACACATGCAAAGGGAAACACTTTCCTTTGAGCCCTTTATTTCAAGGAGTCTCTTTTTTACTGAGCATCCAGTGAGAACAGTGCCCAGTTGTGGCTGTTATTATTTCTCTGCTTTTGCTGCGTGGCAATATTGTGCTGGAGCTCTGCAGAACACCCACTGCAGCCCTTGTCTCACTGGGGCACACCGAATTGACAAAAAAAAGGCACAAAGATGAAACTCCTAAAGCAGCAGCAGCCCCAAGTCACTGAGCTGCTGCTTCCCACCACCAACACTCTGTGTCTCAGCAAACACTTCCAACGCACGAGCCAAGGCCACAGGGGAGTGAAAAGCCCAGAGCCTGCGGGCAGGACAAGCACTCCATTGATCAGTAACAAACCAACACAGCTCAGCTGGATGGTGCACTTAAGACTGGACCTGGAAGCATCAGGAAAAGCCATTGGAACACAAGCTCAGCAGCACAGAATCCATTTGGCACCAGCTGATGAGATGGGAGGCTCTGTGTGGGACACGTTGTGCATTCAGCTTCAACTATGCCACAGCTCCACAGCAGCGCTGAAAAACTTCTGCTTTTAACAGTTGGAGAGGATTTTCTCAATGGAAGTGAAGCTGTCATTAACAGAGGAACAGCACACGATGCACAACATAACCTGCAATAAAAAGCTTTTGCTTTCCAGCATGTAAGCATCCAGGTTACTGGACTTCAGCTCATGGAAACGAATCTGATGATAGATTTTTTTTTAATTTTTCTTGGAACTAAAAAAGTAAAATCTTCCATAAAAGGATAAAGCACAAAAATACTCTCTCAGTACATCTCAGGAAGCCATTTAATACCTTCCATGTCCTAGGAACAACTAGGCAAAACACTTGGAAAGTGTGAGCAGTAGAAATGTTGACCATTGAATGTTTGGCAGCCGTGTGCTCCAGCCCCTGGGAGGGGCTTGTCCCCCACTCCACACCAGTCCTGCAGCTCCCCAGCTATTTCTTCTTCTTCTTCTTTGGGGGCTCATCCTCAGAGCTGCTGCTGCTGCTGCTGCTGGAGGAGCTCGGATCCGAGTCGAAGTCGGAGGAGGAGGAAGAGCTGCTGGAGGAGGAGGAGGGGGAGGAGGAGGAGGAGCTGTCCTCACTGTCGCTGTCCTCGGAGGAGGTAGAGGAGTCCTGGCTGTCAGAGGAGTCGCTGGCTGAGGAGCTGTCACTGCTGCTGCTGCTGCTGGAACTGGTCACACTTTTGGACCTGGGAGAGAACAAAGAGCTGAGCACAGCCCTGCCAGAGCCCATGGCACCGTGTTCTCTGCTCTGCTGTAATTATCCAAAGATCAATTTGTTGCCTTGAAAATTTCCAGGCCTCACCACCTAAGATGAATTCCTGTGCCCTCCCTCCCTTTCCCACTCCTGGATGAGTGGATTTTGGCCATTTGAGCAACGGCAGAGTGGCCTCAGGGCATGACATAGCCCAGCAGGACTGCAGAGAGGGGCAGAGAGGGAAAGCTGGCCAGGATCTCGTTCCCAGCCCTGAGCAGGGGCTTTACTGGCCTGACTGTCCTGTACTACCCGAGCTCTGGGGACAGTGAACCAGGCTCAGTCCCTGCCTCACCACTGCAGCAGGAATTCTGTCAGTTGTGACCAAACTTGTCCAGCGAACACATCCTACAAGCTCCTTCCTGGGCAGTTATTAATAAGGAAAACCAAGAGACTGTAAACAACCTTAAAGCAGGATACCAAGCTCCAGCCTTTTCTTTGAGAAGCAAATATGGCTAATTTGTGCCTGCTCAGGATCAGAAGGAGCAGCTGATCTCCTGGCAAGAGCCCAGGGTGGAGCACGCAGCAGAGCTGGGACACTGTGGTGGGGTCCTGCCACGTTCCTCACCATGGGGCTGCCGAGTCCCTGGGAAGTGCCCGTTCATTGGGTCACCCTGCTGCCAGCAGTTGTTTCGCACTTCCCACTCCACATTAATGTTTCATCTCCGGCATTTCAAATGCTTTGCATTTCGGTAGGAGCGGGGAGCCTGTCTCCCATGGCAACAGTGCCAGGAGTCCAGGACAGGAGAAGGAGCTGAATGGGAGCACAAACTGGAGAGGTTTCTCACCACAGCTCAGCTGATTGCTGTTACTGAAACCCAGTTCTTGCAGTAAATCAATCCCAAGTGTTTGCTCCTCCATTCTGCCACAGCTCACCTCAAATACCACTGGATTTGGAGCCTTTCAGTGGCCAGGGCAGCTCCGGGTGCCCCAGGCAAGACCTTGGTGGAGACTTTCCCTTGTCAGCAGTTTGCCAGGGGACCCTCAGAACACCTATCCTGTTGTTTTCATCCATGGAACTAGTGGGATTCTCAACCCTGCAAGAGGCAGAAGCACCAGCAATCCTGGCCCTTCCTCACTAGGACTTTCAAAATAAGCCAAGGTCTTCTGTGTCTGTTCAAATTAGCTTTAAAGGCACTGATTTAACAGAGAGGGTATTCCCCCCCTCCTGAAATTCACTGGGAATTAGAAATGGACAGAAAATAAAAATGAATGATTCCTACTCCTCCATCCCTTACTCTTCTCATCAGTCCACAACACTAGCCCCATGTGACAGAAAAGAGAAGGCACACTCAGGTTAAGGTTAAACTGTGTTTACGTTCTCTTTTCAGGCCAAACTAAGGAAGCACATCCAAAACCCCCGTGCTTCAGAGTCGGTGCATTTCCTCTTCAGGCCGCTGGAACTGGTAAATCTTATTCCCAGGTCTCACTGGGAACTCCTTTTATTTCTAGTTCACACTTACAAGTAGATAGATTGTGCAACAGGGTTGGAAAACTGCTCACACCTGGCCACAGCTTTCTCAGGAACTTCCAGAAGTGATGCCGGTTGTTCCTGGCCTCTGATCCGGTTTGAAGCTTGAAGTAAATACAGGAATCCCAGCAAATATGAATCCTTCCACCCGGTCAATAAGGCATTACTGTGAACAAAAGGGGCAGCCAGCTGGAGTCCCCACTGGGAATCTGTCTGGTCTCACCTTCAGGCAAATACGGCTCAGTATTTGCACTGAAAATGCTTGGAAGCAGAAATCCCAACTTGGAAAAGGAGCCACAAAGGAATAGCAAGATACTTTCCATTTTTTGAAGTGTCAGCTTCTGACACTTCACTCGTCTGTAACAACAGCTCATTTGTAGATCAGCTCTTCCTTTGACTCCAATCCAAAAAAATCTCATGTTCCCTTGAACTGTCCAGTCTCCTTCAAAGACTTAGGTTGATGTTTCTTGCAGTGACTGAGCTGATCCAAGGATCAGCTTTGTCTTCGATTCCTGCTCGTCTGTGTGTCCCTGGTTTGACATTTTGACCGTTTCCTGCAAGTTCTCTCCTCTTTGTGTGGTTTGTGTGTGAGCCAGATCATCAACAGCTGCAGTGGCCCCGAGCTGGCCCCGTCTGTCCTCAGCCCACTGCTTTCTAAAGACACCACCGATTTCCTGAGAGGACACCTGACACCCAAAGAGATAAACCTCTGGGATTCCCTGGGGGAGACATGGACCAGATCCAGGTAAGGACAGAGCTGCCATCTCCCCAGGCTCCCCACGCAGACGGGATGCTTGGATTCCCTGATGCTCCTGCTTCTTCTTTCAGGGGATGCCCTGAAAGACACATTCTTCGTGAATGTCCCCTCATATTCCCACTTTCTGTCCTAGAGCCGAGTGGCCCCGAGACACGAACATCCCCACCTACATCCCCAAATTCCACAACGGCTGGGAACCACCCACAGAAATCTTCCGTGGAGCTCCCTGGGAAATAGACATTGGACACTTGCAAGAGGAAGGTTAGTCCTGTGTCCCTGTCTCTTCACTCTCCCTCCCCCTTTTCCGGAGAAATGGAGCCGCAGGGGTAGTGGTGGCGTGCAACAAGTAGTTGGCTCAAAACTCAGTTGGATCTGGTTGCCCCAGTTAAATACAGAAAGCAAATGAGGCTGGAAAAGGGCAGCAATAATGAGCCTCTCCCAATCCAAGGCAACAGCACCCTACAGCGTAACTGAGCTCCAGGGACACAGGCTTCCCTGGAGAACACCTTGACCAAAATCTGCCAGACCATGACTCATCTACCACTATCCCTCTCCTTTTCTCCGATCAGCTTTCCCCTTTCCTGGTAACACTGACTCCATGTCTGCCTTTCCAGCTCTCCTCAGCCAATGGATATCCTTACTGGAACTCCTCACTCAAGTGTGGCCAGACGGCTGAGCAGACACAGGTCGGGGATGCCTTCAAACAGAACATCACTCCACATGGAAATAGGTAATGGATCCGCACGCCCGGAGCTTTGGCTCCCGCCTCGGAACCTCATGAACGCACACGGACACGTACAGTGACACTGGGACGTTTGGGCATCCTGGAGACAACTCCCTGCCACTGTTAATAACCACCAAGGGAAGACAAAGATCAGCTGAGGGGTTATTCCCATAAGCACTGTCTGCTGTTTAACCCCCAGCAGCTCTGCAAGGAAAGGAATCGCAGGTGTTTTCCACCGCAGGAGGCAAAAATATTGACTGACTTCATCAGTCCATCCATAGGTCTTGTTTCCCAACATCAGCCCAGCAAAGTGACCTTAAGGATCAGGTGCCAAAGATGCTGCACTGCGCTTTGGCTCTCCATGTGTGTAGAGATGCTGGAATCATGGAATCACAGAAGGGATTGGGTGGGAAGGGACCTTAAAGATTATCCCGTTCCAACCCCCTGCCATGGCCAGAGACACCTTTCACTATCCCAGGTTGCTTCAAGCTCTGTCCAGCCTGGCCTTGGACACTGCCAGGGATCCAGGGGCAGCCACAGCTTCTCTGGGCAACCTGTGCCAGGGCCTCAGCACCTTCACAGGGAAGGATTTCTTCCCAATATCCCATCTAAACCCACCCTCTGGCAGCAGGAAGCCATTCCTCCTTGTCCTTTCACTCCAGGCTCTTCAAGTCCCTCTCCAGCTCTCTTGGGGCGCCTTTAGGCACTGGAAAAGGCTCTAAGGGCTCTCCAGAGCCTCCTCTTCTCCAGGCTGAACATTCCCAGCCCTCCCAGCCCGTCTGTGTAATGCTCTAGCTCTTGGAGCACTTCCTGGCCCTTCCTGTCTGATATTGCGCTGGTTTATTAAAGGAAATTCTGACTCTTTCTGCTATCTCTGTGTATTTATCTCCAAAGGACTGTGAGTACGGAAGAGTCATCCCCTATGTTCCTCAGCTCTTCTTTGGGGAACTCACCTATAAATGGAACTGCAGAAATGGGGAGGGAGGAAAAGGAAACAGGATGTGAATCGAGCACCTGCATAGTGACCACAGATGTCCACTGCTAGACAGACACTGATGTCAGGCAGATCATGCCCTCCAAATAGTGCTCAGAAAGAGAACAAGTTTGGGATTTCTGAAACTGCTCTGAATTGGATTTGCTTAAACAGATGTCATTAGTAAAAGCAATCAAAGAAAGAGTTTTGATCCCTCTTCCAAGCTGATGCCACTTATCATGTATCTTCCCTGCATTCTTCTAGGGAAGCTGTTTTTGATGTTGTCCTGTCCTTCTTTTTATAAGGGAGCAAAAATACTTTATTAAGTATTACTCTTTCAGTTTTGTTTCCTCTCATCTTCTGAGATACAGTAAAGTGAACATTCAGCAGAATAGTTTTGTATTTTTTGAACACAATTCTTCTTTTATCCAATTGAGGCCCTTCTGTGATCATGAAAAAACAGAAACTGTTGTGAACTACAGTTTACACTCATAAGAGGTTGACATGGGTCAGTTCTCCAAGGTTATTCTTAGTTCAACTGCTGTGTAAACTGTTGATGTCACTGACTGGAGGCTGCTCTTCAGGACATTATAGATATGATAATTATATGACAGAAAATGCAACATATAGTTGAATCTGACCTTCAAGTTCACTAGCTTAAAAAAGGAAAAAAATGTCTGTAAGAAATTTGCTGCTTTTCCCATTACTAAGATGTAATAGATGCCTTCAAGTTTATACTCAGTCGACAGCATATACACATGGACAGCAGTGCCCATCCATCTTCAAGCTAGGGTACATTTTAAGTCTCAATGATCACTGCCTCCAGAAAGCATTTTTGAGACAAAACAGGCAAAGTCTTTTGCATATCTAGACAATCATCCAATACTAGGATCTTCACTCCCACATAAACACTTCATGTTTTTCCACAGAGGAATCTGAGATAGATTTTTCTGAGAAATAACAAACCACCAAAAATTAATTAAATGACAAACAAGGGAAAAGCACCACTTCCTCACTCAGCACATTTTCCTTGATTTTCATTAAGCATTCAGATTTACAGATGCTGATATTGCCACAAGAGCAGTTTTTTTCTGGTTTAACTTCCTCTTCCAGTAGAGCGAGCACAGCTGCAAAATGCAAGCTCACTTCTAGGCTCTCTTACACATCACCAGTTTACCACATTCCAACCAGTCACAGCTGTGCAACACCCCGTCAGGGTACTGGGATTACTGCAGTGCCACAGACAGTTTAAGTGAGGCTCATGGAGCTGTACAATTTTAACTATGTTCTATATGTATAATTAAATGATGCATGACATGGAAATAAGCCAGCTGTACTGAAACTGAACAAACTAACTGCTCTGATGCAACAGTTAAGCATCTCATCAGTTCTAAAATGAAACAGGTTTAAAGCAAAAACAATATAGAGAACAGAATGCTTGACACTGTTAAATAGCATACTCAAAGAATAATTTTTGAACATTAAGGAAATGCACTCACCCAGTCAAATTTTCAAAAGAATTCCTGGCACCAAAATGTTCTCTGTTTGCTTTTTCACCATGTTTTAAGAATGGATCACTCTGGGGGAAGAAAATCCTGTGCGCAAGACACTGCGTGAAACTAAACAATCCTTAAACATGGCTAATTTCCATGTGGAGCTGATGATTTAGCACTGTCATCCTTCAGCAGAGGAGAAAGAACTACCTGTCTTTAGTTTATTTAGGTAAGATGAAAAAAGTGAAGAGCGTGAATTTGATCTTGCTTCAATTAACTTCAGTGGAAAAACTCTTGCCATGACTTCAGTGAGAGTGAGACTGCATCTTAATTCATTCTATATGGAGAAAAACAAATCAGCTGAGAATAATGCTTTTGTTTATTAGATGTAAATTACTACCACAGTCGTTTTTAACAGTGCTAAGTAAATCCTGCTTTAAAAGCCAAACGTTGCCTTCAGTCCTGCTTATTCCTCTGTACTGTGTCACAATGCAGGATTCCTGGTCCTCTGACCAAGTCACCGCTGTCACAGTAAGCATGGCTTGCTCTGGGGAATGGCCACATTCCCACACGGGAATGATAGATGTTTGTGGATGTCACTGGTGACAATGTCCAAATCTGGGCTAGGGCATGCCCCCCAGCCAAGAAACTAGGGTGCACACTTTTGTAATATAAATGCATTCACTGAGAACACAGACTACACTTACTAAAATGTCCATGAAAAGCAGCCAAGTAAATCAAATCAATAGGGTTAAATTTGCAATTAGGATTCTCTCTTTCGGCAGGAAAATTTTAGGATAGCCACAAATTGAGAAAAATTTGCTTTTTTTTCTTCTTTTTCTCAGAAGGCAATCAACCTTCTGGTCTGGCTATTCTTTACTTCTCCCCATGAAGTAAAATCTAAAAAGACACACACACGATATTTATGGAAGGACCTCCCAATGAATTAGGAAAAATTATTACTCAGAAGATCAAACAGAAACAAGACTGTCTACACTGTATGAATTAAACATACATGAATTAGGACACTGAGCCTTCCATTCTTTAGTAACAGAACTGATGCTGTCCTGAAAATGACATTAATGAATTAGACTGGTATATGAAAACCTTCTGCATCTGCTCTAGAGGTTGGAATGAGGATGTTAAATGAGGCAGCAGACAACAAGGACGTGCTGCTTAGGGAAGCTGAATATCACTTCTGTGCTTGTGGAGTTCTGCAGTTTGGATGAAGGTCACAGGTTATCTCCAGCTACATGAAAATGAGTGATAAATACACACTGTTGGTCTTAGACTGAAAGCAGTACTAGGCAAAGAGAGTCAAAATATGGAATATTACTCAAAATCATCCCCTGGTTTTCTAAAGATCATAATCTTCTATTAGAAGACAGTTTGTTACCTTCTCCTAATATTAAAGCTGCAATAGTAAAAGCACCTCAATCTTGTAGAAGTATCTAAGATACACAGAATAAGTAAGGTATATGCAGTGAGAGCACCCTAAAAACATCACAAGAGGAGTGACAATTTCTGGGATAGTAATGACATGAACGAGTATCTAAACGTTAAGTCTGAGTGAATAAGAGAATTTTTCAACTAATGGATCAGGGAAAATGTGAAAGGATGAGATATGTGATTAAAGATCATAGTGTATTCGATTAACACAGGTGGAAAATATATGACTTTGATTCTGTACTACAACATATTTTAATTGATTTGTGTGTAGTTTTAGTTTTATACATGCACAATTTTTTAGAACACATCTTTAGACTGGGACAAACAATAAAGGAAATCCATTGTATGACTTTACATTGATCCCAACATCACTCACTGGAATATCTTAACATTTCCTGCACAGATTCCCATTCGTTAAGATGACAACCTTGAGAAGAAGGAAACCTATAACTGCCATTCAGAGAAGGTCTAAAATTTCAATTGCTGTTTGAACACAAAGGAGCTTTGACATGCTGTGGTTTATTGAAGCACTCCTGCAGTTATAGACACATCTTTAACCACCCTACCCTCTCCCTCTTCCTCCATCCACCACTGATTGATGCAACTGGAAGCTTCAGTAACTGCAGAGCAAAGTCCCGCTTACTTCCAGCTCTCCTGGCCCAGCAAATGCTCAGCTCTTCTGGGAAGATGGAGCTATGCCATAAGCACATTGCACCTGAAAGGAGGTGAAACCTTCCCTTCAAAGACACATGTGACCAGGTTTTTGGAACTGCCTGATGTGGCCAGTTCTCATCTGTTTTCCATAAAGAAGGAAAAGAGCCCTGTATTCTCCTCTTCATGATAGTTCAAGTATGAATTCCAAAGAACAGAGATGCCAGGACTTGTCAGTGACATGACTAACAATTTTATGAGAACTGGCAAAACAGTTCATTTCTCCTACATCTTATTCTCAGAAACCTTGGAATTGTTTTGTCTGAAAGATTTGGGGGGAGGAAGGTAGACTTAATTCTCACAACTATATTAAATATTCAGTACATCTGATATTCTGTTGTCAACACGCAAAATATAGTTTAATTATGATAAGCCATACTGGAATCATTTACAATACATAAATGTGAAAAAACAGCATTAAATTATTTCTTGTTCCATGTGGAAAAATATACACCTTCCAACCCCCCAAGAAAGTAAGACAAGGCACAATAAATTCTGGTAATTCTCTTTCTTCTGACTTTTCAGTTCCATCACAGCTCTCAAAACTAAGATTTATGTGCTGTTTTGCATCTGTATCTGTTGTTGATTTTCCCCCCCTACAGGGATATAGGTGAATAAGTTTGGACAGGAAACGGTATCCCTCAAGCCAAACTGAAAGGTTTATAAAGTTGCTAAGAAAAGTTTGGGTCAGGGCCTAAATATCAATCATCTGCTCACTGTCTTTTTAAACGAGCTCAGGCATTTTCCCAACTGTTCCCAGCAGGTCTCTGCCACTATTTTAAACTAAGATTTCAGCCATTTTTTTTCCCCTGTGTTGACCTCACTAATTTTTCTTTCTCCCCCTCTTTACCTGCCAAAGGCATCCATCAGGATTTTGCCAAAGGCTATCTGCTTTTGAAGTTGAGAGGAATTCACTAATCGTGAGTGTCAAATCCACAGTAAATGCCATGGCCATATGGTATATGCTGCTTTTGGGAATTAGCTCAAAAGGCCTAGCTGTGAGAAGGCCGGCTGTATGTCAGGAGGGTTTTACTGCTAACTTTCATAACTCATGTCAGCTCTTTCAGTTTCTGTATGCATTGGCTTCAGGGAGTGCAACTGTTCCCTGAATTTATAAAAATGTTGTCAAGATCCCTTGATCTTGCTTCCTCTGTCTCTCTCGCACAAACACATCCAAACACATTTATATACACAGTGGAATAGCATGCACAGTGGCATGCAAATCTAGCAAAAGAGAAGCTTGTAAATAAATAGCATGTCATTCTGCTTACTCAATACATTTCTCTGGGTGTTAAACTCATGATAAACATATCATAAGCCCCGATGAAGGCTCTACAGCCTGTCCCATCACACCATCCTGAGTGTAACTCTGCAATGCATAGGAAGACATAAGTTTGAAAAACAGAGCAGAAATAGCTCCCCTAAGGGCAAGGTGCTGACATAGCTGAAACATAAGTAACTGGAGAGCATTTGTTTTCACTAAAGAAGGAAGTGTCAGTGACACATCTCTGTGCCTGTGGAGGTGTACTGTACATGCAAAGCAAAAAGAAATCCACCTTCTTTAAAAAATTGGCCATTAATACATAAATATGTCTGTGTTGAAATCCCTCAGACGGTACCATTCTTAACAAGAACTACACACAAGACTAAGAAATTCTGCAGAGAATCACGCTTTTGTGATCCAAAGAGGCAAGGAGAAAGAAAACCACATATGAAGAGTTTAACATACCCACTTAGTGATAGAAAAAGAATTATTACAAAAATAAATGTCAGTCCCCTTGAAACACTTGAGTCAGCGCTCTCAACTTTCTCTGATGCTGTAGGAAGGTGTGAATGTCCTCCATGTGTCACATCATCCGCACCAGCCACACAGGAATGTCTCCAATGCACCTCAGAGCCTTTCAAGGACCACTCCCCTCTAATTTATGTATAGTCTGTTAACATCCTCTTGGAGCAAACAGAAATAATACTTTTAAAAGACATTTATACTTCAGAAACATGTGCCCCGACACAACAAAAAACCCAGATTTTAATACTGCCCCGAGGCAGAATTCATCCATCTTTAAGGCTTCTATTATGTATTTCCTGGTTAGTAATACAAAAAGAACTGCTGGCAGTATCACATCGAAACCAAAGTGGCAGAATCAGAAAAACTACTGAAAAGTTTACCTTTATAGGAAAGCTTCAGTCTTGGGATATTTTGTTTTGACGTTCCAGTGACTGGAAGGAACAGCATTGCTAAAGACAGCAGGCTGCAGGCATGTGGCACTTGCAAAGCTCTCATTCTGCTCTCCTCTTCTGTATCTTCTTTTGTACTATGGTGAAATATCTCCCCACTTTTCAAACAATCCAAGTTTTATCTGGAAGAAAAAAAGAAAACATCTGTAGATCTGCTTTACTGCATAAGCAACAATTCTGTAAGCAAGCCAGACCTATTTCTAAAGAGCACCTCAGTTAATTTCTTTGCTACGAAAGTATTTTTCCTCTAGTACAAGTAAATAGTTTTGTTTCTTTAATAATAAATTTACACATTTTGACATTGGAAAAATATGTGCTTTTCAGACACCAATGTCTAGCCTAGCTAACGTTTAAGCACAAATTAAATTAATGCAGTATCCATAAAAAGAACATTTGACATTCAAAAGTGACCATGCAACTTGATAGTTAATACCAGTCCATTGGATATCTTACATGTTTTATAACTCTTTTTGTCTCAGTACAACAGCTATTGTGTGTTTATGCTATGACTAGAATGAACTGTAATGTCTCAGATGCCATGGGGGTACAAGCTGAGTTAACAGTGAGTACTTACCCATCAAAAACTAAACTAAGAAAACTGGAAAGAGCAAGCAGTTGTGTTTAGTTTTAATAGAGAAAAAAGTCAAAGCGGATGATGGATTTAAAAGTGCTTTCAGTATGATATTTCCAGCAGAACAACTGCCTCAACTCATCCACCAAAATGTCCTATAAACTTTAATGAGTGTTTCAGGCTGGGGTCAATAGGCTGATAGGGGATTTTGTTAGCACAGTGTGCAACTAAGCCAGCTTTGCAACACTTTTCACTTAGTAAGAATCATTCATATTCCATAAATCTTGAAGTGTTTTACAACTGAAAGCAATTATCACTGCCCTTATTTTCCCTATGCAAAAACGGAACCATAAAGCTGCAGTGAACCTATTTCCTCAAGGTCACACAGCAAGCACAGTAGTTGAAAAGAAAACAGCAACAGCAGTCCTGCTGTCCTTTGGGCCCAGCTATCAAGGATCCCTTTTGCCCAATAACTCGACTTTTGCACATGAAATTATTTGAAATGGCATCTTGAGTTCTGAAGGCAAAACTTCATGGTTAATAAATCACAGAGATCAGAGTATGAAAATATTTGTGAGACCAGATCCTTCCCCCTGCAAGTGCCTGATGCTAGAGGTCAAGGGAGATGGCTGGTGAAATGACAAATGTCAGTGTTTGAGTAATGCTGTAAAACCAAGGAGTAAGGAAATGTTATGGTTAGTCAAGAGATTAATGGCTCATGATGTGCCATGAAAATTCTTTTCTGAAAGGTACTGGAGCTGCCTGATTAAAAGAGCAATCCTAGTGCCCACATCAGCCAGCACTTGCACAGACACCAAAGGAGAGGTTCCTTGCAAGTCCATGAGAGATGCAGCACAGCTTGTGGCCCCTGAGCCTTTCCACCGGTCTGTTATTTGAACTCCTGCAGCACTGGGTCTTGCAATTCTGTGAGCTACAGCAGCACCCAGAACCAATTCGGCACCTCCTGATACAGGCAGTTCATCCTTCCTGGCATGAAAGGATGGAAACAGAATCCCTTCCGTTCTCTCTGACACAGGAAATCTTTCTCAGATGAAACTTGGGCTTTCTGAGCCTCCAGACTTTCGCTCAATAGCAAAAGACAAGGAAGTGTGCAAGAAGAGCATGATGGTGAAAAAGAGGGAAACAATTCATAAAATCCCCAAAGCATAATTCCTATTGCAGAACACTAAGCTTCTTCCTTCTCAGTCCCCTCTTCAACACTCATATTCAGTGTCTGAATGCACTACTCTTGGCCAAGTGTGAGTACATGTTCACGAAATGACATGGAGAGAAAACAGACAAACATGAAATGCCTGTTTCATCTTTCTCTTCCCTTTATTACAGTATCAGATCCTAAGAGAACACCCTTACTTCTTCTGTGCCAACACATCTATCTGAGGGTGGACCACGAAGGACTAAAGTGGATTAGACTATCCCAGGGTTAAATCGCCTTGAAGAAATTTATTTAGAGGTGAAAAAGGGGAAAAGAAGGAGAGGGGAGGAGGGGGAAGAATATATGAAGATGAGACACCAGCCCTGTTCATCTTCAGCAGGATGATAGTGACAAACCATACTTCAAAAAGAAGCAATTAAGAGGGAGCCAGTCTCACTGCAAGTATGTTGAGAAGTCACGGCCTGAAGGTCTGGGCCTCAGCCAACAGGGAACTCACCAAAGGATATGGGGCTCATTTTCTTGAGGCAAATTACTGTGAAGAATCAGGACTAAATTTGACTAAAAAAACAGTTGCATCAATGCACTGTCATTTGCTGAATTGATTGAGAATCAGCACCAAACTCGGCCCTTCGGCCATAGCTCACAACCTCACTTTTTCATGTAGGCTTTTTTTGCTAATGGGAACCTTCCTTTTTTCTTGGTTGGGTTTTTTTTCCCCTTTCCCCTTTTATTTGAATAATGTCTGTGAAAAACCATTTGCTTTCACGAGGCGGTTAGTTTACACTGGAGGCAGCAGCTCTGTGAGCTCGAGCCAACCCTGTCCTGTCTTTAGATTCATTGCAATCTGGCCACATTGTCACATATATTTTTAGTTTATGATGGTCCTCTAATACAATTCCAGCTTCCACACAGAGTCCTTCCAACAGTCTAGCTCAGGTTAATGAACTTCAGGCCACTTCTCTTCTGCAGGAATTTCGAGGCCCAGGGGGTGGCTGTGCCCAAGAGATTTGCCAAAATCCGCTACGATTTCACCGCGCGAAACGCCAGTGAGCTCTCGGTGCTGAAGGATGAAATCCTGGAGGTACGTGACCGCTCCTGGAAAAGGTGTGTCCCCCAGGGGCAGGAGAGAGCTCGGGATAGCAACAAGCACCAACTCCATTTTCCCTGGTGGTATCTCAGCAGTGACACAAAGCTTTGCTCAAACCCAAAGCTGGAGCAGGCTGCCTGTGCTGTGTCGTGTCATTTCCTCAGCTCAAAGACATCGGTCCCATTTTAACCACAGTGAGGAGGGAGGACAACAACTCGCTCTAGAGCCCTGCTCATCCCCCGCTGGGTCGGTTCCTTATCACCACTTCCTCCTCCACGAGGATTTGTTTTCTCTGAAAAGCACCTTTCTCATAACCTTTCTCTTACTGCAGCACTGTTGGCAGCTGGACAAGGTGGGACGTGACTTGGGCTGACACTGATCTGTGACCTGAGGAAAAGGTTTCTCTGCAAAATGTGGCTTTTTATTTATTTAATTATTTATTTTAATGCAAAAAGACATCAGAAACTCAGTCATTAGGAAAAAAAGGTCTGGAGAAACAGGGACATTATGTAGGAACTATGAGTTCTTCAGCACGCAGAGGTGCTCTCCTGTTCATCCTTACGATAAATTCTGATGCTTTCCAGGAAAAGTTTCAGTCCTGGATTGCATCTGAGAGCAACAGATCTGATTAGAGCTCCTGGCCTCAGTGATGTCCTTCTGGCAACTTCACCTTTTGGATGGTTCGGCCCCGCTATATCCTGGTTGTTTATGCCTGAAATCCCATTTTCCCACAGCAGATTTATTTTTGTCCCTCTCTCAGGTGTTGGAAGATAATAAGCAGTGGTGGAAGTTGCTCAACCGGAGTGGGCAGGCCGGTTATGTTCCGTACAATATCCTGGATGTGGTGAAACTGGAAGAGCTCAAACAGGTCTGTAGTCAGGTAATACCTGACTGGTATCAGCTGCAGGGCACAATCTGCCTCTGGGAATAATGTTGTCATTAGACCTCCCTGATTTCTTAGGATACTATGCACCAATCAGGACAGACCTTCAGAAGTAGACAAAGCCAGGAGATTCCTGAGTCTCCTATGATAAAATTCACATTTTGCTACGATCGTCTTCCCAAATAAGGCCTATCCTTCCTATTTGTGCACCAGCCTCCTGCTTTCCATATTTTTCCACATCAAGATTTTTCTTGGGGGTTAAATTAAAGATGGACACTTCCCTCAGCCAGTTCAGTTCAGCACCAGGAACACGTTACTGGAGTGGAGGCAGATGGAAACACCATCTAAGTGAGAATTAACTGAATACTGCAACTTGCACTGCAGAAACGTGGAGCTGGAGTGTTCTAAACACCCTAGGGAAGCATGGAATTGCTTCCCCATTTTGGTATTGCAGCGTTTGGGCAAAGCCTAAGGCGGCCCAGCAGGCTTCTGGATAAATCCCTGCTAGTTTAATCAAAACGTCAAAAAACTTTCCAGTCCGCTCCAGGCCCTTGGCAGTGGTCCCGCTTCACATCCCAGCTACGGAGCAGTGAGGCTCTGCCTTCCAATGAGATCGAACACGTTTGGCACAACTAGGAATTCCCTTGCGCAAACTTCAGACTTTGCTTTGGGTTCTTCATTCCCAGAAATTAACTTCTTCCATGCAGCTCCACCTGAGGTCTCCCCAGCCCCACATCAGCACAAGGAGAACACGGCAGTTTGTCCCTCCGTGGGTGTGAGGCAGAAAGCTTAAGAAAATTAAAAACGACCAAAAAAAATTCTTACTTTTCTTTCCCTTTCTAACCAGTCTAACCAGAGGTACAAAGGAGACCTGAGCCCCAGGGGCCATGGCCCATCCAGCCCAACCCACAAGCTGCCTGCCAGCTACGCCGGGGATAAGTGGGGCAGTGAGATGTTGTCGCGCCACTCTGCACAGGACGCCAAAGAACGCACGTGTGTGTCCCACTCTGGGCTCCCCTGGGTTTGGGCGCTCGGGGGACCAGACCTGCCCAAGGGGCTCCCCTGCACCTTTTACTGATCACAGCAATGCAGCAGCACTGTGTCTGGAGGCCATTCCAGGCAGGACAAGAGCCAAGAGAGCAGCCCTGGGGCTTGTGACACCGCCGGGGCTCTCGGGCGGCCCGGGCCGAGCAGGGCAATAAGTGATCACCCCATGCCTCCTTCCTCCAGTTCTAACTTCCTCCTCCTCCTCCCAAGGAGAGAGTTTCCTTTCTCTTCCAAAATGTTTAAGTGTGTCTAAGGAACAGCTCAGGTCAATCCCTTTCTCTCACTTCCTTTTGCTCATCTCCCGGCACACACACAGTGCCCGCCTGGCCGCTTCCTTCATGTGGTTCCACAGAATTCCCGGCCAAACAGGAGATCCGCATCACTCCCTCACCCTGCACGTGCTGTGGGGCTCACAGAGCAGGAGAGAGATCAGGGGCCCTGCTCACCTCACCCCTTATCCCACCCTGTCCACTCCTGGAAGCAGGAGCCCTTCTGGGACGACAGGAAGCCCCACAATACAAGGACACAAATCTGTTCGTATCACTGAGTTATTCTCCACAGTCTTCAGGAGTTTCATGGGGAAAGCGATACTGGATGAAGAGTCACTGGAGTTTTCACAGAAGCACAGGATGCCCTGGGCTGGAAGGGACCTTCAAGCTCATCCCATCATGAGTGTGTTGCTCATTCCCAGTTTGTGCTTCCTGCCGCTTCTGTTCTGTTGCGGAGCAAAACCTGGAGCTCTGCGATCAGCAAATTAGTGACTAGAAGCAGCAGAGAGGACTGAAAAGGTCTCAATTCCAAACCTCCAATTGTAGATTCTCACAGAACTGTGCGTCCACATCAGGCAACAGCCAAGGGGTGATGGGAGCAAAATAAATGGCAACACAGGGGCACAGGAAAATGGGAATCACTTTTCTGGGCTGAATTTAAATAAGAATGTTGAGCCACATCCCCATCTGCCTTACAGTTTCCCCACAAACATTTAATGGCATTTTTGACTGAAGACTTGCTTTCATTCCCTACTTGTTTCTACAGAACTTATTCACCAAACGGATGAGCTGAACGACGAGCTGCTAAAGAAGATCACAAACAATAAAATTCAGCCTCCCCACAGGAATTTCAAAGTGGAAAAGCCTCAGCAAGTTTTCGTGCCCCTCACCTTTGAATCCAGCACTGAAGAAGTCAAAGCCTGGCTGGAGGCCAAGTCATTCAGCAAAGAGTAAGATTTGCCCTATTGCCACGTGCAATGCTCGTCCTTCCCTGGAGAAGGAGCGGGGGAGGCCACCGGCACCATCTCACCTGGGACAAGCCACTTGGATTTACTTACAGAGCCTGTGTTGCAAATTAGATTTCAACCCTGTTCAATCCAGGCTCTATAACCAGAATGTTCAGAGCCCAAAGTCACTCCCTTTCTCTGGTATAAATATTTTCTTGGAGATAAACAGTTAACTAACTAAATCCAAGGCCTGAAATGCTACTGGAATTGCAGCTGCCACCTTGGAACAGCCCCAGGGCCCCGTGATATGGTCCCACTGCAGCTCCTGGCCTCCCATCTCCAACTCCTCACCTCTGGCACGAGGCCACGTGCAGCACAATCGTCACCTCCCTACTTTGTGTCTCCCCAGGACCGTGGAACACCTGGGCATCCTCACCGGAGCTCAGCTCTTCTCCCTCAACAGAGAGGAGCTGAAGAAGGTGTGCGGTGATGAGGGAAACAGAGTCTACAGCAAGATCACAGTGGAGAAAAACCAGCTGGAGGTAAGCATTTTTCTGGATAATTCCTGCTGGAATGGGGGCTGTACCAGCAGCGTCAGATAGCTCATTAAACAGGCATTTTAAAAAATACAATTGTGGGGAAAAAAAATGCAACCAAACCTACACCAGCAATAAAACACACGTAAAAATTCCGAAGTGTCTTTTGAGCAAATCTGTAAGATCCCCCTGTTTCCACTAATTAATCTGCTTTTTACTGATATCACTTATCTCTTTGAAACTAGCTCTACTTTTACAGCATTAATTAAATACTGTCACTTAACTGCAGCTTGAAGTTCAAATCCAAACTGCCTGTTTTGTTTCCATTCCAGAAAAGCAGAGGGGAGTCGGAGCTCCAAGAAATCACGAAGCGCCGCCAGGAAAGGATTGATTCTGCAAATTAAAGTCTCTCTGCTTTATTTCAGCTCTTAGCCCTAAGTAGTGCAGAAAAAAAGGGAATGAAAGCAATGATTCCTGGCCCAGGCCAGATGCAGCAGAGCTCCCCTTGGGGTCCAGCTGCCATCAGAGTGACAATTCCTTGAACACTGTTGGGAAGGGTTGACAATAAGACCATGTCCCACTGGGAAAGGTGTTTTAATTTTGCATGAAGTATTTTTTTTATAACTATATATTTTATACTGAAATTTTCCGTGCATGCGATCAGAGCAGGATTCACACGGGGCTGGATGTACAAGGGCTGGCTTCAAGCAAAAAAAGACCCCCAAAGCTTTTCTCCGAGGGCTGTCCCCTGCTCCCCACTCTCCCCTGGCAGAGCAGGCGTGGCACACAGCACAAGAGAGGCCAGCCTCAAGGCTTGGAGCCTGGACCAGAGGAATAAGGCTTTAGAACCCTGCAATGGTTTGGGTTTAAGGAAAGGACATTAAAGCTCATCCCATTCCACCCCCCTGCCATGGGCAGGAATGCCTGTCACAAGCCCAAGTTGTTCCAAATCTTGTCCAACCTGGCCTCGGACACTTCCAGGAATGGTGAGTCATGACCTCTCTGGGCAACCTAACCCTTTCTATTTCCATTTCCATTTCCTCCTCAGTGCAGGTGTCCCCTGCAGCCCACGAGCACAGGGCCGGTGACAACTGCCTGTCCTTGTCCTGTCCCCCTGTGCCCCCTCGTTGGACAAGGCTAGAATGGCAACACACATTCCCGAAGTCTGGCTGCTTCCTTAAATCCATGGACCAGCTAGTGCTATCTCTGAACAGCTGAAATGAGCTTTCAGTGCCTAGAAATGAGCAGGAGTGACAAACAAAGGGATTTGAATCTGGAAATAGGTGAGTTCCACCCGCCCACCGCTGCTGATGCAGAGGCTGGGGCTCGGGGCAGCTGTGCAGCCCTTCCCTGGGGCACGGATCCTGCACTGGAATGTTGTGGTGGTGTTGCCAAACCGGGCCTCAAACCAGGAGAAGATAAGCCCTGACCGTTTGCTCCCGACCCAGGCACACCCACAGCCCTTCCCAGGGTGTTGGTCACTTGTCCCCATCTTCACATTTTCACTGCAAAAAGTCAGCTGAAATGATTCCCAAAGAGCTGAAACCCCAAAGCACACTGGGAAAGGCAGGTTTAACACAAATTAAATGGCCACAAGAAAAAAACCCCTCTAATTTAGCACAGGGTGTTGCTCTTTACTTCCCGTTTTCCTTCATAAAGTTATGTGCATTTGTATATAGCAATCTGTAAATAGGGGTGAGGAAAATCCCTCTCCCTAGAAGCAGAATTAAGTGATTATGCTTCCAAAATTTACTCACCATTTCAAAACTCAAGCAAGCAGCGTAGTTCCTGTCCACAGCAAGTTTGGCACATTGCATTTCTAGCTCTGTTTGACTGACAGACCAATCTGATTGCAAAGCAGTGAAGCACACAGAGCTCCAGAGCTGCCCACAGCCCAGGGACAGCTGGGTTTTCTCTCTCAGCACATGCTGAGTCTTGGTCCAAATTTGTGCCTGTCATTGCACATTTAATGGAAAAAGCTTTAAAACAGCATCTGGGGAGCTCATGTCTAAAACTGAGAACACCAGTGCACCTTAGTTTTGGCTTCATTCTTAAGCGTCTCCAATGGATAATCTGTTTTCTTCATTTGAAACAGGACACTGCTCTCACCAGCAGAATTAGGGTGCAGGCAGGGGAGGATCCTGGGTTTAGTCACAGCCCTGCTAGGATCTGAGAAGGGCACTCACCTTGTCAGGGAGGGATGAAGAGGACAATCCTCCTGAGAAGCCCTGGCTCCGGATTAGGGTGGAGATGGGAGGCAGGATGGCAAGCACGGGAGGCGAAAAAGTTTCTAAAATGAAAATAAAAACGAATGTTGAGCTAGGAAACACACCATCTTCTAGTCCTGGGGTGTAGAGGAAAGCAAATCACAGGGAATTACAGTTATCTGGGATTTTAACAGGACAGCTCTGTAAAGCCGGGAGCCACAGGAGCACTTCCTAAAACAAATAGCTCAGTAGACCTTATTGCAGAGGCCACTTTTACAAATTTCCACGCGACTGAGCTGTGCATCTGTTCTGTTTGTACTGCCTGCAGACACTGCTATAAAGTACTGTACATTGATGTAACTGAGCGAAGGAGACAATGATATAACCATGCACTGTACAAGATTTATTAAAATAGTTAAGTTATAACTCCATCTCCGTCTCTTTCACTGGGTTTTCATAATGCTTTGTCACTGAGAGTCTCAGAAACTCAGCAGAATGTCTGAAACCACACATTTCCTTTTGGGTTTGGGGACTGACATTCAACAGGAAGGATGTTACGGCCTGGATAGCTGTGTCTTAAGAATAGGGGCAAAGCATGAGAAGGCTGCACAAAAGCACATTCTTGCCTCTCTGGAAGGGGAACGACTGTGGCAGCTGTCCCAAGTGGAACCATACAGAAAGAGGGAACAGCATAACCCCATGACTAGGAGCCTGTTACACGGATTCTCCAACATTTCCAGCCAAGAGCCATCCTGTTTCCAGAAGCAAAAGTTTGTCTTCTCTTTTCCTTAACAATTA
Organism: Coloeus monedula; assembly: GCF_965178545.1. Classification (NCBI taxonomy): domain Eukaryota; kingdom Metazoa; phylum Chordata; class Aves; order Passeriformes; family Corvidae; genus Coloeus; species Coloeus monedula. The sequence goes on along the minus strand of NW_028120777.1, from coordinate 385,229 downwards.
AATTACCCAGCTGAAATAACTGGTAATTCCTTCTGTAGATGTTTTGGAGAGTACAATTTCCAAGTGGGCCCACACTAACAAGATCACCTCTTTTACAGCCTAAATAAAGTTCAGGCGAACCACGAGCCCAAAACACCTGCCTTACTGGGCCGAGGGCTCTCTCAGCGCCTGGAGCTGCACTCGATAAACCATTTCGAACCTTGCCACAACGGCGGGGAAGGGAGCCCAGAGCGCTCAGCTCCTGCAGCGGGGCACCACCGACGCGGCCCCGAGCCTTCCCTCACGGCCGCCTCCCTCAGGGGCTGCCCGCCGCCACCTTGCGGCACCGGCCGCGCCCGGGCCCCGCGCGGCCACGAGGGACGGGTGGCTCAGGGGCGGGTCGGGCGCCGTACCGGCCGCGGGGAAGACTGCCGGGGGTTCTGGCGACACGGAGACTCCGGGGACAGGAGGTTCCGGGCCCGAGAGATCTCGGGGCCAGGAGACTCCCCCGATACGCTCCGTCGGGGACGATGGCGGCGTCACGGTCGCCAAGGCGAACCCCCGCCCGGCCCTCACGAACCAGCCAATCAGAATCGCTCTCCCTCCCGCGGCCTCGTCCGTCTCCTGTCCGCGCTCCTGATTGGCCGCTGCCGCCCAGCCAGGCTGGGATTGGCGGCGGGCGGCGGGAGCGCGCGGGCCGGTGGCCTTCGGGCACGTACCGTCCCTCCTGGGCGCGCGAGTCCCCCGGAGCCGCGGACGTGTCGGTGTCCCCCGTGAAGCGGCAGAAGGTGGAGTCGGCGCTGGACCAGCTCAAGCACCACACCACGGTGGTGGCCGACACCGGGGACTTCAACGGTGAGAAGCGGCATGAGGGGATCCTGTCTCCGCAGCTTCTGCTTAGCCCCCTCTCCCGCCCCTCTTCACGGAGAGTGGGCGAGCCCGGCCGAAGGGGCGCGCGCTGCGGGGACCGACCCACCCTGGGGCCGGAGGGGGGGCGAGCGGGACGGCGCTGGGTCTCCATCCCAGGGCAGACCCCGCCGTGATTTCTCCCAGTTTGCCCTCGAGTGTGCCCTGACCACTCCGTTCAGCTCTGTGTGCTGTCAAGGAGAAGTGCCAGACTGAAGCCAGGCTCTGCTGTTCTAATTAATTTTGGGTTTTCTTCCAGTGGGCTGTCTAGATCTGGGACTTGTTTGGGGTTTTTCAGACTCACGCTTGGACGGGGCTTGGAGCAGCCTGGCCCAGTGGAAGCGAGTGGAACTGGATGAGCTTCAAGACTCCTTCCAACCCAAACCATTCCAGGATTCCATGATATGCTTAAAAACTGATTTGGGGTTGGAGAGAAAGAAGGGAAATGATGCTTTTTATTTGTTTCACTTGAGCTGTACATTGATCTTTTCCCTTTTTGCATTTCCAGGATGCAGAAAGTGAGAAGGAACTTGAGGAGATGTGCTTGGTCCAAGAGAAATAATTTTGAAAAAACTCATCTCACTGGATACTGCAGCAACAGTAAAATCCCAAATGGATTTCATGATCCTGACAATTCTGAGTGCACTTCAGGGATAAGGCACAAGATCTTACAGAAAAACAGACGCAGCAGCACACATCCAGGAAAACATCTTGGAATTAATGGCATAAAATCGTGGTTTATTTTCCTGCATCTGTTTGATTTTAGGATCCCTAAAAATGTTACATTCCTAGCATCAGGGGTCAGGGGGTAATTTAGAGGTAGTTGGTGATAAATATTTTTGGTTATATGTAGGGCAGATATTTATGCCTTACAGAGTTATGTAATATAAATATGTATTATATATTAGGGCATATAGCTATCTATTTATATATAACCTATTTTTTATGTGTGCCCAGATATAGTTTATATCAGACACTGTGCCTGTCTGAAGGCCTTGCTACTGCGCTCCTAACTCATTCCTGAGGAAAACATCAGGCAAAAGTTGTTAGGTTTAACTGGTTCCTCTTTTCCTTAATAATTATTTTACTCAGTTGGAATAACTGAGAACAGCTGTTAGAGATGTGCAGTTCCCAGTGGGCCCAAGGCACTTTTTTGCACAACGCAGAGTGGCGTTTAAGGTATTCAGTAGTCAGAGAAGTGAGGATTAGGATTTTGAATGCTCTTGGACAACAAGGCTGGCCAGAGATCCCTCCTAACTCACTGTGGGACAGCAAAAACCCCACAGCCAAGGGTAACCAGGGATTGTGGGGATGGAGAATTTAATGGCATCAGGGGGCAGCAGTGCCAGTTCAACTGATAAAAAAGTAAATCCACGACTGCTCTAGAGGAGTATTGTTCCTGGACGTGTATAAATACAGGGACACCTCTTTACTCTCAACTGAGGGAGGTTTGTGGTTGTGGTGCCAGTTTACCCTTGAGAGTTCCAGGCTTTATTTCAGCTCCCCTAGCCCGGCCTGATGTGCAGCAGTGGTGCGAGGGCCGGAGCCGTTCGCTGGCTCTGGGAACGCAGATGCCATCATGGCCCAGTGGGGGGGGGAGCTTAGGCTGTGGTGGCAACCTCAGAAAGGGATCAGATGGCTCCTGGAACTGCCCAGAGTGCAGGAAGGGAGGGGGAACTGAACTGCTCCCACAGACCCCTGCTGGGCTATGGTTCTGGGCCAGGCCCATCAGAAAAGTGGCAGCATCAGTGGCACCTCAGTTGTTACTGTCCTTGGAGCTCTCAGGATCAGGATGAAATCATGTTCATGCACTACTGGGAAAGCAGGGAGCAGGATCAGTGCTCTAACTCTCTACACTCTCTCTCCAGGAGTGCCTTGGGTCATGGCAATTTCATGTGTGGAATAGTTTCCTGTGTCTGCCTGGGCAGCTGCAGTTATTGCACAGGCATTCAGGGCTGACAGTTCCCTGCAGGGAGAGCTCAGCACATGTGCCCAGAGGCAATCCCAGCATCTGCAAGAAAGAAAGAAGCAGCAAAAGGTGATTGCTTCTCTTTCAAAGTTATTTCAAGTGCTCACACCCAAACCCACCTTTGCTCTTGATTCTGGCCAGGTGCATGGTGAGCAGTGGGCACAGGTCATGTCATCCATGCTGGTGTGAGTGATGCTTTCTGGGGGAAAGCAGCTGATCTCCAAAGTTCCCTTCCTGCCCCATGCCTGATCTGCACAGGAGAAAACCTCTTCCAGGAAGGGATTGTGCTTCCTCTAATGCCATTTGCCCAGTCTGTTCCATGGGGATATTGCCAGCCTGGGGCAGCAGAGGCACACGCAGCTCTCAGCACTCTCTGCTCCAAGCACAGCTCTGGGCTCCTTTGCACACTGCCTCTGCCATGGGGGTTTTCTCCAGGAGAAGCCAAGGAATTGCTCATGGAAGGGTGCAGATTAAGTTATCCCAAAGGGAAGCAAAGAATAAATATCTCATTTTTCCATCAAAATGCTCATGCTCTTTCCTACAGATTATTTCAAGTTTTTCCCACAAGCTTTGCCCTACCCATCATCCCATTTTTACCCCAAAAAGTAATTTTCTCTGTCCTCCAGAATGTCTCAGTGTCTATCCCCAAAATTTTCACTGTGTCTCTGCAAGTGACTACCTCAGTTTACCTCATGCTGTTCATTCTCTTCCCTGGGGATTGCTTCAGATTTTCCCTCCAAGCTGTCCCTGTCTGTGCACTTCTGATTTCTTCTTTTTTACAAGAAAGTATTCATTCACTACTCTGGAGATTAGCTCCAGTTTTACCCCCCCAAAATTGCCCTAACATTCACTAGTCATTGCCTGATTTTTACCTCACTATGTTCATTCCCTCCCCCTAGAGATAACCTCAGGTTTTACCCCCAGTATTTTCCCTACCTGCCCACTAACTATTTACTCTTTTTGACCTATAAATATTCTCTTTCTATCCTGGAGATTTCATCAAGTTTTACCCTGAAATATTTCACTATCTTTCCAGTACTGTCTCACTTTACCTCAGGATGTACGCTCTCCCTGCCACACATCACCCCAGCTTTCACCTCCAAAATTATTGCTACTTGTCCACTACTTATTACCTGATATTCACCTCAGTATGTCCATTCTCTGCCCAACAGGTCATTTTAATTTCTACCCCCCAAAACTTGTCCAACCTGTCACCTAGTGACTGCCTCAGTTTACCTCAAAAATGTTGTCTCCCCTAGAGATTACCTCAGACTTGACCCCCACATTTTTTCCCTGTCTGCAAGTTACTACCTCCATTTAACTTCAGTATGTTCATTCTCTGCACTACAGACTCAAGTTTACTCTCAATCTCCCTGCCTCTCCAACACTGATTACTTCCTTTTTACCTCAAAAGATTGATTTATTTTCTACCATGGAGGTTACATCAAGTTTCACCCCCAGAATTTACTAATACTTCCACAACTGATTCACTCAGTTTACCTCAAAAAGTGTTCATTCCCTCACCTAGAGGTGACCTTGTATTTTACCCCCAAAGGTTTCCCTACCTGTGCACAACTGATTGCTATAGTTTACTTCAAAATCTTCATGCTCTCCATTACAGGTCACCTCAAGTTCACTTCAAAAGTTTTCCCTACCATTTCCATTAGTGATTATCTCAATTTTTACCTCCAATAAGTCATTCTCTACCTACAGACACTGGATAGTAAATCATACAAAGATCTAAAACATTGCACAAGAAACAGCAGGAAGTTTTCCATGAATAACACAAGTTCCTTTTTTCCCCTCCTCTGCCTAGGACTGCTACCAGGAGACAGGAGAGCTGCTATCAACACTCAAACCTCCCAAGCGTTGTTATTGCTCAGAGAGCTGCGCTGGCACTGAGCTACTCCCATGCGCCTGCAGGGCTCTGGGGAGGGGCAAGACGACCTCCCACTCCTGCCTGGAGAAATTTCAATGCCCTAAAAAGTCATTTCCCTTCTCTCTCTCTGACCCACGGCCAAAGCAGCTGTGTAGAACAACATGGACTACTCATGGAAGGGATGATTCAGTTGTGGGAAAAACGCTAAAGAAGGCCTATCACCCCAAATTTCAGGGTGAAAACACACTGCTTGTTAACAGGAGCACACAAACTCATTTAAACCAGAGAGCAAACTGCACACCAGGAAAAGAGCTGAAAGATAGGCCCTGCCTTGATTGATAATTCCAAAGGAAATTCCCCACAGATCATAGGCAATTACCTATAATTTTACCTCCCTAATCACTGGATTTCTGACTTGGGTTGCTGTGGAAGTGTTTCACAGATGCCTTGAGGGGTCAGGGGCTTGGCTGGATTCTTTGTGGTTAGTCCTGACAGGCCCAGGCCAAACCCACCCACCTGCATTGCTGCTCCACCCCAAATTTGCATGAAATACTGAGAACAGGTTATAAATACTCCCCTTCTCTGTCCTTCCTGACACATCCATGGAGCAAATGTACTCTATCCATTGTTCCCAAGAGCACCTCTCCAGCCCAAATCCCAGTTTTCACCAACACAAACCAAACAGACCTAAGACAATTATTCCATCAGTGCCTGCAATTCTCAGCTCCCTGTTCCCTGCCACTCACACAGCAATCTCACCTCAGCCCAGAGACTCCCTGTCCCCAAAGGGAAACACAACCTGATAGGGCACAGCTCTGGCACCACATTTCCCCTTGTTCCTGAAAAGCCCTAGGTAAATCCAGTCCCTCAGACCTTGCATCCCTGAACACCAGGAGAGCTGGAGTTTTACCCAGATCCCAGTGCCCTGCACGGCTGCGCTGACACGAGCACAGGCCGATCGCTCCGCCCAGCACCATCCCTCATTTTCCTCCCATTGCTCCCCAAGGGTCCCCAAACCACCCCAGCGTGTCTGTGCCGGGGCCAGGGCCTGCCCCAAGGCCAACCAGAGGCTGTCACCCAGCCCTGCACCAGCTCCCACCCCTGGGAGAGCTGGGAATGCACTGAGAGCTCGGCTCCCCAGTCCTCAGACACACAAATAATGCCCAACCTGCCCCTCTGGGCACAGCCAAACACCACAACTCCATCATCCCCAAGGAACTCTGGCAGTCGCCTCTTCACCTCTGCCCTTTTCCAAAGGACACAGGTAGGACTGGGCTGTCAGAAATGGTATTCCCTAGGCAGTTCATCCCAGCACAAAGGAGAAGAGGAACCCTGTGTCCCTCTGACTGACCCCACAGCATGGGCAGGACCAGCTGGGTTCTTCATATTCTAAATTTTAAAATGAACTGAAGAACCTGAAAGGCAAAAAACAACACACATATAAGGTTAGAGCCAGTCAACACACACAGACAGACACACTCTCAGACACCCCTTCTTCAGCTTACACGCTGACTGCAGCCCTTACTAGAAACACTCCCCCCTAAAGAAGATGCTTTAACATCTTCTTCCATCTGCTGCTCCTTGATGTGGAACAGTAGATCCTGGGAAAATTGGTAGCATCAGTGACCATAGGGATCAAAATTTGCCTTAGGGACCTGCAAGACAGCATGAGGCAGTCTGCAAAGTAGCTGACAGCTAGGAGTTATCCCCACACCAGCCCCATAAACTTTCTACCCAAAAGCCCATAGACAGGAGAGGAGAGTTCTAAAACTGTTCAAACTAGCCATGACTGAATGTGCCAGGGCAGGGCAGCTCCAAGCATAAGTGGCACATGGATACACAGTGCATCAAATATAGGCAAAGATGACATGAAGACTTGAGATAACGCTTCAGAAGATAAATTTTTGAGACCAGGATGCTTTGAGGCGACAGAAGCTACAAAACTACTGCAGTGAGGAGGGTCTAGTACACTTCATACAGAAGTCCAAGGGAACGGCACATGAAAAAAAAGATACTACCAAAACTGAGAAGGAAGATGGATAGGAACACCTTGTGTACTTCTTCTGGTCTCAAAAAGCAAAACCATAAAGATGCCAGAATAAGCCCGATCCAGGAAAGTATGCAAGTGCTCCTGCTGCCAATATGGCCCATAACGATGCCTGTAAAGCACTGAGACATCACAAAGCCCTATGACACTGAAGACAACGGACACAGACCACATAACATAGACACAAACTGAAACTGCCCAGCAGTTTTACCTGATGGACCCACGATTGCTAGTGCAAGATAAGCCAGAGGCTGATGACGCCGAAGGAAAGAAGGCTCTACGGCAGTAGTACGTGACAGTGAAAGGTAAACTCCTTATGAGAAGTTAGTGCCAAAGCTGGTAAGAGGATGCTCAAGAAGTGCAGTAGGCCTAGAGAAGGAGGCAACAACTGCCAGCTGATACAAAGGGATCCCTAGAGAAGGATTCTGCTGCCAAAGGCTGAAGTGACATCACAAAACATGACCGACCCACAAATGGCCAAGATGCAAGATGTCCACGTGCTTGCTATGCTCAAAAGTGCTCAAAAGCATGGCTACACTGAAGAGTAGGCAAAATTTAGACCATGGCAATCGTGCCAGACCCGAAGGCAGGCTCCTCGGGTGAAAAGATGGACAATGACATCGAGACTCAAAATCCAATGATGCAAAGCTCACAAGAACATGGAGATGGGTTGGAACTGCCCGGCCCGGCAAAGGCTCAAGTGATGCTGAAGAGAAACCCTCTCTCCCTTCACCTCCAAGGGGCCTGGCCCACTACAGCCCTCTCCTCTCAGCTAACTTCAAATTGCCTCCTGTGATTCCAAAGGTTTTTGCCTTCTCCCAGCCAACAGTCCCCACACTTAGCTCTCTGAAGACCAGCAGACGAAATCCATCCTCAACAGAAAAGAATGCTTCAGCACCGTGGATGTCAATACATGGCCCACAGCCCACTTGGGTGGCTGCAAAAGATGGAGAATAATGACAAAATTCAGACTGTGATGACATGTCCCAGAAGTGACCCCTTGCACAATGCCTCTCTCCCTCATAACTGCTGAGGCTCATCGCTCACCAGCCGTTTCCAAACTTAGGCTCTGCACCTACTTGTGGTACCTAAGACAACAAAACAGAAACTGCGACTATTGCCCTCCAGAAGAATAAAGGCACGGGCTGGGCTCCCTCTGCACCACTGGCCCAGGCTCACCTCAAATCTCCATCCGACTCCGGAGGTGGCCCGGACGATACCCGCAAAGCGAAAAGGGACACGCTTCGCATGCTGCCACGTACCTCTCACCTATCAGTCGCCCCACCTAAATGCCAACTCACCTGCTCGCCTCTGTCCCTTGGCATGCCCAGGGCAGCAGCAGCACCTGCAGAGAAGCAAAGCAAAAAAACATGCTGAGAGACTGAAACCACAGCCTCCCCGCTCCAACTCAAGTACACCACACCTATAGCTTAAGCTTGCACCCACCTGGCCTCCAGCATCCCAGGGCCGGGACACCTTCCCAGTGGACCACCTAAAATGCACAAACAAAAACGGATGCTTAGAGCTGCACCAGAAACTGATACCCAAGCAGTAACAACTCATTCTGGCCACCAGTCACCGCTCACCTCGCTCCATCGACCTCAACCACTGATCTTCAGCATTACTTCCTACAAATAAAGATGAAGAACAAAGCTGTAACACAGTCACCATTTACACTTGCCCTGCAAAGACAAATGGTGACTGACCTTCCTGTGGGAACCACCTCACCTGGTATGGGGCACTCTGCCACAGATTCAATCCATCTGCATCTGAAAGAAAGTGATGACAAAAGTCAAAGTACTGCATCATAACTTAGCAGCTCCAGACACTTTGTGTTAATCTAGAAATACCATCTTGAGTCCAACTAATCCCTACATTACAAATGTCAAGTCCCTAGGACTTATCCTATTACACCTACACCCAGACTATGTAGCAGGGCAAAGCAGCCCCAGGCCAAACACACAGACACCTGTGACACAGGAGATGACAAACAAGGGGATGCAACAAGGAGAGGAAAATCTCAGCAAGAAGAATTACCAATGACATGACCTAGATGAGGCTCAAAGAACTCTGGCAGGAAAAGACCTTAACAGAAGGACTTACGCCAAGAACCGCAAAGATGGACGCCCGAGAATCGTACGGTTGGAATCCTCTACCTATCCTCACATTCTCCCAAGTCCTAATCTGTTATAAGGGATCGTTGCGGTGCACAGCTGTCAATACAGCTCAGAACAAGACTGTAAAAGGTGTCTGACTCAATAGTGCTAAAGAGAGATGCGATTCCGATGCATGTCCGAGCTTGCAAGTCAAAGGTTCAAGGGTACCAGCGTCCGGCCAAGGAACGCAAAGGAGCTGCTGAGGATGATGCCCAGCATTTCTGATAAGCCCCTCAAAGGGGTAAGGCAAAAGACATGTGACACAAGATGCCCACAATAGAGACACAGAACACACAATAGACAAGTGACACAACACGCACCGGGACTGCTCTGCCCTGCACACCTCAGCATGGCGATCAACAGCGAGACTTTGCCTTTACGTGGCCTAAGGGGCCCTCTCGTGGACATCCCCATCTCCAAAGCTAATTCAAAGATCCCTCCCACCAAGTCCTGACCCAGCACCCCACTCTCATCCCCCTCCCTGAGGTGTAGCCCTCGACTTAGCTCTCAGATATCCAGGGATGCAAATCCTCATCAGGTGCAAAACAAGGCCACCTCATCATCTGGAAAGTTCCTGCCCTCAGAGGGCTGTTCTCTCTCAGTCTACTACAATAAAGAAAACCAAACATCAGTGCCTGAACTCAGCAGCACATCAGCCAAAACCCAACAATTCCACTACTCACCGGCTCCTGAGAACGCCCCGGTCCTTGGCTCATACTCTGTGGCCGCACTCCGAGGCCGACGTCGCAGGGTATCCCTGGGTTAAGGGGAGACAAGGTGATGTGGCATTGCTGAAACTTGAGGGGACCCTCGCTCCTCCCTCCCTCCCCGACTCGCCACAACTCCTCAGCCATTGCCAAAGGCTGCCCAGATGGCACCTTCAAACAGAAAAGGTACAGGCTTCATTGCAGAGCCCTGTAATACTTCTGGAAGGCTCACAGGGACAGGCAGCTCAAGGGTGATAAACTGGCTCCATCAGCTGGTCCATGAGGGGGTTCAGCCCCTGTAGGCATAATACAAGTGGGCCACCTAAAACACACAAATGGATGCTCAGACAATGCATGCTTTGAGCTGCCCCAGAATTTGGCACCCGAGCAGTAACTGGTTGCGTCCACTGGTCACTGCTTACCTCACTCACTTGACCTTGACTGCTGATATCCAGGTTTACTTCCTAAAAACAAAGACAAAGAACAGCCCTGCAACATAACCAAAATGAAACACCACCCCTGAAAAGCTGAATGATGACCAACCTTCCCAGGGGAGAAGGGGCAAAACAAAATGGAAAGGCACATGCCCATGTAGTGTCCAAAAGGGTTGCATTGCCGAGATAGGTTCCACCTGAAAGTGCTTGACTGTGACCTCTTTCTGCAAGGGTGTCTGTCATGTTGGAGTAGCAATTTGAATGCTGCAGACCACCTGTAAAACACAAAAAAAAAATCAAAGGCTACTTATAGTTTCATCACTAATACAACAACTCCAGTAGCATCCAGTTCTGTGCTGGAATCAATACTCATCCAGCTCATGGTCCCCCCAGTGCCAATACCCTGCTGTGCCAAGTGCTTCGCATCTTCAAAATGAAAATCCCAACAGTGAGGTAAACATAGAGCCCAAAGTCAGGCCGTAGCTTGGACTTCAGGCACTGACCCACCTCGCTGCTGTGCTCCTCTGGTCTCCTCCATTCATATCAGGTTTACATGCTCTCCCTCTGCAAAAGAATTATTTGTCAAAGTTACCCAGACAGACAGGGAAAGCTTAGCCTTTCCCAAGTTCTCATTCCTCAAAGCAAACTGCCTAGGATCCCACAGTAGTCGGCCTTAGGACAAACTACTATGAAACTGCAAGACACCACTGCACCACTCCCACATCTCCACTGAACACCACACAGACTGGCCACGGTCACTCCATCCGAGGCGTGGCTCAGGTGGCTGAGCAAAGCAAAAGGCTCCCTGTAAAGTCTCCTTTCTTCTCCACCTAACCCCCCCCCAAGACTACTCTACAGAGCAGAGCAATTCCAGGCTAGACACAAACTCAAACAACACATTATACTACAAGCAGTGGGACATGAGGATGATAAAAAAAGCTCTCGGCAAGAAGAACGATAGCAAGGACAGGGACGACGCCAAAAAAGATAACTGATGGTATGGCAATGGTGGATGAAAGAGGCTCTAAGGAGCAGAAGAAAAGACTGGAACAGTGACCTGTTCTAAGAACTGTCAGTCACAATGATCAAGATGGCTGTGAGAGACAAGGCCACATTTAGAATGCTCCCATATCCTGACAATCTTACAAGCCCCAGGACATTACAGCTCAAGGCTGGAAAGGATGGATGGCAGTACAGCTGGGAACAAGGCCTCAGAAGAGATCTGACTCAATGCTTTCAAGATGTGATTCCAAGATGTGGCCAAGCCCACTGGTAAAAGAACAAGTGATATTGGCATCCTACCGAGAAGTACGAAAGATCAAGAAGCTAGAGATGATGGCCAATGCTTATGATGAGCCCCTTAAGGGTAAAAGGCAGAGAGATCTGATCCAAGGGAAGCCAAAGACACAGAACACACACCGGACAAGACAACACACACTGGAACTGCTCTGCGCTGCACACCCTACAGTTGCAGTCAAAAGTAGGGCTACTCCCTTTAGCTTACCTAAGAAGGCCCTTGGAGAGCATCCCTTTCCCCTACACTACTTTTTAAATCTCTCCCAGCAATTTCCAACCCACTATCCTGCTATCATCCCTTCTCCGGGCCCCAGCCCCCAACTTAGCTTTCAGATGACCAGTGATGTGAATCCACACTGGATGCAAAGGAGTCCACCTCAGCCATCTCCAAAGGCACTGGGATCACCAGGTTGGCCTCTTAGTCAGCTATGACAAAGAAAACCAAAATCAATGCACCAGTGTAGTGGCATACAAGCCAAATCCCAACAAGTCAGCTACTAACTGGGACCCTGCTCCCGCTCCCACTCATACTTGCAGTCTTTAACTTACCTATCAGAAGCCTCCATCTCCAATGTCATCTCTGACCCAGGGTAGCTCCCTCTTGCAGTACAATGAACCTGCTGAAAAATTTGGAGTGTAATACTGACACAATCTGGAATTTCAGGAAATTGCAGTGCTTCTAAGAAAAACAAGGCAAAGGAAAAAAAAAATACAAAAAGCACCAGGCACCTTAACAACCTTGAACACTCGATGCAAAAATCATGAACTATGCACTCAATGCTATCTTCTTCACAGTGTCTTCAAAGCCTCTATTGCTTTAGATGCCAAAAGCACCTGCTGAAAGAAAACTGAGAAAACCTGAACGACCCCCCCCCCTTCATGGAAATAAGAAGACACCCTCAACCCAACTAACCCCACGGAAAGAATGAGCCTTTTTTTACCCAGGGCTGGGGTTAATATACCCCTGGCCGGGCCCGCCTCTCGTTCCCACAATGCCCGGGAAAAGGGAGGAGGCAATTTTACCAGAAGGGATAAAAGCACTGGGAGGAGCTGCAGCTGTTTGGCTGCTCTGCCTTAAATTCCAGGTGACTAAAGGGCTCTGTAGATGCCTTCTGTTTTACTACAGCTGCATCCACTGAAAGGCTAAAAAAGCTTCTTGTTTTGGCAGCGTAGACACATGAGTTGCATGATTCCTTGTTAAGTTCTGTAATTGTTCATTGGTGGCTATTGAGTCACAGGACTATGGAGGGTGGAGAAGAATAGTAATAATATACATGGTGTAACTCCTGTTGGGGTCTCTAATTAGGGATGTATTCATTATAAATAAAACTGAAAAAATAATGGGCTCTCTGGCAGCAGGAAGGTTTTGTGAGTGCTGGGCTCGCTCCCTTGTGAGAGATTAGGTGCCAGTACCCAGCTAGAAGTGCCCTGAAGTACAGATTTAAATTCTTAAAATGCTGAAAAAGGGGGAGCTTCCTTCAATTGAACCCCTTAAAATGAGAGACTAGGGAGTGTTTATCTCTACTTAAATAGATGCCATAGCAATAAATGGGTTCTCTCCTCTGAATCCCCTAAAATACTGGAAAAAGAGGGGTTTTCCTTACTTCAGGTCTCTCCAGTGATGGAAAAAGGGGGATTTCTCCCTCAATTCACACCCTTATAAAGGAGGGACAACCGGGCTTTCCCCTCAATTTAAACCTTGGGATGATGAAAATGGGGGAGTTATGCTCAATTCCAATCAATAAAATAGCATTGTCAAGGTTTTCCCCTTCTATTTAAACTGGAGAATAATGGAAAATGGGGATTCCCTGTCAAGTGATACCCCTAAGAGCATGGAAAAGGCAGGGTTTCCTTCAACTGATGCCCTTAAAATTGCAGAGGAAGGGGATTCCCCCTCAATTTAAACACAGACAATTATGGAAAAGGAAGTTTTTTTCCCTCCGTTTAAATCCCTTTTCTCCTCATAACCCCCCTTTTTTTGGGGGGGGCACTGGGGAAGGGCTGCCAAGATGAAAGGGGAAAGTGGAATGTTTCCCTGGGACCCCACATGCTGCCCTGCCTGCTCAGGTGCTGCCCCTTGGCACGAGGGGTTTTCCCTGGGCATTTTCTGGGAGCAGTGCTCTGTGCCCAGGTGCCTCCGGCTGCTCCCCAGCTCCTGCCGGATGCTCCGACCGTTGTCCCTGGAGGGACACTCGGGATGCCCCCATTGCCCCTCTGGACCAGCAGCTCCCTGCACAGCTGTGCCCGGGGAACCCTCGGAGAGCGGCCTCTGGCAGGAGCCGCCCCCTCCTCATCCTGGCCGCTCACACCTGGGGCTGCTGCGGGCTGTGGGGTCAGCGGCGTCGGGGGCGGGCGGGAGGCGCGTGGGCGCCGGCCAGCAGGCATCGGCGGGGACACCTCCGTGCCGCGCGCGCCGCGCCTCTCCCACGAGAGGTCCCCGCGCCCCGCGGTGCCGTGCCGGGCTCTCGTTCCCCCCCCCCCGCGCCGCCGCCGCCCCCCGCTCCCTCCGGCCCGGGGAGCTGCAGGAAAACGCAAAAGCATCGAGGAAGAGCGGGCACCGAAGCTGCCCGAGCCATCGGCTTGCCCGAAGGGCGGCGGCTGCCCGCAGCCGGGAGCAGCCACCAAGGATGGAGCTGCTGTTTGCCGGGAGGTGGGAGCTGGGGGCAGCCGGAGCCGGAGGCAGGCTTTCCCCGGCAGGTGGGAGCTGGGGGCAGCCGGAGCCGGAGGCAGGCTTTCCCCGGGAGGTGAGAGCTGGGGGCAGCCGGAGCCGGAGGCAGGCTTTCCCCGGGAGGTGAGAGCTGGGGGCAGCCGGAGCCGGAGGCAGGCTTTCCCCGGGAGGTGGGAGCTGGGGGCAGCCGGAGCCGGAGGCAGGCTTTCCCCGGGAGGTGAGAGCTGGGGGCAGCCGGAGCCGGAGGCAGGCTTTCCCCGGCAGGAGGGGCCGGGAGGATTTCAGCTCGCAGCGGCTCTCGGTGGGTGCTGGATGGAGCCCGGGCTGAGCCAGGTGGCCGGTGCGGGTGCTGTTCCTGTCCCCAGGCGCCGATGAAATGGCAGCTCGGAGCAGCCTCGTGTGTCTGTGTGGAAGCAGCTCCGATGCTGGCAGCCAAATCAAATCAAATTGCTGTCAGATTTGTATTAAATGTGGTGTTTAAATCTGGAGCTGCTCAGCTCCCCAGGTGGGAAAGTGCTTGGAGTAGCCAAGCTGAGCCGTTGTTGAGAATTCCAAGCATTGTGTCTTTACTCTCCTTAATACAGCGTTTAAATAATTGATACTTGATGGAGACAGTATCAGGGGGATTTGTTAGAGGGGCAGGGATGTTTTTTCACCTGGCAGTGTGTTGGGATAGTCAAGACTCCTTATGTCAAAATTAATTGATCTTCCTTCTTTTCCTTTTTTTTCCTTTCTAGGTTGTGGCTGAGTGGGAAGAATATTTCGGATAAAGAAATGAAATGCACGAGGGAAGCTTCGTGTTCCCGTGGAGATGCTTTAGGCGCGTGCAGCTTCTGAGCTGCACCGAAACTTGAGGCTCCCACAGAAGCTTCCTGGTAAGCCTGAGTGGGTTTACTGCATGGGGGTTCCAGTCACTGCTGGACATACTCTGAAGTCCTGGGAAAACATGGAACAATAGCTCTGAGTGGAAAAAATATATGCTCAGCATTCTCTAGGGAAAATTATAGTTGGCCTGTAAGTGTACCCCCACGTCTGCATTGGTTAAAAAGTCAGTCCCACACACTTTCCTGGCTGGTGTGAAGTTGTATAGTTCATCAGATCTGATCCAGTGTGTAAAGAAATGTTTACTGTGGACTTTCAGGAGATTATTAAACTTGATCTCCCTGGATTGACAGAATGAATCCACATAGGATGCAGAGCAGGATGTGGTTTCTCAAACAGAATAGTGACATTCTCGAAGAAGGCTACAAGCAAAGGGAATCTTAATTTTAGTTATTGAACACAGAAACATTTATATCTGCTTATGCAACTCTTAGAAGGGAAGAAGAACATGGCCATTCTGTGCAGTCCTTTGTGGAAGTGTACTGGCTCAAATTGTCTTTCAAACAGCCAAGTGGCACCGGGTGTCACCTGGAAAAATTAAGTACTGGGGACACTTTACACTCATAAATGGCCTGACCTTGTGTACATGGAAATCAAGGGACTTCTGTAATGTTAGAATGGGTCTCAAATGATGGGTTTTTGCAGATTAGCAATCTATCCAAGGAATGATATCATAAAATTTTGTCTAGCAAAACCTGCTGCCAACATTTAAAAATATCTACCAAATGCTATTCCCGTTAAAACAGTCTTGTTAAAATTGTCTGTTCCAAACAGAACAAGATTTTACTGTTCTTGGTGATGTCGTTTTCCTCCTCAGATTTCTGTGAAAGCATGTGTTTCACAAGGCATATCAAAGTTGTCTCATGGGCAAAAACATGTAAACATCAAGCGTGTCATTTTCTTGAAATCCCCTGTAAAATGGCTCGCCACGCTGCCTTTAACCATTCAGAAGCATAAGAGGAAAAAAGGAATTTGCAGGCACTCCAAGGCTGGGTCTGTGGGAGATCTGAGATGAGCCTGTGGCTCTGCAGTCACCCATCAAGAAGTCACCCAAATGTGCTTTTTATCTTGCAGTTTCCACATTTGGGAGGCAACTACTGCGTAAAGGATCTGGGTTCTGCTAATGAAAAATATATCACAAGGTCCGTGTGTGGCTGGGTTGGTTCCATAGTTCCAGCCATACCTGCTGTTGTGATACATAATCCCAGTTCATACTCCTGGGAAGAGTTTCCTGCAGCAGTGCAGGTGGGAAGTTTCTCTCTTGCACTGGCTCCACATTGAGCTCTTTCTTCTTAATGCAGCCAGTGCACTGAAGGAGAACAAGCTCGCTTCTTCCTTGCCTGGTTGTTCAGGGTGAATCATTAACCAAGCACTTGAGTGACAAACCAAAATTGTTTGTTGAGTGCCTTCTGCAGTCTGCACGGACAGTTTGCCTTCTGCAGGAGGTACGGTTTTCTTCTCTCACGGAATGAAAGCACCACAGACCCCCTCTGCTCGCCGCTGTGCTTTAACCAGACCTGAAGTATGTACATAATAATACATAGATCTATATCTATCTACGTACATATATGTACTGAAGTATATAATCTATCTATCTATAGAACTTCTTTATATGTATAGAAGTTCTGTGTTGCTCCTGCTTTATGCATGAGGAAAGGGCATACATATAATGAAGAAAGAAGTTAACTTTTCCTTGTACTCTTCCTTTGTAGCCTGTTGAGGCTTTTGGTGAGAGGAATTATATCTTTTTCCTAGCAGCACTTAATGAACTGAAATCATTCTCCAGGATGATGATGACATGCCAGTTCTCGGTATATGGATATGAGTCCTGAGATCCCACACACGGATACACAGAAGGACTGCATAATGTGCTGAAGATGGGGAGAAGGTATGCTTGGGTGAAAGGTGGGACTGTTTCTTCTAATGGCTGCTTACATCCAACAGCAAATACTGATTTCTCCCTTTTTAATGCAAGAGCATTTATCTGCCAGTGTTCAAACTGCATTTCCATGACATAAGAAGAGTTGTCTGGATAATTAACTAATACAGTTAAAACACATCAGTTTGAGCAGATGTTCTTGTCTGTGCTTTTAACGTGAATGGCCTTGATTTTGCAGCAAAGTCCGAGAGATGGCACCTGAATGCAAGGGTTTGGGTTTGTGAAGCTTTGCAGAATGATGGCCTATATTTATATTTCTTTCAGAAACTCCCCATAAGCTGCACACAAACCTCGTTTAGAGAGTTTTACTGAGACAGCAGATTCAAGCCTTCGTTATTAGGGGACGTCTGCAATGCCATTGTCTGCTTGACATTAATTCTTCCAGCTGTGCATCGATGTATTGTAATGGCCCTGGGTTTTTTGGTCGCAGTTTGTTTCCTGCAGTGCCCTCGTGCCTGCGCAGCACTCGTGATGCTGACGTTGACCCTGGGCTGTGTGGCAGATGGGGCTGTCCCGTATCCGAAAGTTACGGGAATGTATGTAGGCGTCAGATGGAATGCTGGTCTCTCCACTCACCCTTGGCTCTGTAATTTCGTCATCCAGCCATGGAGGACCTGTGCAGCCGTAACTGGCCAAGGCAGTGGGTGAGCACAAGCTGCAGCTCTGCAGGAGATCAGGGACCTCTTGCCCACAGCAGAAACAGCAAGTAACTGCAGTTCTCAGAACTCGTTACCGTGCCCTTAACTGCAGTATTTCCCTGCTCTGTAATCTGGCCAAAGGTAGGTAGGTTTTGATAGGGATAGACACATTTCTACCACAAAGGTCACCTCTCTGCCAGATTCCAAAATTTCCCTTCCGGAGCTAGAGATCCTCATGTAAAAGGTTGCCTGAATTTAGGTAGCGTGTGCCAAGCAGTATATTTTTCCTTTAATAATATTCCTGGAAATAGCGGAACTGTTTTGGCCAAAGCAGATGCTGAACTGTTCAGAATGAAATTCTCAGAGCTGAAATCTGGCGAAGCAGAGTAACGTGCCCTTTTGTTAACCCTGGGGAAGGCTGAGCACCGTGGCAGCAGGGAGGGGAGGTGGCACTGCTGGTCGGCAAACCAAGGAAACCAAGGAGCGCTGCTTTTAGCAAACTGCCAGCTTGAAGCCAGTGAGGAACATCCTTGGGCTCCTGCACTCTGTGTTTTTATGTTCACCTTAAATAATGAACAGAGAAACCCAGAGGCACCAGTGCTGCTTCCAGCTGCCTTGAACTGCTTAAATAGGTAGTTTTAATCACCCAGGCTCCGTTCTCTCCACCTGTATTGCTCCTGGGCTTAAGGCTGGATGTATCTATGGAATCTCTAGTTATGTATTGGAGTTTGGCCTGAAGTAATTTGTGTTGCCGACTTGGTACTCTTTCCCCACCCTGGAAGTCTATCTGCAGAACCCCTCTGTGCCAGGCAAGAGAGTCCCCCATAGATGTTTCACTATACAGTTACATCTTTTGGGTTAAAGCCTTACAGGGCTATCATGTGAATGAGGACAAAGCTGTTTTTCTTCTTTGCTTTCTGCCCTGTCTTCTTTCTCTGTATTTTAGGACCCAAGTAACAGGGACATATAGCTCCTGTTCTGCTTCCTGGTTGTGTCACTGAAACTGCAGGAAAAACAAAAAGCCCTCCAACAACATTTTTAATGTTAGAGAGTCAAGGCACTACTTTCTTCTCTGGCCAGGATGTACCACAGAAATCATCTCATCCGCACATAGCCCGGGTGTGCGGAGAATCATTCCATGACACATGATCTTTACTAGAATTTTCAGATCTTTTTTGCAGTCAAAACTCACAGAAACTAATTGGGTCAGTGTTCATTGGTCTCAAGTTGTGTAGTTCCTAGTATCTGCTCTCCTATTAGATCCGGATTTCTTCGCTTCTGATGTTAATTAGATCTTCATTGCTTGAATTTCTTATCAGTCTTTGCCGGAGGCAGAGTCTGGGGTAGATGTTCCTAGATGGCCACTGAGGTTCTGTTGGTTCTGTTGATGTTCCATCGATGGCTTTATCTTGTTGGGGCTACTCCCAGTCTGTTGAAATGCTAAGCCCATCAGGCCTCACCTAGAGAAACAATGCCCTGGAAAGAAGCTTCAGTTCCCTTCCCCTGGGGCAAAGATGAGCAAACCTGGCTAAAGTCATAGATAAAAGATTTTTAAACTGGTATGTTTTCTAACAGTTGTATATAATGCTTTATTACATAAACGGGCTGGGAAAAGCTCTGGTACCCCTGACCAAGCTGGTTTTGTCTCAGACAGTGCTGTTATTTTGGGGCTAGACATGAAGCTGCTGTCTCTGGACTTGAAAATGAATATAGGAATGACTGAACAAACAAACGTGGTACACTCTTAAAAAATTGTGTGCCCATTGACCAAGCTGGATTACCATGCTCTTTCCAAATTCTTGCCGTGCAAGTTCTTCCATGCCCTCACTTGCAACTCAAACTTTTTTTTGTTTTGTTTTGTTTTAAATGAAACTGGTACCAGAGCACGGGCACAGCACTTCTATGAGCTGCAGAGCTATGAATATCTCTTTTTATGGATACAGTGTGTGCATGCTGTGGCTTTGGGCACAGGGTATGTCAGTGCTAGTGCGAGACTGATAATAGCCTCTAAAGATCATTTGAGAAGTTGCTTACCTTTCCCCAGGGAACAGGACACGTCTTTGTATTTCCACCTTCAGATACACAACCCACTTGTGGGCTTGACTGCATAGCAAATAGTGTGAGAGTCATCCTTGCTTATGTGGATTTTTTTTCCCCCCTCTCCTTTATGTTTTGCTTTGCCCTCTCGTTTGCTTTCTGCCTGTTTTCTCTGAGGCTAGTGATTTCTTGGCAAGTTATTGTTCATAATCAAAGAAAGGTAGTGGGCAAGCAGCAACTGCTGTCTTAGGTAGCCCAAGCTGACCCTGCCACTGCTTTGGCAGGAGAAAGAAGCTTCTTTGGGAGGAGCACAGCTGTCCTGGGCTTTGTGCACACAAGGGCTGCTCAGAGCAGCCCCTTGACCCCATGCTGGCTCTGTGAGCTCTGCCACTGACTGGTAACAGTGATGGCAGTTTGTGTTGAGGCTTTGTTCTCTGCTCCCCAGAGAGAAACATTCAACTGCAGAGTGACTAAGTGGCTTTTCAAAAGCTACATGATGAATCAGTGAATGAACAACAACCCCCAGCAGCTCCAGGCCCCCTTCTCTCTGCAGAACAATGCCTTTCTCCCTGTATGAAGATGTGCACGTAGGATAGGTTGCATACAGAGTTATGTATTTCAAAAGAAATTTGAATATTAATCTTTATATTGTAGTGATGCCACTGTCCTCTAGGCTCTGTAAATAGCAGCACCACAACAATGTGAATTATTCCTTTTATGCAAAACCCTGGCCAGTGAAATAGCTTGTCAATACAAAATAAAATTGCTGCACAAAGGTTTGACAGCTACCTTCATTATATATGTCAATCAAAGGATCCTAAAAGCTTTATTGTTCCTGTACAGAGTCTGAACAATATGCTAGCCCAATATGCCTCAAAGCTATTTTCTCTCTACTCCTTTCATTTAAAAAATAGCCACCAATAACTTTTGACAAACAGTCTGAGAAAACTGCATGAGCAGCAAGGAAATCTTAGATTTTCTTGGGGATCTGTGGGCTGGAGCCTTCCACTCACTGGGCTCTGTCACATGTCACAGTAGATGAGATCTGGTCAGAAACACGGAGCCCTAAAATTACTCTACAAAACCCAGGCTGGCTGGGGTCGTGGGGAGGGCATGGGGAATTAGGGAGGAAAACTTATGCTGAATATGAACTACTTAAATAATTTTGGGTTAAGGCTTTTTGTTGCTTTCCCAGGTATGGGACATTCAAGCTCCTCTGTCGCAGGTCTCCCCCAGGTTAGGCTGGGCCTGTCTTGATGAGCTCTTGCTCTCATCAGAGCCCACCCTACAGCTTGGGAGTGTGAGGCGTGCGTATTTCGGCTGGATTCCCTTTTTCCATGGCGCTCGGTCCTGCGAAGCCCAGCTGTCACTTAGGGCTCGAGGTGCTGTAAGCGGGGCCGGGGTCGGGCGGGAGCGGGGCTGTGTCCCGGGAGGCGGGTCCGGCGGCCGGTGCTCCCGCACGGGCGGTGGGGCCCAGGCCGGGCCCTGCCGGGAGCGAGGGCCCGGCAGCCGCAGCGCTGCGAGCCCAGCGCGGCCCCGCGGCCGCGAGAGGGAGCGGCCGGCGCGCCCCGCTCCTGCCCGGCCCTCACACAGGCCGCCGGAGCCTCCCCGGGAGGGACGGACCCCGCGCCTTCGCTCGGCCCTGCTGAGGCCGCATCTGGAGTGCTGTGTGCAGTTCTGGGCTCCTCAGGACAGGAGAGACATGGAGCCTCTGGAGAGGGTCCGGCTTAGAGTGACAAAGATGATTAAGGAGAATCTCATGTGTGAGGAAAGGCAGAGGGTGCTGGCCCTGGTCAGCCTCGAGAAGAGACGACAGAGAGGGAACCTCATCAAAGTCTATCAGTATCTGAAGGGAGAGTGCCAAGAGGATGGAGCCAGGCTCTGGTTGGGTTTTGCCCAACGATAGTACAAAAGGCAGCGGGCAGAAACTGATGTACATGAGCAAGAGCTTCACTGTGTGGATGCCCAAGCACTGGAACAGATTGCCTAGAGAAGTTGTGGAGTCTCCCTCTTTGGAGGTATTCAGAAGGTATCTGGACACAATCCTCAATAAGCTGCTTTGGGGGACCCTTGCATGTCTGGGAACTAGGTGACCTCCAGTGGTCCCTTTCCAATCTTTAACCATTCTGTGAAAGTGTGACATTGTAATCTTGTGCCATGACAGAGCAGACTAAATCTGGTTTATGAGGGTGTCATAACTTCTTTGTTCTGGGCTGTAGCTTAAATTAAGTTTCACAATTCAAAATATCCTGGAGGTTGGTTGTTTCCTCTAAGCCCTCAGCTTGGTTCTTAGCATGTGCTGGTGCGTGGCTTTGCTCTCAGACCTGGTCACGGGCAGTGCAGCAGCAGTACCTCAGGAGGTTACTTCCTGCATGCGTATCTGCCTGTGCCTTTCTGACAGCTGCTTTTGGGATGAGCTGCTGCTCTTGGCCTGTGCTAAAGGGCTGACCTAAAAGTGTAAAGAATAGCCTTGCTCTTGTGTTGGGGAGCGAACCATGGGGATGCTCTGTGAGGATGCATGCAGAGGAGATATTGCAACAGGACTGCTGATCACGACAACTAGTGCTGGTGAAGAAACTGGTAAAATGGAAACTTTTAAAGAATTGAGGTGTTAATTCATGTGCTGAGAAAGCTGTGCTGCCCACTTACCATCCCAAAAACTGTGTGACGTTTCCCTGAGGTGCACTGCTTGCTGCTGCATCATGGCCGTGTCTTTGATCACAGGCAAAATTAAGCATGCTTTTGTAATCAGTAGACTCCACAAGTAGTTTCAAGATACATGGGAGTATATGGGAGTAAAAAGACATAGACTGACACTTCTCACAGTGTTGAAGTTTACATGGTGTGGTGTGTTCTCTCCCCATGCAGCATTGCCCTCCTGTACAGAGCCCTTTTATTCATGTTTTAAAGAATTACCACTGTTGTGGCAATGGCATAGAAGTTGTTTCGGTGCAATTTGTGGCGAGCACCAAATAATTGTGCAACAGAATGTCTGTTATCTGTGACAACAGCTGCCTTTCATAACTACCTTTGATTTCAGGTGTGCAAGACTGGACTAAGCTGAACGTAGGTGGTGCTGACAGGATGCAAAAGGCTTTCTGTAAGCAGAGTGGGCTGTGCTTTTCTCGCTAGTCCACCTCTGGCCAAGGACGTACTCTGTAGTGTGTGGGTGCAATGGTCAGGACACTGCAAACACTTTTGCTCCTGTGGTAAGGCTAGGAGCTTGGTGTTGTGCATGGAAAAAAAGCCTACACAAGTCTGAAGCTTCTGCTGTGAGCACCACTGCTTCATCTTGTTATTCTGGCCCTAAAGGAAACCCTCCTGAAGGAATGCTGTACCCAGCCCCTCTGTTTCTGTGAACAGGAGGTAGCGGTGGCTTCCCAGGGGGAATAAACCAGGCTTTGGTGCTTGCCTGTCTTACTTCTCTGCCTTGTGGGAAAATGTTACGAATCCCTCTGTTTGGGTGATTGCTCACGCTTCTGCACCCTCAGACTTCATCTGTCAACTTTTAGCAGTTTATTATGCACTGATGCTGGGATGGCTCTTGCCAGCTAGGAACTGTTTTCCAGTGTCACTCCCTTGTAGTGGGCATGTGGAACTGCTGTGGCATTTTCTCGATGTTTAATGTGACCTAATTGTGTACTTCCACTGTCTGGGAGGATCAGCTCTCCTGGTGTGACAGTTGCCATAAAATCAGCGGTGCGTCTCTGGCATTTGCAGCTGGGTGCAAGGCACAAGTTCCTTGATTTTGCTGCATCAGCCCAGTGAAACATTGCGGGGCTGTGTGTGCAGCCAACTGCCTTTTGTTACGCCTGGTAACAGCTTGGCAATGTTAAAAAAAATGTAACCTCCAGCTGTTTAATTTGCTCTAGGGAAATAAAAAGGCTTCCTAATAATCTTCATATTTACTTGGCACGTTTGGTTTGAAAGCAGATGGGTTGATTTACGAGATAAATGACAAAGCAAGAGAAGAAGAAGTGTGTCAGTGGCTTTACCATTAGAGAGGAAGGCATTTCTGATATGTGGTTAATCACGATGAACCGTTCTAGGTTTTGGGGTTTTTTTGCAAGTCAGCTTCTTGGACCTTCTGCCCACCAGCTTGCTCAGCCAACTAATTCCCTCAGTGCCCATTGTCACCTCTCCCTATGACCTACAGGTAGGGGAAGGTGCAGAGCTGTAATGAAGGAGAGGGGCTGAGGTGGCCATTCCTTCTCAGTTGTGCCTTCTTTGCCCACTCCAAACTTGTGCAGGAGCCTCCCCGTTGCAGCACTCACCCCCTCCCTGTGGCCAGACCAGTAAGTGCCTATGTCCTTTTGGATGGGCTGGGAAAGGGTCCTTCCTGAGGCACTGCTGCTTGAGGCACTGAGCAGAGCTAGGTTCTCCAAGCAGGCTGGTGCTGAGGCTGTGCCCTCCCTGCCAGAGCCATGCACCCGTCTGCCCTGGCAGGCAGCTGGCAAGTTGTGAAATATGGTTCAGCACTTTTTTTTTTAATAATAAATTGTGCAGCTGTCTTGGAAAGGATTAGAAATCAGTTCTGGAAAAGACTACAGTAGATTTTAGTGAAGAATTCTGCTGTGTCCTTAATTATTGATAAGCATCAGGATGTAAGGACACCATGTTAACCCTTCAGCAGCGAGGACGATTACAAATAATCTAATAAATGACATTCGCAGATTTTCAGATGGAGTAGGTTTAGTTGCAAGTTCTGCGACTTAGAAGTGAGGAAATATCAGAAATAAGGTTTCTGCTTATTATTTTGTATGTCAGATAGCGTGTTTGGTGAGGCAACTGGGTTAGATGAACACTGTATGTCCCCTTCAACTGAAAGACACCATTCTACATTTCTGGTGGCACAGGCCTCTCCTAAGGGGTCCCAGATTTGCTTACCACCCCTGCCCTGGTTGCTCTCACCACCTTTCACTAGCGGGTTTTGCTCAGGGGATGAATCAGGGGCAGGTTCATGCCCACAAGGCTCCTGCTCTATGGCCCCAGGGCCAGGCAAGGCTGCAGGAGCACTGTGGAGGGGTTACTGGTTTTGGCAGCTGAATGGTGTCAGGAAAAGCAGCTTCCCTCCCTGCCACGTGTTTCCAGAGGGCTGCTGAATAAGTCAGGGAAGCCAAAGCAAGGCTCCTTTCTGGGCTCAGAAACCTCTGTGCTAGAAGAACCCGTCCCTGTCAGCTAGGGCCCCCCTTGTCCTGCCCATGGTGTGGGTAAGTCACAGGCTCCTCTTCTCTGTGCTGGGATGAACTGCCATGGGAATGCCATTGCCAGCAGCCTGGTGTGCTGGAAAAAGGGAGAAGGGAAGAGGGAATGTGGTGCCAGAGCTGCGTGCCATCGGGTTGTGTTTCCCTCTGAGGACAGAGGGTGTCTGGGCCGAGGTGAGATTGCTGGGAGTGCTTGGATGAGCTGTGCAGGAGACAGGGAGCTCGGGATTGCAGCTGCTGCTGGAACCATTGCCTTAGGTCTGCTTAGTCAGTGTCTGTGTGAAGTGGGACTTGTGCTGGAGAGGTGCTGTCGGGAACAAAGGACAGAGTAAATCCTCTCAGGGGATGCGCAGGGAGGGACTGAGTTTCAGGGAAGGAGAGTATTTCTAAGCCGTATCAATATTTCCCTGAACCTGGGGCTGGAGCAGTGAGGGGGGTGCTTGGGTTTGGCCTGGGCCTGTCAGGAAGAGCCATAAACGAGCCAGCCGAGGCCCTGAACCCTCCCTGGATGTTTGAAACGCTTCCACAGAAAGCCAAGGCAGTCATGATTGCAGAGGACAAGTTGTAGGCGACTGCTGACGATCCGTGGGGAATTTCCTGTGGAATTACCAGTCAGAGAGTGCATGCAAGCAGAGCACATCTTTTGGCTTTTTCCGGTCTGTCACCTCCTGTCTGGCTCTAGAGAGTTTTGTGCGCTCCCGTTCAGGAGGCAGCGTGTTTTCAGCTGGAAATTTGGGGTGGTTTTGTTTCCTCAGGGTCTGGGGTCTTTCCTGAGAGAATCAGCCCTCCCATAAATCCCCCGGGTCGTTCTACACAGCTGCTTTGGCCGTGGCTCAGAGAGAGAGAAGGGAAATGACTTTTTAGGGCGTTGAAATTTCTCCAGGCAGGAGTGGGAGGTCGTCTTGCCCCTCCCCAGAGCCCTGCAGGCGCATGGGAGTAGCTCAGTGCCAGCGCAGCTCTCTGAGCAATAACAACGCTTGGGAGGTTCGGGTGTTGATAACAGCTCTCCTGTCTCCTGGGGCCCAAGGTTCGGTCTCACGGTCCCGGACCGGTGAGGGAGAGAAGGAACTTGTGCTATTCCTGGAAAAGCTTCTGTTATTCCTTGTGCAGCCTTTTAATTCTGTGTTCTGATGGACTGTCCGCTGTTTTTCTAACAGGACTTGTCAGAGATTCAGATTTAGGAATTGAATTTGGGTCCGTTCACTTCAGGATCTTGCCAAGCCTGAAGGCCTGGGGCGATGACTGCTCTCAGCGAGGGCTCTTTATGAATCCTCTGTCAGATTTCCCTCAGTGCTGGGCAGGAAAGGCGAGGGTTTGGATCAGGAATTCTGCAAGGGGGCCCTGTGTGACCATTGGCTTCTTGTGTGTGTGTGTGTGCATCAGTGAGCCAAAATCAAGAGCAAAGGCTGGTTTGGTTTTACTAACTTAGAGTAACTTTTAAAAAAAGTAATCAACTTTTTCTTCTTTTTTTAATTTAGGTGCTGGAATTGCCTGTCTGGACGTGTGCTGAGCTCTCGCTGCTGTGGACTGTGCAGCCTTAATTGCTGCAGGTTCCTGTTCTTCTCACCAGCTCAAAGTACACGTGGGGTTTTTTCCCCTTCTATATAGAGCTGTTGAGTTTGGTGATTTTCCTGAATTGAGGATATTGAAGGTCGAGAAGGAAGATTTGTGTCTTTTTGTGCTTTTCTGTTGTTATTTTTAGCACCTGCTCACCATCTGGACATGGTTGGAATACTGGAAACATAAAAGTTTTTAGGTTCAGTGCTTATTTATGCAAACCCAGGTTTTTTTTTTTTTTTTTTTTGAAAGGTCTCCATTTGTCTGGGTACTGTTCCTGGTAGTTTGATGTAGAAAAGGTCACGTGAACAGCAGGGAGCAGTGAGCACTTGGAAGGGGGGGGTGCAGGTATTTCATCCAGGGTGGGGCAGTGAATGTGGCCTAGGAACAGCTCTCTGGTCAAGTGAGCAGCAGAGGAACTGAAGGATGCTCTTCCCCAGCAGAGCTGCTGCTTTGTGCTCTGGGGCAGCGCTGCCGCTGCTGGGCTTCCTCGGGGAAAACAGCTCCTTTGGGATGTGCTTTGCTGCAAAGCTTTCCCTGAGCTGGGTGTCTGCAAGAGGCGTCAGGATACCAGTGTCAGGAGTTTTTCATGGTTTCCAGGCTGTTGTCCACAGCACGTTCCGGGCAATTTGCGAGCGTGAGGCAGAGCAAAATGGGTGCAATTGGACTCTGCAAATGCAGTTCAGGCAGACGTTGATCTTTTAACTTTTCCATGGCAGGTGCGAATTCTTGGGCATTTGTGAGTCTGCCTTGACGTGCAGGGATTGAAGGGTTTAGGTGTGGAATTGTTTGGCCAGCTTGCTCCAAGGCATCGTGTACTTCTGGAAGTGCCACACACCTCGCAGGACCGAGGAGCTGCTGGCTGGGTGCTGGTTCTGCTCTGCCCTGGGAACTGGGAGCCCCTGGGAGGGCTGGGGGTGACACCTGGAGATGGGCTGGGGAAGCCTGGAATTGTATCTCAGCACTTTTCTATGCAGCTCTATGGACCGGTGTGTGCTGAACGAAGCGGCTCTTCAGCACAATAAATTCAGCAGTTTGGAAAAACCATGGAATATCTCCGAGTTAATGATGGGAGAGGGTTGGGGCTGCTCCCTGATAACGTGCAGGGCTCGGGGGTGCAAAACGAAGATGGGGAGAGGAGTGGGGGCTGCTCCTCGTTGTCGGGGCGCCGCGGGCGCTGCGCAGCCTTCCCCTTTTACTTCCCAATTCCTCATTTTGTGCCTCCTTTTCCCTTGGGGATGTGCCCGGGCCGCATTCCAGCGGCCGCCGTGGGACAGCGCCTGCGGGCGGCGGGGTTTCCCGCGTGATTGACGGGCCCAGCGGCCAATGGGAAGGCGGGGCGGGCCGAGGGCTGGCCAATGGGGAGGCGGCTCGGGGCTGCGCGTGGCCAGTTGGAATCGGCGGGAGCGGTTGGGGCGGGCGGGCACGGATGGGCCCGGGCGGTGAGCGAGGAGCGGGAGAGCGGGATGGGGAACGGGACGGGGAACGGGATGGGGAACGGGGGGGAACGGGACGGGGAACGGGATGGGGGAGCGGGGGAACGGGATGGGGGAGTGGGGGAACGGGATGGAGAGCGGGGGATGGGATGGGGAACTGGGGAACGGGATGGGGAGCGGCATCATATTTATTTTTATTTTTGGGTTTAATATTATTTTTATGTCTAATTTTTCCCTTCCCTTCCCTTTCCTTTCCCTTTCTCTCTTCCACCTTTCTTTCCCTTTCCCTTTCCCTTCACACTCCCTTTCTCTTTCTCTTTTCCGTCTCTTTCTTTCCCTGATTCCTGAATTTTTTTTGCCCCAGAATCCACAGCCCAAGCCACGTGCACACACTGCAGATGTGAAGTGTATTTTTACTGCCAGCAAGCACCTGGGAATAAAAAAACCTCAGCCCCAAAGCTTGATGTCTAAACAGCAACACAGAAGTTCTAAACCAGCTGTCTGGATTTGAAAAGACATATGTCTTTGGAAGTGAACATAGAGTTCAACCTGATGTAGTGATCGACTTAGGTTCAGCTTAAAAAAGGCCCTACCGACATTTTATTGTATCTAATCCCTGCTTTCCCCTGCGTTTTAGTTCTTGCCTCTCGGCCCACTCTGTTTCACGGGGCTGTACATGGTAAAACACTTCCCTGTGTGCTTTCTGGGTTTGAGCTGCCCTGCCCCGGCACGTAGGGTCACGGTTAAGTAGAAGAGTTATAAAACTTAGTGGTTCATCTCTTTTTCATGGGTTTTTGGGCAGAAGACTTATGGGCCCGGTGTGGGAATAACTCCCAGCCCTCGGCGTCTCGTTGACCGCCTCCCGTTGTCTCGCAGGTCCCCGAGGCGGCTCCGGATCTCCGCGGTCACCGACGCTGCCGATTTTCCCGGCGCGCGCCGTTCGACGTCGAGGAGCGGCATCCAGAAGCTGTGTCGGAGCATCTCCATGGCTGGGATGTTTGGAGTAAGGGCTGCAGTCAGGGTGTAAGCTGAAGGGTGTGTGACTGTGTGTGTGTGTGCCTGTGTCTGTCTGCCTGCGAGAAGAGTGCGGGTGTGGAATGGTCCTAACCTTGTGTGTGTGAGTTTTGCCTTTCAGGCTTTTCAGCTGCTTTTTAAACTCAGAGTAAAAACAACCCAGCTGCGCTGTCTGGGGATGTTTTCCCTCCCGGCTGGGTTTGTTTATCTGGGACCCGGCCGGTCTGTGAGGTGCCGTTCATCGCCACGGTTTGGGTGCCGACCGTGCCGGGGATTTGTCAGGCGGGATGATTTTGGGGCTCCCGGGAACCGCGTTCCCATGGGGTGCTCTCGAGACGAGAGCGAGGGTGGGTTTGTGTGTCAGCTGAAGGAGGTGTGTGGTGGATGAGTGTTTTCTTCTCCCTGTGCTGCTGTTGTTTTGGGTTTCCTGAAACAATAAAATGTAATGAATTTTCCAGAAATAGAACAATTGTTACATTGTACTGATAGGGGGTTGGCTTGTGTTGCTCTGTGTTGGTGTTTGCTGCTGCACTTGCACATATTGCTCTGTATGTCAATTGGACTTTGACCAGTGTGCATATGGATTGTATTTGTGCTTGTGTATGTTGTTATTTCCACTTGCTTTGCTGAAGTGTAAATAAAAAACCCTCGTTCAATCAAGTTGAATAAACCCTAATAAAGATACCCCCCCTCCCCCCTTTTGGTTGCTCTCTTCCTTTGGTGTGGTTTAGTAATTTTTTCGCCGTATTTCTTGCTTTGCTGCTCTGCTTTGCTTTACTTTTCAGTCTATTCCTCCCTTGACTTTTTCTAACTCTTTATCTTTTTCTCACTGTTTAACTGTTTCTGGATGTCTCTGTCACTCTATTTCTCAGTTTCTCTTTTTCTCTTCAACACTAATTCTCTTTTAAACTCGATTTCTTTTTCTCTCAAACCCTATTCTGTTTCTCTACTCCTTTTTCTCTCTATTTTTCTTTCTCTTTCTTTGTGACTCTGACTTTCTTTCTCTCTGACTTTCTTTCTTTTCTCTGACTTTCTCTCTCCGACTTTGACTTTCTCTCTCTGACTTTGACTTTCTTTCTCTCTCTCTCTCTGACTTTGACTTTCAAACGACCTTTCTCACCTTCCCTCCTTTGTTCATTTTTACCTTTCTACCTTTGTTTGTTTCTGTAGCAGCTTGGAAAAAAACAGAGACCACTCTTTCTTCAGGCATGATCTGCCCCAGTCTTTGGTTAACAGAGCACAGAGGTGTTCAGTGCCATCGTGAGTCTTTAGGGCTGTGGCTCCTGCAGAGGTCCTTGGTGCTCTGATGGACGTGCTCCAAGCGTCCATCCTGGACTCCTGTATCGGGGGCGAGAAGGAAAGCATGTTTTTCCATGTCACAATTGTGACTTCTGCTACTGTGCGCGTAGTAGCCTTTCTCTGTGCGCTACCCTCACCTGCCAGGTCGTTTGCACCGCGCTGACCTGCGTTGTTTCAAACGTTCGTCTTGCGCGTTGCTGCACTCCTCCCGAACCCAAGCACGGGCTGGGCTCTTCTCCTTCTCGCTAACACCGCAAGTAAGAACACCGCACCCGTGCATGTGAACTCAGCAGCGCCGTGCACGTGCAGTTAAAAAGCAGTAATAAAACTCCTCAAACCTAAAAAAACCCCAGCAAAAATACCTGCACATAAGCGGCAGAACTCAAAAAAGCAAAGGAATGAGCAACGACTTGGAGAGTGGCACACGCGCAGTAAATTGAGAAGCCGTGCCCGTGCAGTAACGCGGAAAACCGCACGGGTGCAATGACAGAAAGCGACGTGCGCGCAGGGAAGCGGGAGAGCTGCGTGGTGCTGCTCGCTGCTTCCACCTGCTGGTGCACAGGAGGCACTACAGCCACCCCGGGGAGCAGCTGCAGGCGCGCATTGGCCCAACGATGCCGGCTGAAGAAAGCTGCGCGTGTGCAGGGAGCGGCCGCAGCTACCCACGCGCAGCGCCGCGGGAAGGCCGTGCGGGCGCAGCGGCTTTTTACGCTCGGTGCTGCCGCTCAGGGGGTAACATCCCGTACCGCAGGCCACGACCTCACGATTTCCGTGGGTGCCGCCGCCTCATGCTTGTCCCGGCCGTGTGGGGCTTCAGTGGCCAGAGCGCAAATCGCGGAGCGGTGGCGCTGCTGGGGCCAGGCATTCGCGGTCCTGTTGCTCGGATGCTGGGCACGTTCTGTAGGGGATAAAACGAACGTTTTAGGGGTAAAATGTGAGTTAATTTGTATGGGAGGAAATGAACGTTTTGAGGTAAAATCGGGGCAATTAGTAGGTGACATTTTGGGATGAAAATTGAGGTTCTTATCGGTAGGGGACAGACAGAGACAATTTGAGGGAAAAGACCTGAGCTAATCTGTGAGGGACAGAATGAACGTTTTGAAGGTACATACGAGGAAAACTACAGGGGACAGAGTGAAAATTTTGGTTTTAATATAAGAAGGGCAGCGCGCCCGCGCATGCGCAGTAGCCCGCGCGCCCGCGCATGCGCAGTAGCCCGCGCGCCCGCGCATGCGCAGTAGCCCGCGCGCCCGCGCATGCGCAGTAGCCCGCGCGCCCGCGCATGCGCAGTAGCCCGCGCGCCCGCGCATGCGCAGTAGCCCGCGCGCCCGCGCATGCGCAGTAGCCCGCGCGCCCGCGCATGCGCAGTAGCCCGCGCGCCCGCGCATGCGCAGTAGCCCGCGCGCCCGCGCATGCGCAGTAGCCCGCGCGCCCGCGCATGCGCAGTAGCCCGCGCGCCCGCGCATGCGCAGTAGCCCGCGCGCCCGCGCATGCGCAGTAGCCCGCGCGCCCGCGCATGCGCAGTAGCCCGCGCGCCCGCGCATGCGCAGTAGCCCGCGCGCCCGCGCATGCGCAGTAGCCCGCGCGCCCGCGCATGCGCAGTAGCCCGCGCGCCCGCGCATGCGCAGTAGCCCGCGCGCCCGCGCATGCGCAGTAGCCCGCGCGCCCGCGCATGCGCAGTAGCCCGCGCGCCCGCGCATGCGCAGTAGCCCGCGCGCCCGCGCATGCGCAGTAGCCCGCGCGCCCGCGCATGCGCAGTAGCCCGCGCGCCCGCGCATGCGCAGTAGCCCGCGCGCCCGCGCATGCGCAGTAGCCCGCGCGCCCGCGCATGCGCAGTAGCCCGCGCGCCCGCGCATGCGCAGTAGCCCGCGCGCCCGCGCATGCGCAGTAGCCCGCGCGCCCGCGCATGCGCAGTAGCCCGCGCGCCCGCGCATGCGCAGTAGCAACCGCGCCCGCGCATGCGCAGTAGCAACCGCGCCCGCGCATGCGCAGTAGCAACCGCGCCCGCGCATGCGCAGTAGCAACCGCGCCCGCGCATGCGCAGTAGCCCGCGCGCCCGCGCATGCGCAGTAGCAACCGCGCCCGCGCATGCGCAGTAGCAACCGCGCCCGCGCATGCGCAGTAGCAACCGCGCCCGCGCATGCGCAGTAGCAACCGCGCCCGCGCATGCGCAGTAGCAACCGCGCCCGCGCATGCGCAGTAGCAACCGCGCCCGCGCATGCGCAGTAGCAACCGCGCCCGCGCATGCGCAGTAGCAACCGCGCCCGCGCATGCGCAGTAGCAACCGCGCCCGCGCATGCGCAGTAGCAACCGCGCCCGCGCATGCGCAGTAGCAACCGCGCCCGCGCATGCGCAGTAGCAACCGCGCCCGCGCATGCGCAGTAGCAACCGCGCCCGCGCATGCGCAGTAGCAACCGCGCCCGCGCATGCGCAGTAGCAACCGCGCCCGCGCATGCGCAGTAGCCCGCGCGCCCGCGCATGCGCAGTAGCAACCGCGCCCGCGCATGCGCAGTAGCCCGCGCGCCCGCGCATGCGCAGTAGCCCGCGCGCCCGCGCATGCGCAGTAGCAACCGCGCCCGCGCATGCGCAGTAGCAACCGCGCCCGCGCATGCGCAGTAGCAACCGCGCCCGCGCATGCGCAGTAGCAACCGCGCCCGCGCATGCGCAGTAGCAACCGCGCCCGCGCATGCGCAGTAGCCCGCGCGCCCGCGCATGCGCAGTAGCCACCGCGCCCGCGCATGCGCAGTAGCCACCGCGCCCGCGCATGCGCAGTAGCAACCGCGCCCGCGCATGCGCAGTAGCCCGCGCGCCCGCGCATGCGCAGTAGCCACCGCGCCCGCGCATGCGCAGTAGCCACCGCGCCCGCGCATGCGCAGTAGCCACCGCGCCCGCGCATGCGCAGTAGCCACCGCGCCCGCGCATGCGCAGTAGCCCGCGCGCCCGCGCATGCGCAGTAGCCACCGCGCCCGCGCATGCGCAGTAGCCACCGCGCCCGCGCATGCGCAGTAGCAACCGCGCCCGCGCATGCGCAGTAGCCCGCGCGCCCGCGCATGCGCAGTAGCCCGCGCGCCCGCGCATGCGCAGTAGCCACCGCGCCCGCGCATGCGCAGTAGCCCGCGCGCCCGCGCATGCGCAGTAGCAACCGCGCCCGCGCATGCGCAGTAGCAACCGCGCCCGCGCATGCGCAGTAGCCCGCGCGCCCGCGCATGCGCAGTAGCCCGCGCGCCCGCGCATGCGCAGTAGCAACCGCGCCCGCGCATGCGCAGTAGCAACCGCGCCCGCGCATGCGCAGTAGCCCGCGCGCCCGCGCATGCGCAGTAGCAACCGCGCCCGCGCATGCGCAGTAGCCCGCGCGCCCGCGCATGCGCAGTAGCCCGCGCGCCCGCGCATGCGCAGTAGCGCCCGCGCATGCGCAGTAGCGCCCGCGCATGCACAGTAGCAACCGCGCCCGCGCATGCGCAGTAGCAACCGCGCCCGCGCATGCGCAGTAGCAACCGCGCCCGCGCATGCGCAGTAGCAACCGCGCCCGCGCATGCGCAGTAGCCACCGCGCCCGCGCATGCGCAGTAGCAACCGCGCCCGCGCATGCGCAGTAGCCACCGCGCCCGCGCATGCGCAGTAGCAACCGGGCCCGCGCATGCGCAGTAGCCACCGCGCCCGCGCATGCGCAGTAGCAACCGCGCCCGCGCATGCGCAGTAGCCACCGCGCCCGCGCATGCGCAGTAGCAACCGCGCCCGCGCATGCGCAGTAGCCACCGCGCCCGCGCATGCGCAGTAGCAACCGGGCCCGCGCATGCGCAGTAGCCACCGCGCCCGCGCATGCGCAGTAGCAACCGCGCCCGCGCATGCGCAGTAGCCACCGGGCCCGCGCATGCGCAGTAGCAACCGCGCCCGCGCATGCGCAGTAGCCACCGGGCCCGCGCATGCGCAGTAGCAACCGCGCCCGCGCATGCGCAGTAGCCACCGGGCCCGCGCATGCGCAGTAGCAACCGCGCCCGCGCATGCGCAGTAGCCACCGGGCCCGCGCATGCGCAGTAGCAACCGCGCCCGCGCATGCGCAGTAGCCACCGGGCCCGCGCATGCGCAGTAGCAACCGCGCCCGCGCATGCGCAGTAGCCACCGGGCCCGCGCATGCGCAGTAGCAACTGCGCCCGCGCGGGCGTGCCCGCGCGGGGGCCGCGCGCAGTGGGGCAGCGCGCCCGCGCATGATGCGCAGAGGTTTCTTTCGGACCTGGGCTGCATTTCCATCCCCTGCTCTGGGAGTCACCAGGTGCGTTAGGAGCGAGCCGATCCCGCTCCCTGAGACACAAGGGCTTGCTCGAGGAGACCGTTCCTGTTCCTCTGTTCCAGCCACTCTGCTCTCCCCAAAACACCCATTTCCTCGGAGCTCCTCTGCAACTGCATTTCCATGGACCCAGGGCTCCAGAAGCTGCAGAGTCCTGCAATGGGGTTTCTTTGGGAAGGGACCTTAAGCTCTTGCAGTTCCACCTCTGTCATGAGAATTTCAGGGCTCTAAGACTCACAGAACCATTTGGGCTTGGAAGGACC
This sequence comes from Coloeus monedula, assembly GCF_965178545.1. Taxonomy (NCBI): domain Eukaryota; kingdom Metazoa; phylum Chordata; class Aves; order Passeriformes; family Corvidae; genus Coloeus; species Coloeus monedula. The sequence continues at coordinate 350,635 of NW_028120777.1, read as the reverse complement.
TTCAAGCTCATCCAGTGCCAGCACTGCCACGGGCAGGGACACCTCCCACTGTCCCGGGCTGCTCCCAGCCCCAGTGTCCAGCCTGGCCTGGAACATTCCAGGGCATCCAGGGGCAAATCCTCCTCTCTGGGCAGACAGAATGAGCTAAACCTGGCTATTCCTGAGGGAGTGATGGCAGCACAGCCGAGTCCTGCATCCCTGATTCCCACGGGGTTGTGGTTTGGGGATTTCTTTTCCATCCATTAAAGCTCCTTTCTAGTTCCGGGAGCTGGAAGTTTGGGAGGATGTGACACCTGGCATTAGAGCCCCCATTCCAGCAGCATCCATTGCACCTGAACGTTGTGCTCGAGTCCACTTTAGACTCAGCCCAGTTTTGATTAAGTCTACCAAGGCTTTTGAGGCCATGAGATGTTGCCTGGAAATCAGAAAATGCCAAAGGGGACTGGAGATCCGTGTTGGAATCACGGGATCGCTGCTGCAGAGGGGAGGTGGAATTCAAAACCCCTCATGAAGAGATTATGTGCAGAGTTTTGACTGAAATATAACTGTTTAACGAGCTCCAAATTGTGTGCTTTATTATATAAACATTCTATTTGCAGGAGAATATCTGGAAAAGACCTTTGGGATCGCCAAGTCCAACCCTCAACCCAGCCCCACCAGCACGCTCCCCAGCCACCCCTGTCCTCCAGCGCCACATCCACGGTTTTTGAAGCCTTGCAGGGATGGCGTCTCCACCCCTGGCCCGGCCTTGGTCATCCAGGGACAAGGATTCCTCTGCTTTTGCAGGAAGAGGGAAGGGGAAGCGTTTCCCTCGCAGATGGGACAGAAACGTGTTCCACAGGCTCCAGGCGTGGGTGAGTGACAGCTGAAGGCTGAGCCACGGTGAGCAGCAGAGCTAATTACCACCTTCCCCCAGTGCTCTAATTACCACCTTCCCCCAGTGCTCTAATTAGCACCTCCCTCAGCTCACCCTTCCACCCAGCCACTTCCTCAAGCCTGTTTTTCAGGGGTTTTGTCACCCGGCATTCGGCTGCCGCGCAGCTTTGTCCTCCAGGTGCTGCTCCTGCCCGGAATTGGACCCAAGGGGATGGAAAACGCCGTGGTTCCAGTGGGATTTGGGTCTCCGGCACATCCCGCCTGCTGTGCCCTCAGCCTGGTGCCCCCAGCCACAGGGAAAGGGAGCAGGTGGTGTAATCCCCCACCTAATCCTAAAGATTTCTCTCCAGGAATGCCGGGGCCTCCCAGCTCAGCAGAGCATTCCCTGGTGCCAGGCGCTTCCTCACACGCAGGGAAAAGGTGGAAACCCAACGCTTTTCCCAAAAGCCCAAAATATTCCCCAATGTGGCAGCCGGGAGCTGAGGGAACGGGCACCTTCCCCTTCTGTCTGGGTGCCTGCGGCAGCTCCGAGGTGTTGCTTGGGGATTTTCAGTGCTGGGGCTCCTGCAGGGCCAGGGAAGTGCTTTGGGCCCCTTCATCCGTGCAGGGAAAAGCAGATATTCCATTAACCCCTTAGAGACCATTGCAGGAGCTTCCTGGGAGAACTGGGAATGGGGATCCGTAGGGGGATTGACTCCCAATTAATGCTGTCAGAAACCCTTCAGCCACCCCAAACCACCCCAAACCTTCCACAAACAAACCTGGAGGAGAACCCAGGGCCTCCTTGTGCCCTGGCCGTGTCACACCCTGGCAGTGCCACTCTGTGCTTCCCCTTCTTTGGGCCAGAATTGTTCCCAGAATGATAAACCCGGAGGGAAGTGTTTCCACCTGGGAAAGTGAGGCTGTTCCCACACCACCCTCCTATTTATTTCATGAGGAATTTTGAAATTTTGGTTTTCTGCTCCAGCCAGGGACAGAAGAAAGTTTGGGCAGCAAAAAAAATCTGAAGTTGAATCAGATCTTAAGCCTGGATTTAAAATGGATCACATTAAAAGAACCCAAAAAATCCAGAAAAGAATGAAAGAATTCGTAATTCTCTTTCTGATCTCCCTCTGCTGCATCCCTGTCCTCCCATCCACTCTTCCCATCTCCAATTATAGATCCCTCCAGGCAGAGCCCTGCCAGTGTTTCTGTCAGGGAAGTGCCAAGCCCATCCACAATGCTTTACAAATAATCACAGGGAACACAGATTTTGTGAAATATTGAAGCTTTTGCTGTTAAAAAAAATGAAGTCTCTCTGCCATATCAGCCACGATGAAATGTCAGTGTGCCACCCTTCCCCAAGTAACATCCTTCCCTCTGTCACTCTCGCTCTGGCACATGGCAGGCCGGGATCATCTCCTCCTTCCCACAGGGAAGGAGTTGGGTTTAAATTCGAGACACAAACTTGGACAAAATTGAATGTCTGAGGTGTGTAAGAATAAGGGAAAATCGTCTCAGATCTTCTTCAGCTGCCTTTGTTTCCTGCCCTGTAACTCTTCACTCCCTGAAATGACTCAGAACTTCTGTCCCTGTTCCCTGGGAGCAGAGCCCGCCCCCCCCCCCCCCCCCCCCCCCCCAGCTGCCCCCTCCTGTCAGGGAATTCCAGAGAGAGAAAAGGTCTCTCTGGAGCCTCCTTTTCTCCAGGCTGAGCCCCTGGGAGAGCAGGGATTGAGCAGGTGTGGGGGCTGAGGTGCTCCAGCTTTAAGGTCTCACTCTGAGAGCACTCTGAGTTTGTTTCCAGGCTGGAAATGGTGCCTGGAATTTTGGGTGGCCAACGGGGATCTCGAGGATTTGAGGTGGCAGCTGGGAGAGAAACCTGCTGCCCAAATGGTACTGGAGGTTATTTCCCTCTCTCTGGAATCTCTGTCAATTAAGAGCCCAGCCTTCTCCGGGGCTGCAGTTGCATTATTTGCTTTCACCTCCGATCTGCCCGAGGTGGAGTGAACTCCTCTGGAGCTGGCAAACGCCAACAGATCCCATCTCCACAGGGTTAAGGGATGGAATTGTGTTTCTCTTAACCTCTTTTGACCGGGAAGTTGGGATTTTCCCCCTCTGCCTGATCCCTGTTTCTCCTTTCTCGAGTCTTGAGTTGTTTTGGGGAGCAGAAGGTTCAGGGCTGTGCCCCTGAAGCAGCTCTGGCTGTGTGAACACAGCAACTTTCTGCAAGTTAAATCTGCTGCTATTTCTGTATTTGAAAAGGAGCTGAAATGCCAGTGGTGATGTAATGTTCATTTACATTTAGGGTCTGTTTCTATTTATTTTTGCTCCTATTAACTTCATCTTGATTCCAACAGTTTGGGGTTTGTTTTTTTTTTACCCGCTGAGGCTCTCTTTGCTGTGAACAGCTCGTTTTTTACTTCAAGCCTGCCAGATTTCCTGCCTTATCGAGTCCATGAATGAAGAAGAATGACAGGTAGAAGGGGAAATGGATGTCTCCTCCCCAAGGGAAGGCTCCTGAATTGGATAGGAGCCGTTTCTCTAGGAACTGCTGCCTCTGGTTGCCGCTGGAATGGCTCTGGAAGGAGCTTGGAGGGGATCATTCACCTCGGCTTTGTCCCGGGTGTGCAGAGCTGGGGAGATGCTTTCGGGCTGAGAGATTTCCTGTGCCATCTTCCATGAACATGAAGAGAGGTGGATTAAAAGTGCCTGCAGAGCTCTGATGTGCAGCCTGTGGCTCCCTGCTCCCACTGCTGCTCCGCTCAAGGAGTTTCTCAGCCCCAGAGCAGGAGAAAAAGGCAGAAAATCATGGAATCCTGGGGTTGTTGAGGCTGGCAAAGGCCTCTAGCATCATCAAGTCCAAACATCAACCACCACCATGGTCACACCAACCCATGACCTCAAGTGCCATGTATTTATCCATACATATTTATCCCTACATATTTATCCCTATATTTATCCATATGTTTATCCATGTATTTACCCATGTATTTATTCCTATATTTACCCATGTATTTCCCCAGGTATTTTATGAACACTCAAGTGCCATATCCATGTATTTTATGAGCACTTCCAGGGTTGGTGACTCCACCACTGCCCTGGGCAGCTGTTCCAGCGCTGGACAACCCTTCCCATGCTGGGCCAGGAGATGGATTCTGGAAATGCAGACTCTGAGGAGCTGGGGATTAAGGCAGCATTGGATTCCTTTATTCTCCCAGAAGGATAAAGGAGATTTATCCCCAGACGAACCAGAGGTGATCACACTGAGGTCATTAGTGGGATTTCTTCCTTACTCCCACAAATACCCACTGGGGTGACAGAGTTCCCTACAAGGGCGGTGTTGGAAGGAGCTGCTGGAATGTTTTGCTGTTTATTGGGATCCACAGGATGTTTGGTGTCTCTCAGAGCTGTTCCAGGCTTTCCACAGACCCAAACGCTCCTCACACTTCTCCTCAGAGTAGAGAGGTTTCCCAGAGTGCTGGTTTTTAATTTCAGATGCTGGGATAACGACACGGCTTCAGGAGGCAGGAGACTCATTGTGCTGTGCCTCAGTCCAGGCAGGGACAACCCCCAGCTAATAAAAACCTCTTTAAAGCACAAAAAGTCCCATTAAGCTGATATTATAAAGGCTGCAAATTGAAGCAGGCCTCAATCAGAAAGCAGCAGAATTTAATTCCTCCCCCTTGCCCATTTGCATGATGATCTCCTTCCTAATGGCCCATCTACGCTTTTCCCACAGAAGTGCTGTCCCGAGGTTGGAGATGGTTCCAGCTTTATGGAGCTTTGATCTTTATCTGCTTTTACTTTTTACAGGGCACAGAACCCGAGAGTGGCAGCTGCTTTCCTCTTGTTCCTCCTGTGGCAGTGAACTGCTCTTCCCAAGGACGGCTGCAGGAACTCTCAGGCAGCAGAACGTATGGAATGCCAGGCACGCTACAGAATTCCAGTGGGAGCAGCAGGAACTTCTGTTCTTTACTGGCAGGGCTGTGCCATGAAGGGGAGCTCGGAGATATTGGTCAGCTCAGGGAATGAGCCTGGCTCATGGTAAGGAAATTCACTGTGCAGTTACTTCGGGCCCTTCTCCTTCTCCTTCTCCTCCTTCTCCTCCTTCTCCTCCTCCTTCTCCTTCTCCTCCTCCTTCTCCTTCTCCTTCTCCTTCTCCTTCTCCTTCTCCTTCTCCTTCTCCTTCTCCTTCTCCTTCTCCTTCTCCTTCTCCTTCTCCTTCTCCTTCTCCTTCTCCTTCTCCTTCTCCTTCTCTTCCCAACACCAGTTCCAGACCTCAGTATAATCCATGTTCCCACAGCCTGACCTTGCAGTTTTCCCAGTTTAGCAGCCCCAGCCACACTTGCAGCCTCTCTGTCTGGACTTTGTCTTGCTGAAATCTCCCTTTGTTGATCCTTTGCTGCCTCACCTTTTATCCAGCAATAACGTGCAGTGGGTGGAAGCTTCTCAGAATTCCCTCCCTGTTCCACTGGAAACATTCCCAAGTGGAAGCAGCTGCACTGCCCATCAGCACTTGCCTGCTTTTAGGGGTGGTTGAGGCATGAAGGATGCAACAAATGGAGTTGGCTCTAAGGGGATGAAATGCTCCCCCTGAGGCTGCTCAGAGAGCTGGAGCTGAGGAATCCGGGTGGGAATCACTGCAGGAAAAAGGAAGGAAAAGCGAGCAGAGGAACAGGGATGCAATTCCAACCTCTCCAAGGACTGGGATGGGCACATTCACCAACACCATTTAATCTAGACACGATTTCTTCTTTGCCTCTGGCTGCCAGGAGCAGGATGAGCAGTTTAATGAGTTTAAATAGTGAATAGTTTAATTAGCTGGAAGAGACTGGATCAATAGCTGCTTAAACAAACAACTGGATCCCTGTTTCCAAGCTTGGATGTAGTTTTGGAAGGTTCCTGGCAGTTTGGCAGGGATTAGTGATGCTGAGAATGTGCTTTTTTGTGGGTTTGGGGCTTTTACTCCTGTTCACGTGGCTGCTCTTTTTCTTGTTGAGTGGAAAACAGGAGGGAAAGAGCAACGATGGAAGGAATTCCACTCTTGCTGCTTGAAGGGATGGATCAGGAAGGGAACAGGCTGCAGGGAATTTGGAGTGCAAACTGAGATCTCTCCGATATTTTCGGCTCAGTCAGTCCATCAGTGCTTGGTGGCTGTTTAGGCCACGTGCAAGGTGAATGATGGTGCACATGGCAGAGCTGCTGGTGGCTCCTTCCCCTGCCCGGCTGTCAGTCACCCTGCAGGGTGCTGGAGCAGCGTGCCAGAGGCCGTGGATCCTATGGATCCCATGGATCCCAGGGGCGTGATCAGGAGCCTGGGCCTGCTGGCCACTCCTTGCTCTCTCTTACCCTGATTTTTCAGCTCTGCAGCGAATCCAGCTTGAGTTTTTCAACCCCCTAGAAACCCAGGGACCTTTCATGTCTGTTCTCAGATCTGGGATTTAAATCCAGCCCTTATCAAAGCACCCCGTGACCAGGCAGGCCCTGAATCCCAGCAGGGATCTGATAAAGAGGGACCTGACATCCTAAAGAAACCCTTTGAAATCCTGCTGGGATTGATTTGTATCCATAATGGAGCCCCGAGCTCTCTGCCAGGGAGAGATGAAGCTGCTCCTTTGCTTTATTATCCTCAGGCCCTTCCCAGCTTTGAGGGAAATTCAGTCCCTCTTCAAGCCCCAAAATCATGGAAAAGCTCCTTTGTATCCTCTCCACAGCCCCTACGTGGATTAATCAACTTTTTATTTGATATGGTGTCATTCTCCTTTTTTTTCCATGGCTAAAACTCCACGGTGAGCAATCAGAGCAGAAATAGGAAATGCAGGAGTCTTGGATTCCACAGTGGGATTAACTTCCCTTTTCTGCTCTCTTTCAGGACAGGAAAAACCACTGAACTCGCCCCATCTTTGGGACCAAGAGCTGTGGTGTTGGAGTAGGCAAAGCCAGCTAGGGCCCCCCTTGTCCTGCCCATGGTGTGGGTCAGGGACAGGCTCCTCTTCTCCTCTGTGCTGGGATGAACTGCCTAGGGAATGCTATTTCTGACAGCCCGGTCCTAGCCACGGCTACTGGAAATGGGCGGAGGTGAAGAGGCAAGTGCCAGAGTTGCTTGGGGATGATGGAATTGTGGTGTTTGGCTGTGCCCAGAGGGGCAGGTTGGGCATTTCTGTGTGTCTGAGGACCGGTTTGGGTGCTGGGGAGCCCGGGGAGCCGAGCTCTCAGTGCATTCCCAGCTCACCCGGGGGTGGGAGCTGGTGCAGGGCTCTGGTCGGGCTCGGGGCAGGCCCTGGCCCCGGCACAGACACGCTGGGGTGGTTTGGGGATGCTTGGGGAGCCGTGGGAGGAAAATGAGGGATGGTGCGGGGCGGAACGGTCGGCCTGCGCTCGTGTCAGCGCAGCCGTGCAGGGAACTGGGATCTGGGTAAAACACCGGCTCTCCTGGTGTTCAGGGAAGCAAGGTCTGTATTTATCCATACATATTTATCCCTACATATTTATCCCTATATTTATCCATGGATTATCCATATATGTTTATCCATATACATTTATCCATATTTTTATCCACGTATGTACCCATGAATTTATCCCTATATTTACCCATGTATTTCCCCAGGTATTTTATGAACACTCAAGTGCCATATCCATGTATTTTATGAGCACTTCCAGGGTTGGTGACTCCACCACTGCCCTGGGCAGCTGTTCCAGCGCTGGACAACCCTTCCCATGCTGGGCCAGGAGATGGATTCTGGAAATGCAGACTCTGAGGAGCTGGGGATTAAGGCAGCATTGGATTCCTTTATTCTCCCAGAAGGATAAAGGAGATTTATCCCCAGACGAACCAGAGGTGATCACACTGAGGTCATTAGTGGGATTTCTTCCTTACTCCCACAAATACCCACTGGGGTGACAGAGTTCCCTACAAGGGCGGTGTTGGAAGGAGCTGCTGGAATGTTTTGCTGTTTATTGGGATCCACAGGATGTTTGGTGTCTCTCAGAGCTGTTCCAGGCTTTCCACAGACCCAAACGCTCCTCACACTTCTCCTCAGAGTAGAGAGGTTTCCCAGAGTGCTGGTTTTTAATTTCAGATGCTGGGATAACGACACGGCTTCAGGAGGCAGGAGACTCATTGTGCTGTGCCTCAGTCCAGGCAGGGACAACCCCCAGCTAATAAAAACCTCTTTAAAGCACAAAAAGTCCCATTAAGCTGATATTATAAAGGCTGCAAATTGAAGCAGGCCTCAATCAGAAAGCAGCAGAATTTAATTCCTCCCCCTTGCCCATTTGCATGATGATCTCCTTCCTAATGGCCCATCTACGCTTTTCCCACAGAAGTGCTGTCCCGAGGTTGGAGATGGTTCCAGCTTTATGGAGCTTTGATCTTTATCTGCTTTTACTTTTTACAGGGCACAGAACCCGAGAGTGGCAGCTGCTTTCCTCTTGTTCCTCCTGTGGCAGTGAACTGCTCTTCCCAAGGACGGCTGCAGGAACTCTCAGGCAGCAGAACGTATGGAATGCCAGGCACGCTACAGAATTCCAGTGGGAGCAGCAGGAACTTCTGTTCTTTACTGGCAGGGCTGTGCCATGAAGGGGAGCTCGGAGATATTGGTCAGCTCAGGGAATGAGCCTGGCTCATGGTAAGGAAATTCACTGTGCAGTTACTTCGGGCCCTTCTCCTTCTCCTTCTCCTCCTTCTCCTCCTTCTCCTCCTCCTTCTCCTTCTCCTTCTCCTCCTCCTTCTCCTTCTCCTTCTCCTTCTCCTTCTCCTTCTCCTTCTCCTTCTCCTTCTCCTTCTCCTTCTCCTTCTCCTTCTCCTTCTCCTTCTCCTTCTCCTTCTCCTTCTCCTTCTCCTTCTCCTTCTCCTTCTCCTTCTCCTTCTCCTTCTCCCTCTCTTCCCAACACCAGTTCCAGACCTCAGTATAATCCATGTTCCCACAGCCTGACCTTGCAGTTTTCCCAGTTTAGCAGCCCCAGCCACACTTGCAGCCTCTCTGTCTGGACTTTGTCTTGCTGAAATCTCCCTTTGTTGATCCTTTGCTGCCTCACCTTTTATCCAGCAATAACGTGCAGTGGGTGGAAGCTTCTCAGAATTCCCTCCCTGTTCCACTGGAAACATTCCCAAGTGGAAGCAGCTGCACTGCCCATCAGCACTTGCCTGCTTTTAGGGGTGGTTGAGGCATGAAGGATGCAACAAATGGAGTTGGCTCCAAGGGGATGAAATGCTCCCCCTGAGGCTGCTCAGAGAGCTGGAGCTGAGGAATCCGGGTGGGAATCACTGCAGGAAAAAGGAAGGAAAAGCGAGCAGAGGAACAGGGATGCAATTCCAACCTCTCCAAGGACTGGGATGGGCACATTCACCAACACCATTTAATCTAGACACGATTTCTTCTTTGCCTCTGGCTGCCAGGAGCAGGATGAGCAGTTTAATGAGTTTAAATAGTGAATAGTTTAATTAGCTGGAAGAGACTGGATCAATAGCTGCTTAAACAAACAACTGGATCCCTGTTTCCAAGCTTGGATGTAGTTTTGGAAGGTTCCTGGCAGTTTGGCAGGGATTAGTGATGCTGAGAATGTGCTTTTTTGTGGGTTTGGGGCTTTTACTCCTGTTCACGTGGCTGCTCTTTTTCTTGTTGAGTGGAAAACAGGAGGGAAAGAGCAACGATGGAAGGAATTCCACTCTTGCTGCTTGAAGGGATGGATCAGGAAGGGAACAGGCTGCAGGGAATTTGGAGTGCAAACTGAGATCTCTCCGATATTTTCGGCTCAGTCAGTCCATCAGTGCTTGGTGGCTGTTTAGGCCACGTGCAAGGTGAATGATGGTGCACATGGCAGAGCTGCTGGTGGCTCCTTCCCCTGCCCAGCTGTCAGTCACCCTGCAGGGTGCTGGAGCAGCGTGCCAGAGGCCGTGGATCCTATGGATCCCATGGATCCCAGGGGCGTGATCAGGAGCCTGGGCCTGCTGGCCACTCCTTGCTCTCTCTTACCCTGATTTTTCAGCTCTGCAGCGAATCCAGCTTGAGTTTTTCAACCCCCTAGAAACCCAGGGACCTTTCATGTCTGTTCTCAGATCTGGGATTTAAATCCAGCCCTTATCAAAGCACCCCGTGACCAGGCAGGCCCTGAATCCCAGCAGGGATCTGATAAAGAGGGACCTGACATCCTAAAGAAACCCTTTGAAATCCTGCTGGGATTGATTTGTATCCATAATGGAGCCCCGAGCTCTCTGCCAGGGAGAGATGAAGCTGCTCCTTTGCTTTATTATCCTCAGGCCCTTCCCAGCTTTGAGGGAAATTCAGTCCCTCTTCAAGCCCCAAAATCATGGAAAAGCTCCTTTGTATCCTCTCCACAGCCCCTACGTGGATTAATCAACTTTTTATTTGATATGGTGTCATTCTCCTTTTTTTTCCATGGCTAAAACTCCACGGTGAGCAATCAGAGCAGAAATAGGAAATGCAGGAGTCTTGGATTCCACAGTGGGATTAACTTCCCTTTTCTGCTCTCTTTCAGGACAGGAAAAACCACTGAACTCGCCCCATCTTTGGGACCAAGAGCTGTGGTGTTGGAGTAGGCAAAGCCAGCTAGGGCCCCCCTTGTCCTGCCCATGGTGTGGGTCAGGGACAGGCTCCTCTTCTCCTCTGTGCTGGGATGAACTGCCTAGGGAATGCTATTTCTGACAGCCCGGTCCTAGCCCCGGCTACTGGAAATGGGCGGAGGTGAAGAGGCAAGTGCCAGAGTTGCTTGGGGATGATGGAATTGTGGTGTTTGGCTGTGCCCAGAGGGGCAGGTTGGGCATTTCTGTGTGTCTGAGGACCGGTTTGGGTGCTGGGGAGCCCGGGGAGCCGAGCTCTCAGTGCATTCCCAGCTCACCCGGGGGTGGGAGCTGGTGCAGGGCTGGGTGACAGCCTCTGGTCGGGCTTGGGGCAGGCCCTGGCCCCGGCACAGACACGCTGGGGTGGTTTGGGGACGCTTGGGGAGCAATGGGAAGAAAATGAGGGATGGTGCTGGGCGGAGCGATCGGCCTGCGCTCGTGTCAGCGCAGCCGTGCAGGGCACTGGGATCTGGGTAAAACACCGGCTCTCCTGGTGTTCAGGGAAGCAAGGTCTGTATTTATCCATACATATTTATCCCTACATATTTATCCCTATATTTATCCATGGATTATCCATATATGTTTATCCATATACATTTATCCATATTTTTATCCACGTATGTACCCATGAATTTATCCCTATATTTACCCATGTATTTCCCCAGGTATTTTATGAACACTCAAGTGCCATATCCATGTATTTTATGAGCACTTCCAGGGTTGGTGACTCCACCACTGCCCTGGGCAGCTGTTCCAGCGCTGGACAACCCTTCCCATGCTGGGCCAGGAGATGGATTCTGGAAATGCAGACTCTGAGGAGCTGGGGATTAAGGCAGCATTGGATTCCTTTATTCTCCCAGAAGGATAAAGGAGATTTATCCCCAGACGAACCAGAGGTGATCACACTGAGGTCATTAGTGGGATTTCTTCCTTACTCCCACAAATACCCACTGGGGTGACAGAGTTCCCTACAAGGGCGGTGTTGGAAGGAGCTGCTGGAATGTTTTGCTGTTTATTGGGATCCACAGGATGTTTGGTGTCTCTCAGAGCTGTTCCAGGCTTTCCACAGACCCAAACGCTCCTCACACTTCTCCTCAGAGTAGAGAGGTTTCCCAGAGTGCTGGTTTTTAATTTCAGATGCTGGGATAACGACACGGCTTCAGGAGGCAGGAGGCTCATTGTGCTGTGCCTCAGTCCAGGCAGGGACAACCCCCAGCTAATAAAAACCTCTTTAAAGCACAAAAAGTCCCATTAAGCTGATATTATAAAGGCTGCAAATTGAAGCAGGCCTCAATCAGAAAGCAGCAGAATTTAATTCCTCCCCCTTGCCCATTTGCATGATGATCTCCTTCCTAATGGCCCATCTACGCTTTTCCCACAGAAGTGCTGTCCCGAGGTTGGAGATGGTTCCAGCTTTATGGAGCTTTGATCTTTATCTGCTTTTACTTTTTACAGGGCACAGAACCCGAGAGTGGCAGCTGCTTTCCTCTTGTTCCTCCTGTGGCAGTGAACTGCTCTTCCCGAGGACGGCTGCAGGAACTCTCAGGCAGCAGAACGTATGGAATGCCAGGCACGCTACAGAATTCCAGTGGGAGCAGCAGGAACTTCTGTTCTTTACTGGCAGGGCTGTGCCATGAAGGGGAGCTCGGAGATATTGGTCAGCTCAGGGAATGAGCCTGGCTCATGGTAAGGAAATTCACTGTGCAGTTACTTCGGGCCCTTCTCCTTCTCCTTCTCCTCCTTCTCCTCCTTCTCCTCCTCCTTCTCCTTCTCCTTCTCCTCCTCCTTCTCCTTCTCCTTCTCCTTCTCCTTCTCCTTCTCCTTCTCCTTCTCCTTCTCCTTCTCCTTCTCCTTCTCCTTCTCCTTCTCCTTCTCCTTCTCCCTCTCTTCCCAACACCAGTTCCAGACCTCAGTATAATCCATGTTCCCACAGCCTGACCTTGCAGTTTTCCCAGTTTAGCAGCCCCAGCCACACTTGCAGCCTCTCTGTCTGGACTTTGTCTTGCTGAAATCTCCCTTTGTTGATCCTTTGCTGCCTCACCTTTTATCCAGCAATAACGTGCAGTGGGTGGAAGCTTCTCAGAATTCCCTCCCTGTTCCACTGGAAACATTCCCAAGTGGAAGCAGCTGCACTGCCCATCAGCACTTGCCTGCTTTTAGGGGTGGTTGAGGCATGAAGGATGCAACAAATGGAGTTGGCTCCAAGGGGATGAAATGCTCCCCCTGAGGCTGCTCAGAGAGCTGGAGCTGAGGAATCCGTGTGGGAATCACTCCAAGAAAAAGGAAGGAAAAGAGAGCAGAGGAACAGGGATGCAATTCCAACCTCTCCAAGGACTGGGATGGGCACATTCACCAACACCATTTAATCTAGACACGATTTCTTCTTTGCCTCTGGCTGCCAGGAGCAGGATGAGCAGTTTAATGAGTTTAAATAGTGAATAGTTTAATTAGCTGGAAGAGACTGGATCAATAGCTGCTTAAACAAACAACTGGATCCCTGTTTCCAAGCTTGGATGTAGTTTTGGAAGGTTCCTGGCAGTTTGGCAGGGATTAGTGATGCTGAGAATGTGCTTTTTTGTGGGTTTGGGGCTTTTACTCCTGTTCACGTGGCTGCTCTTTTTCTTGTTGAGTGGAAAACAGGAGGGAAAGAGCAACGATGGAAGGAATTCCACTCTTGCTGCTTGAAGGGATGGATCAGGAAGGGAACAGGCTGCAGGGAATTTGGAGTGCAAACTGAGATCTCTCCGATATTTTCGGCTCAGTCAGTCCATCAGTGCTTGGTGGCTGTTTAGGCCACGTGCAAGGTGAATGATGGTGCACATGGCAGAGCTGCTGGTGGCTCCTTCCCCTGCTCGGCTGTCAGTCACCCTGCAGGGTGCTGGAGCAGCGTGCCAGAGGCCGTGGATCCTATGGATCCCATGGATCCCAGGGGCGTGATCAGGAGCCTGGGCCTGCTGGCCACTCCTTGCTCTCTCTTACCCTGATTTTTCAGCTCTGCAGCGAATCCAGCTTGAGTTTTTCAACCCCCTAGAAACCCAGGGACCTTTCATGTCTGTTCTCAGATCTGGGATTTAAATCCAGCCCTTATCAAAGCACCCCGTGACCAGGCAGGCCCTGAATCCCAGCAGGGATCTGATAAAGAGGGACCTGACATCCTAAAGAAACCCTTTGAAATCCTGCTGGGATTGATTTGTATCCATAATGGAGCCCCGAGCTCTCTGCCAGGGAGAGATGAAGCTGCTCCTTTGCTTTATTATCCTCAGGCCCTTCCCAGCTTTGAGGGAAATTCAGTCCCTCTTCAAGCCCCAAAATCATGGAAAAGCTCCTTTGTATCCTCTCCACAGCCCCTACGTGGATTAATCAACTTTTTATTTGATATGGTGTCATTCTCCTTTTTTTTCCATGGCTAAAACTCCACGGTGAGCAATCAGAGCAGAAATAGGAAATGCAGGAGTCTTGGATTCCACAGTGGGATTAACTTCCCTTTTCTGCTCTCTTTCAGGACAGGAAAAACCACTGAACTCGCCCCATCTTTGGGACCAAGAGCTGTGGTGTTGGAGTAGGCAAAGCCAGCTAGGGCCCCCCTTGTCCTGCCCATGGTGTGGGTCAGGGACAGGCTCCTCTTCTCCTCTGTGCTGGGATGAACTGCCTAGGGAATGCTATTTCTGACAGCCCGGTCCTAGCCCCGGCTACTGGAAATGGGCGGAGGTGAAGAGGCAAGTGCCAGAGTTGCTTGGGGATGATGGAATTGTGGTGTTTGGCTGTGCCCAGAGGGGCAGGTTGGGCATTTCTGTGTGTCTGAGGACCGGTTTGGGTGCTGGGGAGCCCGGGGAGCCGAGCTCTCAGTGCATTCCCAGCTCACCCGGGGGTGGGAGCTGGTGCAGGGCTGGGTGACAGCCTCTGGTCGGGCTCGGGGCAGGCCCTGGCCCCGGCACAGACACGCTGGGGTGGTTTGGGGATGCTTGGGGAGCCGTGGGAGGAAAATGAGGGATGGTGCTGGGCGGAACGGTCGGCCTGCGCTCGTGTCAGCGCAGCCGTGCAGGGCACTGGGATCTGGGTAAAACACCGGCTCTCCTGGTGTTCAGGGAAGCAAGGTCTGTATTTATCCATACATATTTATCCCTACATATTTATCCCTATATTTATCCATGGATTATCCATATATGTTTATCCATATACATTTATCCATATTTTTATCCACGTATTTACCCATGAATTTATCCCTATATTTACGCATGTATTTCCCCAGGTATTTTATGAACACTCAAGTGCCATATCCATGTATTTTATGAGCACTTCCAGGGTTGGTGACTCCACCACTGCCCTGGGCAGCTGTTCCAGCGCTGGACAACCCTTCCCATGCTGGGCCAGGAGATGGATTCTGGAAATGCAGACTCTGAGGAGCTGGGGATTAAGGCAGCATTGGATTCCTTTATTCTCCCAGAAGGATAAAGGAGATTTATCCCCAGACGAACCAGAGGTGATCACACTGAGGTCATTAGTGGGATTTCTTCCTTACTCCCACAAATACCCACTGGGGTGACAGAGTTCCCTACAAGGGCGGTGTTGGAAGGAGCTGCTGGAATGTTTTGCTGTTTATTGGGATCCACAGGATGTTTGGTGTCTCTCAGAGCTGTTCCAGGCTTTCCACAGACCCAAACGCTCCTCACACTTCTCCTCAGAGTAGAGAGGTTTCCCAGAGTGCTGGTTTTTAATTTCAGATGCTGGGATAACGACACGGCTTCAGGAGGCAGGAGACTCATTGTGCTGTGCCTCAGTCCAGGCAGGGACAACCCCCAGCTAATAAAAACCTCTTTAAAGCACAAAAAGTCCCATTAAGCTGATATTATAAAGGCTGCAAATTGAAGCAGGCCTCAATCAGAAAGCAGCAGAATTTAATTCCTCCCCCTTGCCCATTTGCATGATGATCTCCTTCCTAATGGCCCATCTACGCTTTTCCCACAGAAGTGCTGTCCCGAGGTTGGAGATGGTTCCAGCTTTATGGAGCTTTGATCTTTATCTGCTTTTACTTTTTACAGGGCACAGAACCTGAGAGTGGCAGCTGCTTTCCTCTTGTTCCTCCTGTGGCAGTGAACTGCTCTTCCCAAGGACGGCTGCAGGAACTCTCAGGCAGCAGAACGTATGGAATGCCAGGCACGCTACAGAATTCCAGTGGGAGCAGCAGGAACTTCTGTTCTTTACTGGCAGGGCTGTGCCATGAAGGGGAGCTCGGAGATATTGGTCAGTTCAGGGAATGAGCCTGGCTCATGGTAAGGAAATTCACTGTGCAGTTACTTCGGGCCCTTCTCCTTCTCCTCCTTCTCCTCCTTCTCCTCCTTCTCCTCCTTCTCCTCCTCCTTCTCCTTCTCCTCCTCCTTCTCCTTCTCCTTCTCCTTCTCCTTCTCCTTCTCCTTCTCCTTCTCCTTCTCCTTCTCCTTCTCCTTCTCCTTCTCCTTCTCCTTCTCCTTCTCCTTCTCCTTCTCCTTCTCCTTCTCCCTCTCTTCCCAACACCAGTTCCAGACCTCAGTATAATCCATGTTCCCACAGCCTGACCTTGCAGTTTTCCCAGTTTAGCAGCCCCAGCCACACTTGCAGCCTCTCTGTCTGGACTTTGTCTTGCTGAAATCTCCCTTTGTTGATCCTTTGCTGCCTCACCTTTTATCCAGCAATAACGTGCAGTGGGTGGAAGCTTCTCAGAATTCCCTCCCTGTTCCACTGGAAACATTCCCAAGTGGAAGCAGCTGCACTGCCCATCAGCACTTGCCTGCTTTTAGGGGTGGTTGAGG
Source organism: Coloeus monedula (assembly GCF_965178545.1). Taxonomy (NCBI): domain Eukaryota; kingdom Metazoa; phylum Chordata; class Aves; order Passeriformes; family Corvidae; genus Coloeus; species Coloeus monedula. Next base: position 334,414 of record NW_028120777.1, on the reverse strand, counting down.
CATGAAGGATGCAACAAATGGAGTTGGCTCCAAGGGGATGAAATGCTCCCCCTGAGGCTGCTCAGAGAGCTGGAGCTGAGGAATCCGTGTGGGAATCACTCCAAGAAAAAGGAAGGAAAAGAGAGCAGAGGAACAGGGATGCAATTCCAACCTCTCCAAGGACTGGGATGGGCACATTCACCAACACCATTTAATCTAGACACGATTTCTTCTTTGCCTCTGGCTGCCAGGAGCAGGATGAGCAGTTTAATGAGTTTAAATAGTGAATAGTTTAATTAGCTGGAAGAGACTGGATCAATAGCTGCTTAAACAAACAACTGGATCCCTGTTTCCAAGCTTGGATGTAGTTTTGGAAGGTTCCTGGCAGTTTGGCAGGGATTAGTGATGCTGAGAATGTGCTTTTTTGTGGGTTTGGGGCTTTTACTCCTGTTCACGTGGCTGCTCTTTTTCTTGTTGAGTGGAAAACAGGAGGGAAAGAGCAACGATGGAAGGAATTCCACTCTTGCTGCTTGAAGGGATGGATCAGGAAGGGAACAGGCTGCAGGGAATTTGGAGTGCAAACTGAGATCTCTCCGATATTTTCGGCTCAGTCAGTCCATCAGTGCTTGGTGGCTGTTTAGGCCACGTGCAAGGTGAATGATGGTGCACATGGCAGAGCTGCTGGTGGCTCCTTCCCCTGCTCGGCTGTCAGTCACCCTGCAGGGTGCTGGAGCAGCGTGCCAGAGGCCGTGGATCCTATGGATCCCATGGATCCCAGGGGCGTGATCAGGAGCCTGGGCCTGCTGGCCACTCCTTGCTCTCTCTTACCCTGATTTTTCAGCTCTGCAGCGAATCCAGCTTGAGTTTTTCAACCCCCTAGAAAACCCAGGGACCTTTCATGTCTGTTCTCAGATCTGGGATTTAAATCCAGCCCTTATCAAAGCACCCCGTGACCAGGCAGGCCCTGAATCCCAGCAGGGATCTGATAAAGAGGGACCTGACATCCTAAAGAAACCCTTTGAAATCCTGCTGGGATTGATTTGTATCCATAATGGAGCCCCGAGCTCTCTGCCAGGGAGAGATGAAGCTGCTCCTTTGCTTTATTATCCTCAGGCCCTTCCCAGCTTTGAGGGAAATTCAGTCCCTCTTCAAGCCCCAAAATCATGGAAAAGCTCCTTTGTATCCTCTCCACAGCCCCTACGTGGATTAATCAACTTTTTATTTGATATGGTGTCATTCTCCTTTTTTTTCCATGGCTAAAACTCCACGGTGAGCAATCAGAGCAGAAATAGGAAATGCAGGAGTCTTGGATTCCACAGTGGGATTAACTTCCCTTTTCTGCTCTCTTTCAGGACAGGAAAAACCACTGAACTCGCCCCATCTTTGGGACCAAGAGCTTTGGTGCTGGAGTAGGCAAAGCCAGCTAGGGCCCCCCTTGTCCTGCCCATGGTGTGGGTCAGGGACAGGCTCCTCTTCTCCTCTGCGCTGGGATGAACTGCCTAGGGAATGCTATTTCTGACAGCCCGGTCCTAGCCACGGCTACTGGAAATGGGCGGAGGTGAAGAGGCAAGTGCCAGAGTTGCTTGGGGATGATGGAATTGTGGTGTTTGGCTGTGCCCAGAGGGGCAGGTTGGGCATTTCTGTGTGTCTGAGGACCGGTTTGGGTGCTGGGGAGCCCGGGGAGCCGAGCTCTCAGTGCATTCCCAGCTCACCCGGGGGTGGGAGCTGGTGCAGGGCTGGGTGACAGCCTCTGGTCGGGCTTGGGGCAGGCCCTGGCCCCGGCACAGACACGCTGGGGTGGTTTGGGGACGCTTGGGGAGCAATGGGAAGAAAATGAGGGATGGTGCTGGGCGGAGCGATCGGCCTGCGCTCGTGTCAGCGCAGCCGTGCAGGGCACTGGGATCTGGGTAAAACACCGGCTCTCCTGGTGTTCAGGGAAGCAAGGTCTGTATTTATCCATACATATTTATCCCTACATATTTATCCCTATATTTATCCATGGATTATCCATATATGTTTATCCATATACATTTATCCATATTTTTATCCACGTATGTACCCATGAATTTATCCCTATATTTACCCATGTATTTCCCCAGGTATTTTATGAACACTCAAGTGCCATATCCATGTATTTTATGAGCACTTCCAGGGTTGGTGACTCCACCACTGCCCTGGGCAGCTGTTCCAGCGCTGGACAACCCTTCCCATGCTGGGCCAGGAGATGGATTCTGGAAATGCAGACTCTGAGGAGCTGGGGATTAAGGCAGCATTGGATTCCTTTATTCTCCCAGAAGGATAAAGGAGATTTATCCCCAGACGAACCAGAGGTGATCACACTGAGGTCATTAGTGGGATTTCTTCCTTACTCCCACAAATACCCACTGGGGTGACAGAGTTCCCTACAAGGGCGGTGTTGGAAGGAGCTGCTGGAATGTTTTGCTGTTTATTGGGATCCACAGGATGTTTGGTGTCTCTCAGAGCTGTTCCAGGCTTTCCACAGACCCAAACGCTCCTCACACTTCTCCTCAGAGTAGAGAGGTTTCCCAGAGTGCTGGTTTTTAATTTCAGATGCTGGGATAACGACACGGCTTCAGGAGGCAGGAGACTCATTGTGCTGTGCCTCAGTCCAGGCAGGGACAACCCCCAGCTAATAAAAACCTCTTTAAAGCACAAAAAGTCCCATTAAGCTGATATTATAAAGGCTGCAAATTGAAGCAGGCCTCAATCAGAAAGCAGCAGAATTTAATTCCTCCCCCTTGCCCATTTGCATGATGATCTCCTTCCTAATGGCCCATCTACGCTTTTCCCACAGAAGTGCTGTCCCGAGGTTGGAGATGGTTCCAGCTTTATGGAGCTTTGATCTTTATCTGCTTTTACTTTTTACAGGGCACAGAACCCGAGAGTGGCAGCTGCTTTCCTCTTGTTCCTCCTGTGGCAGTGAACTGCTCTTCCCAAGGACGGCTGCAGGAACTCTCAGGCAGCAGAACGTATGGAATGCCAGGCACGCTACAGAATTCCAGTGGGAGCAGCAGGAACTTCTGTTCTTTACTGGCAGGGCTGTGCCATGAAGGGGAGCTCGGAGATATTGGTCAGTTCAGGGAATGAGCCTGGCTCATGGTAAGGAAATTCACTGTGCAGTTACTTCGGGCCCTTCTCCTTCTCCTTCTCCTCCTTCTCCTCCTTCTCCTCCTCCTTCTCCTTCTCCTCCTCCTTCTCCTTCTCCTTCTCCTTCTCCTTCTCCTTCTCCTTCTCCTTCTCCTTCTCCTTCTCCTTCTCCTTCTCCTTCTCCTTCTCCTTCTCCTTCTCCTTCTCCTTCTCCCTCTCTTCCCAACACCAGTTCCAGACCTCAGTATAATCCATGTTCCCACAGCCTGACCTTGCAGTTTTCCCAGTTTAGCAGCCCCAGCCACACTTGCAGCCTCTCTGTCTGGACTTTGTCTTGCTGAAATCTCCCTTTGTTGATCCTTTGCTGCCTCACCTTTTATCCAGCAATAACGTGCAGTGGGTGGAAGCTTCTCAGAATTCCCTCCCTGTTCCACTGGAAACATTCCCAAGTGGAAGCAGCTGCACTGCCCATCAGCACTTGCCTGCTTTTAGGGGTGGTTGAGGCATGAAGGATGCAACAAATGGAGTTGGCTCCAAGGGGATGAAATGCTCCCCCTGAGGCTGCTCAGAGAGCTGGAGCTGAGGAATCCGTGTGGGAATCACTCCAAGAAAAAGGAAGGAAAAGCGAGCAGAGGAACAGGGATGCAATTCCAACCTCTCCAAGGACTGGGATGGGCACATTCACCAACACCATTTAATCTAGACACGATTTCTTCTTTGCCTCTGGCTGCCAGGAGCAGGATGAGCAGTTTAATGAGTTTAAATAGTGAATAGTTTAATTAGCTGGAAGAGACTGGATCAATAGCTGCTTAAACAAACAACTGGATCCCTGTTTCCAAGCTTGGATGTAGTTTTGGAAGGTTCCTGGCAGTTTGGCAGGGATTAGTGATGCTGAGAATGTGCTTTTTTGTGGGTTTGGGGCTTTTACTCCTGTTCACGTGGCTGCTCTTTTTCTTGTTGAGTGGAAAACAGGAGGGAAAGAGCAACGATGGAAGGAATTCCACTCTTGCTGCTTGAAGGGATGGATCAGGAAGGGAACAGGCTGCAGGGAATTTGGAGTGCAAACTGAGATCTCTCCGATATTTTCGGCTCAGTCAGTCCATCAGTGCTTGGTGGCTGTTTAGGCCACGTGCAAGGTGAATGATGGTGCACATGGCAGAGCTGCTGGTGGCTCCTTCCCCTGCTCGGCTGTCAGTCACCCTGCAGGGTGCTGGAGCAGCGTGCCAGAGGCCGTGGATCCTATGGATCCCATGGATCCCAGGGGCGTGATCAGGAGCCTGGGCCTGCTGGCCACTCCTTGCTCTCTCTTACCCTGATTTTTCAGCTCTGCAGCGAATCCAGCTTGAGTTTTTCAACCCCCTAGAAAACCCAGGGACCTTTCATGTCTGTTCTCAGATCTGGGATTTAAATCCAGCCCTTATCAAAGCACCCCGTGACCAGGCAGGCCCTGAATCCCAGCAGGGATCTGATAAAGAGGGACCTGACATCCTAAAGAAACCCTTTGAAATCCTGCTGGGATTGATTTGTATCCATAATGGAGCCCCGAGCTCTCTGCCAGGGAGAGATGAAGCTGCTCCTTTGCTTTATTATCCTCAGGCCCTTCCCAGCTTTGAGGGAAATTCAGTCCCTCTTCAAGCCCCAAAATCATGGAAAAGCTCCTTTGTATCCTCTCCACAGCCCCTACGTGGATTAATCAACTTTTTATTTGATATGGTGTCATTCTCCTTTTTTTTCCATGGCTAAAACTCCACGGTGAGCAATCAGAGCAGAAATAGGAAATGCAGGAGTCTTGGATTCCACAGTGGGATTAACTTCCCTTTTCTGCTCTCTTTCAGGACAGGAAAAACCACTGAACTCGCCCCATCTTTGGGACCAAGAGCTTTGGTGCTGGAGTAGGCAAAGCCAGCTAGGGCCCCCCTTGTCCTGCCCATGGTGTGGGTCAGGGACAGGCTCCTCTTCTCCTCTGCGCTGGGATGAACTGCCTAGGGAATGCTATTTCTGACAGCCCGGTCCTAGCCACGGCTACTGGAAATGGGCGGAGGTGAAGAGGCAAGTGCCAGAGTTGCTTGGGGATGATGGAATTGTGGTGTTTGGCTGTGCCCAGAGGGGCAGGTTGGGCATTTCTGTGTGTCTGAGGACCGGTTTGGGTGCTGGGGAGCCCGGGGAGCCGAGCTCTCAGTGCATTCCCAGCTCACCCGGGGGTGGGAGCTGGTGCAGGGCTGGGTGACAGCCTCTGGTCGGGCTCGGGGCAGGCCCTGGCCCTGGCACAGACACGCTGGGGTGGTTTGGGGACGCTTGGGGAGCAATGGGAAGAAAATGAGGGATGGTGCTGGGCGGAGCGATCGGCCTGTGCTCGTGTCAGCGCAGCCGTGCAGGGCACTGGGATCTGGGTAAAACACCGGCTCTCCTGGTGTTCAGGGAAGCAAGGTCTGTATTTATCCATACATATTTATCCCTACATATTTATCCCTATATTTATCCATGGATTATCCATATATGTTTATCCATATACATTTATCCATATTTTTATCCACGTATGTACCCATGAATTTATCCCTATATTTACCCATGTATTTCCCCAGGTATTTTATGAACACTCAAGTGCCATATCCATGTATTTTATGAGCACTTCCAGGGTTGGTGACTCCACCACTGCCCTGGGCAGCTGTTCCAGCGCTGGACAACCCTTCCCATGCTGGGCCAGGAGATGGATTCTGGAAATGCAGACTCTGAGGAGCTGGGGATTAAGGCAGCATTGGATTCCTTTATTCTCCCAGAAGGATAAAGGAGATTTATCCCCAGACGAACCAGAGGTGATCACACTGAGGTCATTAGTGGGATTTCTTCCTTACTCCCACAAATACCCACTGGGGTGACAGAGTTCCCTACAAGGGCGGTGTTGGAAGGAGCTGCTGGAATGTTTTGCTGTTTATTGGGATCCACAGGATGTTTGGTGTCTCTCAGAGCTGTTCCAGGCTTTCCACAGACCCAAACGCTCCTCACACTTCTCCTCAGAGTAGAGAGGTTTCCCAGAGTGCTGGTTTTTAATTTCAGATGCTGGGATAACGACACGGCTTCAGGAGGCAGGAGACTCATTGTGCTGTGCCTCAGTCCAGGCAGGGACAACCCCCAGCTAATAAAAACCTCTTTAAAGCACAAAAAGTCCCATTAAACTGATATTATAAAGGCTGCAAATTGAAGCAGGCCTCAATCAGAAAGCAGCAGAATTTAATTCCCCCCCCTTGCCCATTTGCATGATGATCTCCTTCCTAATTGCCCATCTACGCTTTTCCCACAGAAGTGCTGTCCCGAGGTTGGAGATGGTTCCAGCTTTATGGAGCTTTGATCTTTATCTGCTTTTACTTTTTACAGGGCACAGAACCCGAGAGTGGCAGCTGCTTTCCTCTTGTTCCTCCTGTGGCAGTGAACTGCTCTTCCCGAGGACGGCTGCAGGAATTCTCAGGCAGCAGAACGTATGGAATGCCAGGCACGCTACAGAATTCCAGTGGGAGCAGCAGGAACTTCTGTTCTTTACTGGCAGGGCTGTGCCATGAAGGGGAGCTCGGAGATATTGGTCAGCTCAGGGAATGAGCCTGGCTCATGGTAAGGAAATTCACTGTGCAGTTACTTCGGGCCCTTCTCCTTCTCCTTCTCCTCCTCCTCCTCCTCCTCCTCCTCCTTCTCCTCCTCCTTCTCCTTCTCCTTCTCCTTCTCCTTCTCCTTCTCCTTCTCCTTCTCCTTCTCCTTCTCCTTCTCCTTCTCCTTCTCCTTCTCCTTCTCCTTCTCCTTCTCCTTCTCCTTCTCCTTCTCCTTCTCCTTCTCCTTCTCCTTCTCCTCCTTCTCCTTCTCCTTCTCCTTCTCCTTCTCCTTCTCCTTCTCCTTCTCCCTCTCTTCCCAACACCAGTTCCAGACCTCAGTATAATCCATGTTCCCACAGCCTGACCTTGCAGTTTTCCCAGTTTAGCAGCCCCAGCCACACTTGCAGCCTCTCTGTCTGGACTTTGTCTTGCTGAAATCTCCCTTTGTTGATCCTTTGCTGCCTCACCTTTTATCCAGCAATAACGTGCAGTGGGTGGAAGCTTCTCAGAATTCCCTCCCTGTTCCACTGGAAACATTCCCAAGTGGAAGCAGCTGCACTGCCCATCAGCACTTGCCTGCTTTTAGGGGTGGTTGAGGCATGAAGGATGCAACAAATGGAGTTGGCTCTAAGGGGATGAAATGCTCCCCCTGAGGCTGCTCAGAGAGCTGGAGCTGAGGAATCCGGGTGGGAATCACTGCAGGAAAAAGGAAGGAAAAGAGAGCAGAGGAACAGGGATGCAATTCCAACCTCTCCAAGGACTGGGATGGGCACATTCACCAACACCATTTAATCTAGACACGATTTCTTCTTTGCCTCTGGCTGCCAGGAGCAGGATGAGCAGTTTAATGAGTTTAAATAGTGAATAGTTTAATTAGCTGGAAGAGACTGGATCAATAGCTGCTTAAACAAACAACTGGATCCCTGTTTCCAAGCTTGGATGTAGTTTTGGAAGGTTCCTGGCAGTTTGGCAGGGATTAGTGATGCTGAGAATGTGCTTTTTTGTGGGTTTGGGGCTTTTACTCCTGTTCACGTGGCTGCTCTTTTTCTTGTTGAGTGGAAAACAGGAGGGAAAGAGCAACGATGGAAGGAATTCCACTCTTGCTGCTTGAAGGGATGGATCAGGAAGGGAACAGGCTGCAGGGAATTTGGAGTGCAAACTGAGATCTCTCCGATATTTTCGGCTCAGTCAGTCCATCAGTGCTTGGTGGCTGTTTAGGCCACGTGCAAGGTGAATGATGGTGCACATGGCAGAGCTGCTGGTGGCTCCTTCCCCTGCCCGGCTGTCAGTCACCCTGCAGGGTGCTGGAGCAGCGTGCCAGAGGCCGTGGATCCTATGGATCCCGTGGATCCCAGGGGCGTGATCAGGAGCCTGGGCCTGCTGGCCACTCCTTGCTCTCTCTTACCCTGATTTTTCAGCTCTGCAGCGAATCCAGCTTGAGTTTTTCAACCCCCTAGAAACCCAGGGACCTTTCATGTCTGTTCTCAGATCTGGGATTTAAATCCAGCCCTTATCAAAGCACCCCGTGACCAGGCAGGCCCTGAATCCCAGCAGGGATCTGATAAAGAGGGACCTGACATCCTAAAGAAACCCTTTGAAATCCTGCTGGGATTGATTTGTATCCATAATGGAGCCCCGAGCTCTCTGCCAGGGAGAGATGAAGCTGCTCCTTTGCTTTATTATCCTCAGGCCCTTCCCAGCTTTGAGGGAAATTCAGTCCCTCTTCAAGCCCCAAAATCATGGAAAAGCTCCTTTGTATCCTCTCCACAGCCCCTACGTGGATTAATCAACTTTTTATTTGATATGGTGTCATTCTCCTTTTTTTTCCATGGCTAAAACTCCACGGTGAGCAATCAGAGCAGAAATAGGAAATGCAGGAGTCTTGGATTCCACAGTGGGATTAACTTCCCTTTTCTGCTCTCTTTCAGGACAGGAAAAACCACTGAACTCGCCCCATCTTTGGGACCAAGAGCTTTGGTGCTGGAGTAGGCAAAGCCAGCTAGGGCCCCCCTTGTCCTGCCCATGGTGTGGGTCAGGGACAGGCTCCTCTTCTCCTCTGTGCTGGGATGAACTGCCTAGGGAATGCTATTACTGACAGCCCGGTCCTAGCCCCGGCTACTGGAAATGGGCGGAGGTGAAGAGGCAAGTGCCAGAGTTGCTTGGGGATGATGGAATTGTGGTGTTTGGCTGTGCCCAGAGGGGCAGGTTGGGCATTTCTGTGTGTCTGAGGACCGGTTTGGGTGCTGGGGAGCCCGGGGAGCCGAGCTCTCAGTGCATTCCCAGCTCACCCGGGGGTGGGAGCTGGTGCAGGGCTCTGGTTGGGCTCGGGGCAGGCCCTGGCCCCGGCACAGACACGCTGGGGTGGTTTGGGGATGCTTGGGGAGCAATGGGAAGAAAATGAGGGATGGTGCTGGGTGGAGCGATCGGCCTGCGCTCGTGTCAGCGCAGCCGTGCAGGGCACTGGGATCTGGGTAACCAACACCGGCTCTCCTGGTGTTCAGGGATGCAAGGTCTGAGGGACCGGATTTACTTGGGGTTTTCCAGGACAGCAGGAAGAAGAGGAAATGTGGTGCCAGAGGTGCGTCCCATCAGGTTGCAGTTCCCTCTTTCCCATTTCCATTTCCTCCTCAGTGCGGGTGTCCCCTGCAGCCCATGAGCACGGGGCCGGTGACAACTCCCTGTCTGTAGAGGGATTCCTTATGGAACAAGGGCAGATGACACTTGTGTGAGGCTTACGACTGTTAGAATTAGACCGGGATGGGTTTAAGGAAAACTAGAATCGTGTGTTAATCTTACTGGTCAATGAACAAATGGAATCCACACTTCTATAAGAAAAAATAGAGTGTATGGAGCATATAGAAGAAGCTGTTTTTGCCTGCTGCTGCTGCTTGGCTGTATCATGTAACCCCATTCGAACTCTGCCTTCAAGACAGCTGTGAGACCGTGAAATAAAGAACTTAGCAGAACAGCAGCCTCCTCTGCTCTTTCACCCTGGTCCGAGAAGGAGGGGTACCCTGTCAAAGGCTCAACACTTGCCTTTCTGACTTTGTTTCTAAATTTCTACCTTTCTAATTTTGTTTGTTTCTAATTTTTTTGTTTGTTTGTTTCTAACTTTGTTTGTTTTCAACTTTCTCCCTTTAGAAATTTGTTTGTTTCTTGTATTTTACCTCTTTGTTTGTTTCTAAATTTCTGCCGTTGTAACTTTGTTTCTAACTTTCTACTTTTAAAATTTCATTTGTTTTTAACTTTTTACCATTCCTCCCAGCGAGGGCTGTGTGCAGAATACTAAAACCTGTTAAGTTCTTCACTTTTACGTCTATAGGCAAATGCTACTGATTTAGATGTAAATTCATTTGGAAATAAGCCAGCCCTCTCTGTCTACTCTGTCGCATACAGCAATATAAGAAGCTGGGAATAGAGATCCGCAGGTTTTGAGAATAAGGAGCCGGCGTTTTTCTGTAGGAAGGAAAGCAGCAAGCGCCTGGCCGCAGGAGCCGAGACGCTCGGGCTGCAGGAGCTGCAGAGCGCCCGGAGCCGGCTTTTCCCTGTGCTCTGTGCCTGCCCCCGGGCTGAGCTGGGCGGCGCTGCTGCCGCCTGGTGGCGAGAGCGCGGCACTGCCGCCCCCGACACGGCGCCCCGGCGCTGCTGCCGCCCGGTGCCGGCTGAGCCGAGAGGGCGGCGGCCTCGGTGGCTGCCGAGCGTGGCAAGGAGCGGGAGCGAGCGGGGCCGGGTCTGTCAGCGGAGGGGAGGGGCGAAGGGCGGTTTGGAGCCGAGGGACACGGCCGTGCATGAGCGGGGCCACAGCTATGGAAAGGAGCGGGCGCCGTGCGGGGCGGCGACCGCGGGGAATGACAGCGCGGGGGGCGGCCCGGCGGGGCCGGTTTTGCCGGGCAGCAGAGGCGCGGTCGCAGCGCGACCCGGGCGGGAGGCACCGGGCGGGCACGGTCGGAATCGAGCCGCCCGCGTGTCGCTCTCAAGGAGGCGGCTCGGAAAGGAAGGCGCAGTTCCGCGCTCTCGGGACGGCGTTAAGTGACGTTTTTATTAGAATATGACAGTCTTTATTTTATTTTATTATTTTATTATCTGCCAGGACCTTGCAGAGGGTGGTTTACACTTCCGCCACACTCAAGATGGCGGACGCAGTAGGCCCCCTGCGAGAGGTGTCCCTGCCGATGCCTGCCGCCGGTCGCGGAGCCGTCGCCCGCCTCCGGCGCGGCTGACCCCGCCAGCCGTGTCCTCGCACCGGGAAGCACGGCGGAAAATCGCGCGGAAAGCGCGGGGCCGGCGTCGGAGTCCGGGCCGGATTCAGGCAGCCGACTAGACAGAAGCCCTTGTGAGGGGCGGCGGGGGCCCTAAGTGTACCACACTAAAGATGGCGGCTCGACCGGAAGTGGCTTCTGCCAGCACCCAAGATGGCGGCGAAGGGCGGAAGTGTCGTCACTGCCACACTAAAGATGGCGGTCGTGTGCGCTGTTTTCTGACCTTCTCAATATGGCGGCAGGGAAGGCCCCCCCAAGCTGCGTCTATTCGGCTGCCTGAACGCGACGCCGACGCCGACGCCAGCCCAGCGCTTGCACGCAATTTTCTGAGGCGTTTCCCGCTACGCGGACACCGACTGCGGGGTCAGCGGCGCCTGGGGCAGGCGGGAGCATTCAGGCAGTCGAATAGACGGAGCGGGGGGGGGGGGGGGGTCCTTCCGGCCGCCATCTTGAGAAGGTCGAATAGCCACATCGGTGCGGTACCGGTGACTTCCGCCCTTCTTCGCCAGGAGCGGCGATGGCGGGGAGCCCGGGGAGCAGCGCTGCCGGGCCGGGGGCACCGGGGCGGGTGCTCCGGGCTCGGAGGTGAGCGGGGAACGGGGACAGCCCCGAGCGGACGGTGGGGGCCGCGGGGGATCGGTATTCCGGCACAGGGATGAGTGTTCCGGCACAGGGGTGGCTGTCCCGGCACAGGGATGCGTTCATGGACTGTCTAATAATATTATTTAACGATCGTGCAAGGAGATCTGTATAAAAAAATCCTCCGTGGTCATCCTTCTCCCAGCCCCGCTGTGTTTTCAGGATCTTGGGGGCAGAGTTTGGGTCTGAGCAAGGCTCTCGGGCACAGGGTGGGATTCTTGGGGTGCAGGGCCAGGATTTGGACTCGATGCTCCCTGTGGGTCCCTTGCAGCCCAGGAAATGCTGCGATCCTGTGCCTCTGAGGGTGAAATAAAGGGGAGCGGTGGGGTTTGTGCCCGCTGTGTTCACGGCCCCGCCGGCTCAGGGCGGGTTAAAGGCGCAGCTGCCCCGAGACAGCGGGACCGGCCGGGGCTGCTCGCTCCCGGTGCTGCCGCCTCGTGGGGAGAGCCCGGCACTGCAGCCCGCGCAGGCGCTGGACCACGGGATGGGCGTGGAACAGCAGCGCAGGGGATGCTGAGGCAGCGCAGGGAATGCTGCGGTCCCAGGGAAGGCTGAGGCGTCCCCTGCCCGGGGCACTCGGCAGCAAAGCCCTGATGTTGAGCAGAAAAAGGAAAGTTCTGGGTTAGTGGGAGGAGGTTTCTGGAATGGAGCTGGGACAGGTGCTGATCCACACATGGAATCACGGGCTGGTTTGGCTTGGAAGGGACCACCAGGATCATTTACACTCTGTTTGTTGTCTGATTGCACAGCGAAGAACATCCAGAACTGCCGCCTCACCCTCACGGACAGCAGGAATGTCTTCCATAGCTCTTGTTTTGGAATGGGAATGGCTGTTGGGAGCTCTGGCAGGACCAGGTAAGAAGAGAAATGGGATCATTGTGGCTGCTGCTGGAGGTGGTTTTCTGCTTTCCGGCTGTTCTTCTCATTGATCCTTTCACAGCAGTGTTCTAGGGCACATTTGAGGGTAATTCCAGGAATCTGAAACCAGATAAAAACTGGTGGGGAAAAAATGTGAACGTGATCCATTTCTGGTAGTTCCAAGCTTCTCCCACAACACCGTTCCAGGGGAAAGCTGATGAAAGGGTAAAGATGCAGAGGAACAAGTGCTGTAAAGCCCCCTGGCGCTCTGAGAGAGCAAACCTTCCAGTACTCCCAGCAGATCTCTTGGAGAAAGTGTGGGATCGCAAGGTTTTCCAGGAAAGCAAAACAAGGGTGGAGATGAGGGAATAGGCTTCCAGTTCTTCCTTGAGCTGAAAGCCTGGGGGAATTGAGAGGGGCCACAAGAACTGTTTGTGTAGGAAAATGGGAGTTTGGGGGCTGAATCTGAGTTTCCCTCTGGGGCATTTTTGAGGGAAAAGCTGAGGTGCTGTTTAAGGGAGAGAATGCACATTTTTGGGGTGGAAAAGGTTGAATCAATATTGTAGAGGAAGTAAAACGCTGGGGGTAAAAGTGGATGCAATCTGGAGGGGACAGATTGAATATTTTGGAGGCAAAATGGGGAACTGAGTAGTGGAGAGATGGGGAACATTTTGGAGGCAACACTTGACAAACTCTCTGGGGTGGAGAATGACCACATGGAGGGAAAAATGAGGTGATGAGCAGTGGGCACGTAGGGAAGGTCGTGGGGGTAAATCTTGAGAAAAGCCCCGTGGTATTCAAGAAATCCTTGGAAGCAGGAGTGAGGAATTCAGTGGTGGAAAAATAGGGGAATTTTGCGGGGGTAAAACTTTAAAAGATCTAAGAGTTGAGAGTGTGTGTTTTTAGGTAGAAAGGATGTCTTGTTGAAGTTGGGCATCTGGATTGTGGCATTTATGGATCCAGAAAGTAGAAGATAAAGGAGACTCCCAAAGCCTCGGTAGCTGTGTTAAGAAATCCGTCCCAGGGAAGAAAGGTACCTAAACCTCCTAGAAGTAGGGACTAATTAGCATGGGAAGGGGAAAACCCACCCCCAGTGGGAGAGAGCACGCCGGGTAAGGGAAGAGAAGGATGCCCTTAAGAAGAAGTAGGGAAGGTGAATTTCTCGGCTTGCTGAAATGTATCCAAAAGTTTGGAACCTGGGTCTGTGTGGAGGCCGGGATTTTCTCGGCCATATGCAGAGCCCAGCACTAGGAATAGAGTAATTCCAGGCTTTACAACGCCAAAAATGCAGTACCAGAGAGTTCTGTTATCCCGAGGACTTGGGGGATATTTGGCAAAAATTTCCGGGGGCCCAGGCTGGACCGAGCTTTTAACGCTCCCCGGATTCACGGGATCGGGGATTCCAGCGTGCCCTGCACGGGTTTTTTCAGGGAAGTCCCAAATCCTTCGTGTGAGCACGAAGCAGAATCCCCTGGGAGCTGTGAAGGCAACAGGATATTTCTTGGGAATTTTGAAGGATTGGGTGAGTCCTCAGTGTTAGGTTGGAATGAACGCAAATTGTCCGGGAGTTGCTGGTTTGGGGATGGCCAGGTCTGGGTTTGGATTTGTGGGCACCGAGTGTTCCTTGTGTCAGCTTTAGGTCTTCTGGATTGGTGGGAATTGTCAGAGAAAAGAGAAGGCAATTGAAATGCGGAGCTCCATTCCCGGAGAAATGGTCGGGATGGGAGAGGAAAGGCTGTGGAGCTGCTGGGAGCTCCTGGAGAACGAAAGGATCTGAGGCCTGGAGGCAAAAGCTGTGGAACAAAGCCTGAAAAGGGTGTGGGGTGGGGCGGGAGGGGGAGGAGGGCACCGTGGTGGGGGGAAAGAGGGAAAGGATCCCTGCTCCGGGAATCCAGCAGGGACCAGGAGAGGATCATTTTCCATCCACTGCTCTCAGTGGAATCCTAATAAGGACGGTGGAAGGGAAGTGATTCGTTTGTTCTTAGGTTTGGAATGAAAGGTGCTCTTGCAGAGGGGACTATTGACCTGTTAAAATTCTGTTGGATACAGGAAAAGAGGGAGGAAGCAAGCAGCTGGGGAATGAAAGGGTGGATTTTTTGGTGGATACAGGGAAAGACACGGGAAGGGGCTCTCAAGTAAAATACACCTCACGGGCAGCACCAGGAGAAGCCTCAAGTGCCCTTTTTTTCCAAGCTCTGACATTCCAGAGGAGTAAGCAGTGGTCAGCCCATCACTTTCTGTATTCCTTGGATGCCCAGTGCTTTGTTGGGAAGAGATAATATTTGGAAATGAACAAATCCGGGGATGTAATTTCCTGATAGTAAAGCCCCAGAGAGCCTGGTTTTGATATCCTTCCAGCACCCAAACGCAGCAGAGGGAATCCTGGCGGAGCTGGAAAACGCTGTCGCTCCGTCGGTGGAATTCCTGGGAACTGGAAAGCAGCAGAAGCAGCAAGAACAGAGTTGGAAGCAGGCTCCAGCCGGGTAAGGCAGACACCAAATCCTTTGGAACTGGGCAGGGGTGGGAAGAACGAATTCTTACATTTGTAGCCCAGGGATTCCTGAGCAGGATCCCGGCAGGGAAGACTGCAGGGATCAGGCTGGGGCCTGATCGCAGCTGGGGGCAGCGAGCCTTGGAATTGGCTGAAGGGAAGAAAGAGGGATCCTTTGAGCACAAGGATCAGGTGTCAAATGCGGAGATGGCATCAGACAATTCCTCGGGAGGGTTTAGTTCCTGGGCCAAATCGATCTCCTGCCTTGTGAAGGAGCTCAGAGAGCTGGGAAGAGCCCAAGCAACGCAGGGAATGCACCGGCAGATAAAAGTGCCGGGGAACGGTGGGGAAAAGCATCCGAACAGGGGGCCTCGTTTTGTACAGGGACGGTACAAAAAATTGTCCGAAAGAATAGGAATGGAATGGGATTTTACGTATTCCTCGGAGGCCACAATCCAGTGGGAAGGCTGAGAGAAAGAAACAAGGCCTAAAAAGGCAGATGAGCCAAATCTGCCCAAAGCCTCCAATGGCCACATTCCCTGGCATTGCTGAGGACTTCAGCCAAGCTCCAAGCAAAAGGTGAGCCCCTGATTTTGGTGCCAAGGGAAACTCCAAGTTAAGAATGATCCAAATATGAAGCGCTTCTCACAAAACTCAGCTTTGCAAACCTTTCTTTGGGCTAAAAAAGAAAAGATGGGAATGCCCTTGGCAGAAAAGCAGCTGTGAGGCACAGCAGGCTTCAAATGCCTGTCAGCAGGAGCTCCAGGAGAAACGGCTGCTGGCTCCGGGCATCCTGGGCTTTCCAGGCAGGTTTTGTAGCGGATTGCAAGGCAGTTTTCCTGCCTCTGGGGGGTGGCACCTGCATCCCGCTGGAAAGGGAAAATGTGGAGAGAGGGGCAAGCGGGAAGATGGTTGCTGCTGTGTGTCCTTGGATCGCAGTTCCTCCCGGTGAGTCTGTGCTGCTGGAAGTTTGAAGGAGATCAGTCCTGGAGTACGTGTGGGTTCACCTGTGGGGTTTGGGAGCGACGCCGGACATGAAATTCCAGGGATGTTCCCTTTGCTGGAGTGAGAAGCAGTGGAAGCACTTTGCTGTCTGCTTCTTCATCGCCTTCGCCTCGGTCCCCTGGGGCTCCAGGTAATCCCCTCTCACCTTTGCTTTTCCAAGGGTCTCTAAATGAGGGCTTGAGCTTTGGTGTAGCTCCCTTTACAGGGAAGATCTGTTCCAGGAAAGGTCTCCTGGTCTGGACCGATGGCGTTGCAGGAAGAGCAGGAAACCCCGCAGCTCCTGTGGCTCCCTCATCTGATTTGCCTGCAGGCAGCAGCAAGGATCATTCCCAAGTGTCATGCCCTGGCTCCGTGACTCGGTGAGGTTGTGTTCCCCCAAAGGCCAGGGGCCGCTTTGTTTTGCAGCTCACGAAAGTCCAGCTCGGTGGTGCTGGGTTTGGTTTTTGTGTGTAATGAAGGCACTAAAAAATTCCCCTCCTTCACTGGCACAGCCCTGGAGTGGGAGCAGATTCCCCTTATCCCGCAGTTATCCCGCTCCTGCCCTGGATCCCTGCGGTGCCGTGTGTTCTCCAAGCTCACAGCACTGCTGGCTCTAAACAAGAAAAACAATCCCTGTTCCTTCTCTTCTCCGTCCTTGATGTTCCCAGGCCCTGCATCTCCCTGGCTATTCCCTGTGGGAGTCTTCATCTCCATCCCACCTTATCCCGATCAGGTAAGGGTCTGAGACGTGTTTAGCAGCAAATGCATTCCTGTGAAGAAAGCCAAGAGCAAAGAGCATCCAGATGCAGAGAAGTCTTTAGAAAAGCGTTCCAGACGTGCAAATGAGGGATGTGTCTTCCTGCATCTCCTGTTGTTTTTCTCTGTCACGTTTTGGAAGGGTTTCTCTCAGTGATTTCCTGCAGTCCAGGTGCGTCCCTTCTTTTGTCCAAATCCAGTGCCAGAGGATCGAACAACTGACGAGTGGGGCCTGGGATGAAAACGGTTCTCCTAAAATGAGGGAAACAATGCTAGAAGAGAAATGAGCATCCTTTTAATGCCTGGAATAAAAATGCTGGAAAAGGGCACTTTTTATTTGATATGGTGTCATTCTCCTTTTTTTTTCCATAGCTAAAACTCCACGGTGAGCAATCAGAGCAGAAATAGGAAATGCAGGAGTCTTGGATTCCACAGTGGGATTAACTTCCCTTTTCTGCTCTCTTTCAGGACAGGAAAAACCACTGAACTCGCCCCATCTTTGGGACCAAGAGCTGTGGTGCTGGAGTAGGCAAAGCCAGCTAGGGCCCCCCTTGTCCTGCCCATGGTGTGGGTCAGGGACAGGCTCCTCTTCTCCTCTGTGCTGGGATGAACTGCCTAGGGAATGCTATTACTGACAGCCCGGTCCTAGCCCCGGCTACTGGAAATGGGCAGAGGTGAAGAGGCAAGTGCCAGAGTTGCTTGGGGATGATGGAATTGTGGTGTTTGGCTGTGCCCAGAGGGGCAGGTTGGGCATTTCTGTGTGTCTGAGGACCGGTTTGGGTGCTGGGGAGCCCGGGGAGCCGAGCTCTCAGTGCATTCCCAGCTCACCCGGGGGTGGGAGCTGGTGCAGGGCTCTGGTCGGGCTCGGGGCAGGCCCTGGCCCCGGCACAGACACGCTGGGGTGGTTTGGGGACGCTTGGGGAGCCGTGGGAGGAAAATGAGGGATGGTGCTGGGCAGAGCGATCGGCCTGTGCTCGTGTCAGCGCAGCCGTGCAGGGCACTGGGATCTGGGTAAAGCACCGGCTCTCCTGGTGTTCAGGGAAGCAAGGTCTGTATTTATCCATACATATTTATCCCTACATATTTATCCCTATATTTATCCATGGATTATCCATATATGTTTATCCATATACATTTATCCATATTTTTATCCACGTATTTACCCATGAATTTATCCCTATATTTACCCATGTATTTACCCAGGTATTTTATGAACACTCAAGTGCCATATCCATGTATTTTATGAGCACTTCCAGGGTTGGTGACTCCACCACTGCCCTGGGCAGCTGTTCCAGCGCTGGACAACCCTTCCCATGCTGGGCCAGGAGATGGATTCTGAAAATGCAGACTCTGAGGAGCTGGGGATTAAGGCAGCATTGGATTCCTTTATTCTCCCAGAAGGATAAAGGAGATTTATCCCCAGACGAACCAGAGCTGATCACACTGAGGTCATCAGTGGGATTTCTTCCTTACTCCCACAAATACCCACTGGGGTGACAGAGTTCCCTACAAGGGCGGTGTTGGAAGGAGCTGCTGGAATGTTTTGCTGTTTATTGGGATCCACAGGATGTTTGGTGTCTCTCAGAGCTGTTCCAGGCTTTCCACAGACCCAAACGCTCCTCACACTTCTCCTCAGAGTAGAGAGGTTTCCCAGAGTGCTGGTTTTTAATTTCAGATGCTGGGATAACGACACGGCTTCAGGAGGCAGGAGACTCATTGTGCTGTGCCTCAGTCCAGGCAGGGACAACCCCCAGCTAATAAAAACCTCTTTAAAGCACAAAAAGTCCCATTAAACTGATATTATAAAGGCTGCAAATTGAAGCAGGCCTCAATCAGAAAGCAGCAGAATTTAATTCCCCCCCTTGCCCATTTGCATGATGATCTCCTTCCTAATTGCCCATCTACGCTTTTCCCACAGAAGTGCTGTCCCGAGGTTGGAGATGGTTCCAGCTTTATGGAGCTTTGATCTTTATCTGGTTTTACTTTTTACAGGGCACAGAACCCGAGAGTGGCAGCTGCTTTCCTCTTGTTCCTCCTGTGGCAGTGAACTGCTCTTCCCGAGGACGGCTGCAGGAATTCTCAGGCAGCAGAACGTATGGAATGCCAGGCACGCTACAGAATTCCAGTGGGAGCAGCAGGAACTTCTGTTCTTTACTGGCAGGGCTGTGCCATGAAGGGGAGCTCGGAGATATTGGTCAGCTCAGGGAATGAGCCTGGCTCATGGTAAGGAAATTCACTGTGCAGTTACTTCGGGCCCTTCTCCTTCTCCTTCTCCTTCTCCTTCTCCTTCTCCTTCTCCTTCTCCTTCTCCTTCTCCTTCTCCTTCTCCTTCTCCTTCTCCTTCTCCTTCTCCTTCTCCTTCTCCTTCTCCTTCTCCTTCTCCTTCTCCTTCTCCCTCTCTTCCCAACACCAGTTCCAGACCTCAGTATAATCCATGTTCCCACAGCCTGACCTTGCAGTTTTCCCAGTTTAGCAGCCCCAGCCACACTTGCAGCCTCTCTGTCTGGACTTTGTCTTGCTGAAATCTCCCTTTGTTGATCCTTTGCTGCCTCACCTTTTATCCAGCAATAACGTGCAGTGGGTGGAAGCTTCTCAGAATTCCCTCCCTGTTCCACTGGAAACATTCCCAGGTGGAAGCAGCTGCACTGCCCATCAGCACTTGCCTGCTTTTAGGGGTGGTTGAGGCATGAAGGATGCAACAAATGGAGTTGGCTCCAAGGGGATGAAATGCTCCCCCTGAGGCTGCTCAGAGAGCTGGAGCTGAGGAATCCGGGTGGGAATCACTCCAAGAAAAAGGAAGGAAAAGAGAGCAGAGGAACAGGGATGCAATTCCAACCTCTCCAAGGATGGGCACATTCACCAACACCATTTAATCTAGACACGATTTCTTCTTTGCCTCTGGCTGCCAGGAGCAGGATGAGCAGTTTAATGAGTTTAAATAGTGAATAGTTTAATTAGCTGGAAGAGACTGGATCAATAGCTGCTTAAACAAACAACTGGATCCCTGTTTCCAAGCTTGGATGTAGTTTTGGAAGGTTCCTGGCAGTTTGGCAGGGATTAGTGATGCTGAGAATGTGCTTTTTTGTGGGTTTGGGGCTTTTACTCCTGTTCACGTGGCTGCTCTTTTTCTTGTTGAGTGGAAAACAGGAGGGAAAGAGCAACGATGGAAGGAATTCCACTCTTGCTGCTTGAAGGGATGGATCAGGAAGGGAACAGGCTGCAGGGAATTTGGAGTGCAAACTGAGATCTCTCCGATATTTTCGGCTCAGTCAGTCCATCAGTGCTTGGTGGCTGTTTAGGCCACGTGCAAGGTGAATGATGGTGCACATGGCAGAGCTGCTGGTGGCTCCTTCCCCTGCCCGGCTGTCAGTCACCCTGCAGGGTGCTGGAGCAGCGTGCCAGAGGCCGTGGATCCTATGGATCCCATGGATCCCAGGGGCGTGATCAGGAGCCTGGGCCTGCTGGCCACTCCTTGCTCTCTCTTACCCTGATTTTTCAGCTCTGCAGCGAATCCAGCTTGAGTTTTTCAACCCCCTAGAAACCCAGGGACCTTTCATGTCTGTTCTCAGATCTGGGATTTAAATCCAGCCCTTATCAAAGCACCCCGTGACCAGGCAGGCCCTGAATCCCAGCAGGGATCTGACAAAGAGGGACCTGACATCCTAAAGAAACCCTTTGAAATCCTGCTGGGATTGATTTGTATCCATAATGGAGCCCCGAGCTCTCTGCCAGGGAGAGATGAAGCTGCTCCTTTGCTTTATTATCCTCAGGCCCTTCCCAGCTTTGAGGGAAATTCAGTCCCTCTTCAAGCCCCAAAATCATGGAAAAGCTCCTTTGTATCCTCTCCACAGCCCCTACGTGGATTAATCAACTTTTTATTTGATATGGTGTCATTCTCCTTTTTTTTCCCATGGCTAAAACTCCACGGTGAGCAATCAGAGCAGAAATAGGAAATGCAGGAGTCTTGGATTCCACAGTGGGATTAACTTCCCTTTTCTGCTCTCTTTCAGGACAGGAAAAACCACTGAACTCGCCCCATCTTTGGGACCAAGAGCTTTGGTGCTGGAGTAGGCAAAGCCAGCTAGGGCCCCCCTTGTCCTGCCCATGGTGTGGGTCAGGGACAGGCTCCTCTTCTCCTCTGTGCTGGGATGAACTGCCTAGGGAATGCTATTTCTGACAGCCCGGTCCTAGCCCCGGCTACTGGAAATGGGCGGAGGTGAAGAGGCAAGTGCCAGAGTTGCTTGGGGATGATGGAATTGTGGTGTTTGGCTGTGCCCAGAGGGGCAGGTTGGGCATTTCTGTGTGTCTGAGGACCGGTTTGGGTGCTGGGGAGCCCGGGGAGCCGAGCTCTCAGTGCATTCCCAGCTCACCCGGGGGTGGGAGCTGGTGCAGGGCTCTGGTCGGGCTCGGGGCAGGCCCTGGCCCTGGCACAGACACGCTGGGGTGGTTTGGGGACGCTTGGGGAGCAATGGGAAGAAAATGAGGGATGGTGCTGGGCAGAGCGATCGGCCTGTGCTCGTGTCAGCGCAGCCGTGCAGGGCACTGGGATCTGGGTAAAACACCGGCTCTCCTGGTGTTCAGGGATGCAAGGTCTGAGGGACCGGATTTACTTGGGGTTTTCCAGGACAGCAGGAAGAAGAGGAAATGTGGTGCCAGAGGTGCGTCCCATCAGGTTGCAGTTCCCTCTTTCCCATTTCCATTTCCTCCTCAGTGCGGGTGTCCCCTGCAGCCCATGAGCACGGGGCCGGTGACAACTCCCTGTCTGTAGAGGGATTCCTTATGGAACAAGGGCAGATGACACTTGTGTGAGGCTTACGACTGTTAGAATTAGACCGGGATGGGTTTAAGGAAAACTAGAATCGTGTGTTAATCTTACTGGTCAATGAACAAATGGAATCCACACTTCTATAAGAAAAAATAGAGTGTATGGAGCATATAGAAGAAGCTGGTTTTGCCTGCTGCTGCTGCTTGGCTGTATCATGTAACCCCATTCGAACTCTGCCTTCAAGACAGCTGTGAGACCGTGAAATAAAGAACTCAGCAGAACAGCAGCCTCCTCTGCTCTTTCACCCTGGTCCGAGAAGGAGGGGTACCCTGTCAAAGGCTCAACACTTGCCTTTCTGACTTTGTTTCTAAATTTCTACCTTTCTAATTTTGTTTGTTTCTAATTTTTTTGTTTGTTTGTTTCTAACTTTGTTTGTTTTCAACTTTCTCCCTTTAGAAATTTGTTTGTTTCTTGTATTTTACCTCTTTGTTTGTTTCTAAATTTCTGCCGTTGTAACTTTGTTTCTAACTTTCTACTTGTAAAGTTTCGTTTGTTTTTAACTTTTTACCATTCCTCCCAGCGAGGGATGTGTGCAGAATACTAAAACGTGTTAAGTTCTTCATTTTTACATCTATAGGCAAATGCTACTGATGTAGATGTAAATTCATTTTGAAATGAGCCAGCCCTCTCTGTCTACTCTGTCGCATACAGCAATATAAGAAGCTGGGAATAGAGATCAGCAGGTTTTGAGAATAACGAGCCGGCGTTTTTCTGTAGGAAGGAAAGCAGCAAGCGCCTGGCCCCAGGAGCCGAGACGCTCGGGCTGCAGGAGCTGCAGAGCGCCCGGAGCCGGCTTTTCCCTGTGCTCTGTGCCTGCCCCCGGGCTGAGCTGGGCGGCGCTGCTGCCGCCCGGTGCCGGCTGAGCCGAGAGGGCGGCGGCCTCGGTGGCTGCCGAGCGTGGCAAGGAGCGGGAGCGAGCGGGGCGGTGTCTGTCAGCGGAGGGGAGGGTCCCGGGAGCGGCCCCGGTGCTCGGGGCGGGCCCGGCCCGGGAGAGAGGGGCGGGGCCCCGAGCGATGGAGCCGCCCCCGTGCCGGGCAGGGCGGGCCCCGGGGCCGGGCGGGGCCGGGGCTCTGGGGCGGGGCCGAGCGGGGCCGGGGGCGGCTTCAGGGGCGGGGCCGGGCCCGGCTCAGGTGCGCGGGGCGGGGTCCGCACAGGTGCGCGGGGTCCCAGGGCGGCTGCGCAGGGCGGGGCCGAGGTGATTTAAGCCCCCGAAATCGCCCCTGCCGCCATTTGCTCCCTCAGAGCTCGGGGAGGCTGCGGCCGGGCCGGGCTCCCCCGGCGTGGCCCGGGAGAGGCCCCCGCTCCCCCTCTTTCTTCCCCGTCTTTCTTCCCCCTGTTTCTCCTGCCCTTATCCTCCTCCTTCTTCCCCCGCTTATCACCTCTTTCCTACCCCCCCCAGTTTCTTTCTCTCTCCCCCACACCCTCCCTGTCTCTCCCAGCCCCCTGCCTGCCCTCTCCCCAGCGCCCCCCCACCCTCTCTCCCTGCTCCCCTGTGCATCCCCGACCCCCCCCGCCTCCTTTCTCCCCCACCCCTCCTTTCTCCCCTCTCCGTACCCCGCTCCCCAACCCGACTCCCCTCTCTTCCTCCTCCTCTGACCATCATCCCTCCCCCTCACCCGACCTTTCCCTTCCCCCCTCGTTCTCCCCAACCCACCCCGACTCCTCTCCCTACCCCATCTCATCCCTCCCCGTTCCCTCTTTCCCCCGCAGCCGCGGGGCTCGGGGCGCCGGAGAATAAAGCCCAGAGGGCCGGAGCCCGGCGCCCCTGCCCTCGCTGGAGCCTCGCACGGGGGACCCGCTCGGCGGGTCCCCCGTGCAGTACAAAAACAGCGCCGGGGCTCCGGCTTTCCACACATCACACTGGGGATCCCCTCCTCAGGAGGGGTTCCCGGGGGGGGTGGTGGGTTTCGGGGAGGGGGGTGGGTTGGGGTTGGGGTGGGCCCCCTCCTCAGGAGGGGTTCCCGGGGGGGTGGTGGGTTTCGGGGAGGGGGGTGGGTTGGGGTTGGGGTGGGCCCCCTCCTTAGGAGGGGGTCCCGGGGGGGTGGGTGGGATGGGCCCCCTCCGGAGGAGGGGGTCCCGGGAGGGGGTCTGGGTGGGCCCCCTCCGGAGGAGGGGGTCCGGGGGAGGGGGGTGGGGCGGAGGGGGGACTTTCCCCCCCTCCAGTCCCCGCCCCCTCTCCCGGACCCCCTCCTCCGGACGGGGCTCACCCCGGCCCCCTCCCGGGACCCCCTCCTGCGGACCGGGGCCCCGGGGGGAGGGTGGGGGGGTCCGGGCGGGAGGGGCTGTTGGTTTGGCCTGTGGTCTCTATGTCTGTTCATGCCACAGAGTGACGTGACCCCCCCCTGCTTCCCCCCCCCCACCCCGAGGCCCCGGTCCGGAGGAGGGGGTCCCGGGGAGGGGGCTGGGGTGAGCCCCGTCCGGAGGAGGGGGTCCGGGAGAGGGGGCGGGGACTGGAGGGGGGGAAAGTCCCCCCTCCGCCCCACCCCCCTCCCCCGGACCCCCTCCTCCGGAGGGGGCCCACCCTGACCCCCTCCCGGGACCCCCTCCTCCGGAGGGGGCCCATCCCACCCACCCCCCCGGGACCCCCTCCTCCGGAGGGGGCCCACCCCAACCCACCACCCTCCCTGAAACCCACCACCCCCCCGGGAACCCCTCCTGAGGAGGGGATCCCCAGTGTGATGTGTGGAAAGCCGGAGCCCCGGCGCTGTTTTTGTACTGCACGGGGGACCCGCCGAGCGGGCCCGGCCCGTGTGGGGCTCCAGCGAGGGCAGGGGCGCCGGGCTCCGGCCCTCTGGGCTTTATTCTCCGGCGCCCCGTGCCCCGCGGCTGCGGGGGAAAGACGGGACAGAGGATGGGAATAAGGGAGCAGAGGGGGTCAAAGAAGGAGCGCAGGTGGGGGGTTCGGGGTGTGCAGGGAGAGGTGGGATGGGGGGACAGGAAAGGAGGCGGGGGGAAGACGAGGACGGAGCACAAGTGGGGGGTCAAGGTGCAGAGGGGAAACGAGGGAAGAGGAACAGGGGGAGGTGGAGGGGGAAGGAAAGGTGGGAGACGGAGGGGGAGGATTGAGGGCAGGTGGGGGGAACTGGGAGGGGAAGGGGAGCAGGGTGAGGGGGCAGGGGGGACCCGGGATGGGGGCGAAGGAACGGTGGAGAAGGGGAGAGAGGGTGGAGGGGTAGGGCAGGGTTGGGGTGTGTAGGGGGACAGGGAGGGGGGATGGGGGGGACCGGGCCGGGGGGGGAGGGAGGGGAGGGCTAGGGGGGAGAGGGGGGGGGTAGGGGGGGGGGTGTAGGGGGTGGGGGAGGGGAGGCAGAGGGGGGAGAACGGAGAAGGGTTAGAAGAAGACAAACAAACACAAATATAAAGGAAAAGAACTACAGAGACATAGAAATATGGAAATACAGAGATCTAGAGCCCGGTCCGGCCACAACCGTTCCCACCGAGCGCCGAGGGAGCAAATGGCGGCACCGCCGATTCCCGAGGCTTAAATCCCCTCGGCCCCGCCCCGCGCAGCCGCTCTGGGGCCCCGCGCACCTGTGCGGACCCCGCCCTTCACACCTGTGCCGGGCCCGCCCCGCCCCGCCCGCGCCCGTAAATGCCGGCGGATCCGCGCCCGCTCCGCTTTGTGTGGTGGATGCTCATCCTGCTCCTCCCGGGCTGTGGCGGGACCGTCGTTCGGAGCGCTGTGCGGAGCCCGGCACCGGGGGCTGCTCCCGGCGCTGCGCCGAGCCCGAGGCGCTGAGGTGGGAACGGGACCCGGGCCCTGGGATTCGGGGCTGGGTCCTGTCGGTGTCTGCTGGGGGTCCCGGGCCGAGCCGCTTGTCTCTCGGCGGGCGGGGTGCGGCTGCCGGGCTCGGAGAACTGAGGTGGGATGGGGGATGGCATTAGGCATCGGGATCGCCGCGGCTGGCAAGTGCCGCTCCGGGATTGGCGCTGGCGCCGAGCCCGGCGCTGCCGCTCCGGCTGCGGCCAGCGCGGGGCTGGGCTCCCGCCGGAGCTCCGGCTACGCTCCCGCTGCGGCCGCGGGGAGCCGGGGCCGTGCCGGTGCCGGGCCCGCCGGGAGGGCGGCGCTTCCCCGCAGCAGGCGCTGGATCGCGCCTGGAAGCGGCCGGGCCGCGGGGACCGCCCGTGCCCGCCCCGGCACCCCCCGAGGCCGCCGCTCCCTCAGCGCCGCCCGCCCTGTGGGGCGCCCCCTGGCGCAACCGGAGCGCCGGCGCTCCCGGCCCGGCCCCGCCCGCAGCCCCCGCGGGGACGCGGAGCTCCCCCAGCCCCGGCACTGCCGAGGCCGCCGCTCCCCCTGCCCCGGGCCGCTCCCCCGGGGGCCTCCCGCCCGCCGCGCCCCCGCCCAACCAGCGCGGCTGCAGCGGGACGAGCCGCTCCCCCGGCCCGGCCGCTGGCGCCGAGGCCGCTGCTGCCGCTCCTGCTCTGACTGCGCCCGCTGCGGGACCGGGGCCTCGCCGGGGCTCGCTGCTGCTTGAGCCGCTCATCCCACAACTGCCGCTTGAGACCTGATGCTCTCCTTCCTCCTCCCCGCTTTCTCTGCGGCTTGCACGCTCCACTGCAAAAACCTCTGGCTTTAAAAGGCCAGGGAAAAATGTTTCTTCTTTATTTCCAGAGCACAGGAGATCCTGAGTGGCAATGGCTACACAAGGACCACCAAGTCGAACCCTTATGTGAATGGCTCCTCTGGCCACTGAACCCACACCTGGGCACTCTCAGCACCCTGCTCCAGCCAAGCCAATCTCAGCTCCTGGCAATGTCCTGCCTGGGATAGGAATGCCAAGTGCCAGCAAGATCATTCCTATGCAAATACAACTCCTTCTTTTATGCTAATGCTGCTTGCCACACCAGCCCCTGTAATTGCCATAGGGCAGAGCTCCATGGCCAGCACCTGATCATGCAACAACACAGGTGAGCAGTTGTGTGACAGCACTGAACTCTTCCCATAACCCTGATTTCCTGCCCTTTCCAGGATTTACCCAACAGCTGTAAAGGTGCTTGTTCCATGGCCCTTTCCAGGGAGAAATGAGCAAGGCAAGTCCTGAGGGTTCACTTGGTCCACGGCCAAAGCTCTTCTGGAGAGGGTCAGGGCTGCTCCTGCCTGCAGAGGGGCCTTTCCCACAGGTGAGTGTTCACAGCCCAAAATCCCAGGGGCTGCTGAGGCCGGGCCAGCTTTTGTGGCCCAGAGCTGCACAGAGCTCTCAGCAACTCCTGCTCACTGCCAGGAGTGTTCCTTGGTGCTCCTTCCGTGTGTCCCAGCTGGCAGGGAATGGGGGGAAGGAGAAGGCCAGGAGGCCCAGGAAGGGAAGCAGCAGCTCTTGTGCTTTGGATTTGCAGAGAGGAGCTGTGCCTGCAGTGTCCTGCCCGTGGCACGCAGTGTGCCAAACACACATCCCCGGAACGGGCACTGGGCTGCCCGGGCAGCGCTGGGATGGACATGGATAAAGGGCTGCCTGCGGCCCCTCGGCCAGGGGCTGCTCTGAACAGGCACCCAGAGATGCTTCAGTCCCGACAGACCCCACTGACACCCCAAAAATGCCCCAAGGAACAGCTGGCACTGGTGAATGTCAGAATGGGCTGTTTGCAGAGGGGCTCAGACAGCAATTCCCAGTGCTGACCTCCCACACACCTGCCAGCTATGTCCCAGCCACCCAAAATGCCTTCCCTTCCAGCCTGAGGCCATCATCCCTCAGCAGTGTTAAGGCCAAGGCAAGCTTCCCCCACAGCAATGAAATGCCAAGCAATGCCCTCAGAGATGCCTTCAAATGAAAGGTCAGAGTCAGAGAAATCTCTTTGGATTGAGTTGGGAGTTTTTGGGGAGCCAGCTGGAACTGCACAACTGATGGAAAGCTTTCCCAGGTGGCTCCCACTGCAGGTGCCCTGAAGGCAGGGATGTGCATCCCTTTCCTGAGGGAAAAGAACTTGCAGAGGCCACTCCTGAGGCTCTGGAATGAAATCAACTCCTGCAGGGAGAGAAGTCCTCCCGTGGGCACAGGGGCTGCCTCAGCAGGGGCTGGGAGCGTGTCCAGCCAGCGCCTGTTCCTGCTTTCAAATATCACCTGGAGCCCCAGCTCGGGGGGTGCAGGCAGCTGAATTCCAGGGAACTCTGTCAGGTGCCCCCAGGGACATTGGGGGGGGGGCTGGGGGATGAGGGTTACAAACAGCAAATTCTATGGAACATGAAGCTGTCCTTGCCCTGACCCTGCTGAGCTTCCCTGGAAGCTCTGCTGGGTCCTGCCACAGCTGGTGTTAAATAGGCAGCTCTGCATGGGAATATCCATGCTCCAGGAGGCGCTGGGAGGCTATGCCAGTGGCAATTCAGCAGGGAATTCAGGGCTTTGGGTAGAATTCATCTGAACTAGCAAAGCCAACCCCCAAATCTGCGCACCACCCAGGGAACAATCTTTGTGCTGCCCTGGCAGCCAAAGCCCCTGGGCTGGGAAATGTCAGCAGGCAAATGGATGGAATGATCTAAATGCCAGCATCCCCCAAAGGGACAATGCCATCACCTCCCTTTGCTCCCCAAGTGTCCACTGTGTTCCCCACAGGTACCCTGGGGATGCCAGGGAGGTGCCTTTGCCCACAGTGCCTTTCTCCTGCCCCTCTCCAGCCTGAGGCCTCTTCTCCCTTCCCTGCCAGCTGCTGCCAAGGAAGGAAGACACAGTGAGTGCTGAGTTGACCTCCAAATAGTCCTTCCCTCACCTTGAGATGACCTGAGATTTTACCCCCAAAATGTCCCCATCTGCCTCCTTCTGAGTTCCTCATTTTTTACAAGGAAGCATTCTTTCTCTGCTCTGGAGATTACCACAAGATTTGCCCCCAAAACTTTCCCCACCTGTCCACTACCTCTTTCCTCATTTCCACCTCAATCTTTTCATTCTTTGCCCTACAGATGCTTTCAATTTTTACCCCTCTGAACTTCCCTACCTGTCCATAAGTGATTACCTCAGTTTACCCCATCAAGTGCATTCTCTCTGCTACAGATCACCTCAGATTTTACCTCCAACATTTTCTGTACATCTCCACCACTGACTGAGTACTTTATTTTTACCTCCAAATACTCATTTTCTACCATGGAGATTCCCTCAAGTTTTACCTGCCAGATTTACCCACCTGTCCACAGCAATTCCCTCAGTTTACCTCAGGATGCTCCTGCTCTCTCCTAGAGATGACCTCACATTTTACCCCCTCAGTTTTCCCTACCTGCCCAGTTCTGATCACCTCATTTTTACCTCAAAACATGAGTTCTTTCTTCTACAGATGAACTCAGATTTTATTACCAAAATGTCTATTTTGTCCCCTGTGCACTGACTAGATTTTAAAACCCAAACCACGCAGGTTATGTCTGTCTTACCCCCAAAATATTCATTCTGTCCCCTACAAATTAGGTCAGATTTTTTCTCAAAACCACTTATGGTTCCTACATAATTACCTCAGGGTTTTCCCCCCACATTCTACCTCATCTTGACTACTGATCACCTCATTGCTTCCTCAATATGTTCATTCTTTGCCCTACAGATCTTCCCAAGTTTTACACCCCAAATTTCCTTGCCTAGCCCCAGTGATTGCCTCAGTTCATGTCAGTGGTCACACTCTCCCTAGAGATTACCTCAAGTTTAACCCCCAAAATTTTCCTGAACTGTCCACAACTTATTACCTCATTTTTACCAAAAAAGATTCATTCTCAACCTTTAGATCATTTCAAGTTTGACCCCCCAAAATTCCCCTACCTGTCCACTACTGATTCCCTCATTCTTCCTTCAATATTTATTTCCTTTCTACCATGTAGCTTCTATCAAGATTTACCCCCAAAGTTTTCCATCTGTCTACTACTGCTTACCTCATTTTTACCTCAAAATGTTCTTTCTACAGCTTATTTAATATTATTTTTACACAAGTTTCCCTATCTGCCCACAACTGATTCCCTCATGTTACCTCAGTGTGTTCATGCTCTCCCCTAGAGATTAGCTCAGATTTAGCCCCCAAATTTTCCCCACATGCTCAGTATTCATCACCTCCTTTTTCCCTCCAAGTGTTCATTCTCTGCTCTTGAGACTTTGTCAAGTTTGGCCTCCAAAATTTTCCTTCTTTGTCTATTACTGAGTACCTCATTTTTGCTCCAAAATATTCATTCTGTCCCCTACAGATTACATCAAGTTTTACCCCCCAGTTTTTCCTTCCTGTACAATATTAACTCTTTTCTGCCCCAAAAATGTGCATTCTTTCCCCTAAACATCACCTCAGCTTTTCCCTCAAAAATGCCACCTTGCTCTGCTTGACATCACCTCCCATTTTCCTACACAAACAATTCTTGTGTCCCCTCTCAGTCACCCCAGGTTTTCAGCTGAAAATGTCTCCTCTGTCCCCTCAAAGTCATCCCAGGTTTTCCCAGTGAGGAGCTGCAAGGAATTCAGGCAGGGCCAATGACACCAGGGAACAGCTGTAAATTCAGAGGCAGAGAGAGAAGATTACCAGGAAAGAGGAAAGGTTCAGAAAACATTTCTGCAATTAATTAATAATTATTTCCAGTTCCCCACTGAGAAGAACACAACCTCACAGCTGTTAAGGCCTGACAGTTCCCTGCAGGGAGAGCTCAGCCCATGTGCCCAGAGGCAATCCCAGCATCTGCAAGAAAGAAAGAAGCAGCAAAAGGTGATTGCTTCTCTTTCAAAGTTATTTCAAGTGCTCACACCCAAACCCACCTTTGCTCTTGATTCTGGCCAGGTGCATGGTGAGCAGTGGGCACAGGTCATGTCATCCATGCTGGTGTGAGTGATGCTTTCTGGGGGAAA
Organism: Coloeus monedula; assembly: GCF_965178545.1. Lineage (NCBI taxonomy): Eukaryota > Metazoa > Chordata > Aves > Passeriformes > Corvidae > Coloeus > Coloeus monedula. The sequence continues at coordinate 304,148 of NW_028120777.1, read as the reverse complement.
GCAGCTGATCTCCAAAGTTCCCTTCCTGCCCCATGCCTGATCTGCACAGGAGAAAACCTCTTCCAGGAAGGGATTGTGCTCCCTCTAATGACATTTGCCCAGTCTGTTCCATGGGGATATTGCCAGCCTGGGGCAGCAGAGGCACACGCAGCTCTCAGCACTCCCTGCTCCAAGCACAGCTCTGGGCTCCTTTGCACACTGCCTCTGCCATGGGGTTTTCTCCAGGAGAAGCCAAGGAATTGCTCCTGGAAGGGTGCAGATTAAGTTATCCCAAAGGGAAGCAAAGAGTAAGTACTCCAGGAAGAGCCCTTGGGATCTGCTGGGCTGAGGTGGGAAGGGGACATTCATTCCCTGCAGGGCCAATACACAACAACCTCCAAGCCAAAGCCCAGACTGGCAGGTGGGGTCTGACAGCAGCACTCTGACAAACCTCCTTGTCATTCTTCCCTGCAGTGACTTTTGCAAGCAAACTCTGAAGCTGACAAGCCCAGAAGCTCCATCCAGCCACTCTGGAAGGAAAGGATACTCCCAGGGATGAGGCACATTCCCAGCAAACTCTCCCAACACAGCCTGGAGGCAGCGCTGGAGCTCGGGTGTGGGGCTGGGAAGGGCTGCCAGGAGCACGCAGCCCCCAGGTGGGGTGGCAGCAGCAGCAGCAAATTCCCACAGGCTGATGGCACAGCAGAGAGACAAAGGCCAGCAGTGCCCACGGGAGGTGCAGGGTTAATTCTGCTCCCTGCCCTGCCCCATCCCTGCAGGAAATCTCCAAGGGGGAGAGAAACTCTCAGGGTGCCCAAAATGCAGCATCTGTCACCCTGATCCAGCTTCAACTCAGCATGGGGGGCCAAACTCCCCCCACAGGTAAACACTGAGCTGACCTGGTCAGTCTCAAACACAGCCCCAGTTCTCACCTCCAGCCTGCTCCTGGGGCTGCTGCCACATTCCTGACAAGGAGCCCCTTTGGACAGGGCTCTCTCTGTGTCTCAGGTGCTGGGCACTGCAGGGACCAGGGCAGCCCCCTCTGGGGACAATTGGGGATTCATCCCACACCATGGGCAGGACCAGGGGCCCTCCAGTACAGGCTGGTGGGGCCAGAGCCCATTGGGTTTGGCTGCTCAAACACCAAAGCTTTTGGCAAAGATGGGACAAGTTAAGTGGGTTTTCCTGGCCTGAGAGAAAGAAGAAATTGTTGAAATTAAGCATGGCAATTAAGTCCACTGTGGAAGTCAAAGGCTCCTGGCTTTCCCACTCCTGTTCTGATTGCTCACTAGAGGGTTTTATCCATAAAAAAATGAGAGGTGGCACCAAATAAAAGAGCTCTTTTTCAACATTTTTCCCCTACTTACTTTCATACCTAAAAAGGATGTCCATTTTTTCTTAGTGCATTCTTTGCCTAATTTTAACAGAACTGTTTTCCTTCCAGGCCCCACTTGTGGGTTCTTCACTCCTTTGCCATTGGACTTTGGACAAAGGAAGAGAAGCATCTGCTCCAAACGGGTGTCATCCTATGGGGAACACCCCCTGTACCAGCCCCAGCCTGGGCCAAGCATGCTGCCTCACTCTCCCCATTCTGGATGCTGGCTCCAATCCAGTCTGAGTTTTCCCCTGTTTTCCATGTCTAAGGACAGGAACTTGTCCTGGTCAGGGTGTAAGGCCTTAAACTGCACCTTGATCTGGGGGGCTGGGACTGGGATTCCAGCAGGGAATTCATTGTTTTACAAATAAAAGTTATTCCAGGGAGCTGCTGCTTTACCACACAGTGTCAGCAAAAGAGAGAGAACACCAAAGGTGTATCCAAAAACAAGGATGGAATGATTCCTCCTGCTTTGAGTGGGATCAGGGCTTATGCTGCCCTGGAATGACAAAGAACTTCTCCCTCAGCCCCCTAGAGAGCCCTCAAAAAGCCAAAGTGCAGCAGGGAAGGAAGGAAAGGCACCTGCTGGGGACAGCACAGCTCCAGCTGCTCATGGGGACTGGGACTGAGTCTGGAGCCAAAAGCCCCTTCCCAGGCTGGAGGGGCTTGCCTAAAGCACCACCTCTGGGAAGCAAAGGGCTATGGAAGAAATGGAGTGGGAATTTACAATAATAATCATAATGGATCGGGAAAGAGCAACAACAGAAGCAACAATCATTCCAAGGGAGCAGGAGGGATGCTGAGCTTTAAACAAGGTTTGAGTGAGGCAGCAGCTCCTGGCAGTTCTAACCCACAGCTCCAGCTCTGCGATTCCAGGAGCACTGCAAGCTCCTCCTGCCCAGTCCCTGGCTTTGCCTCCTGCCAGTACTCGGCACCTCGGGCACGGGTGGCTGCGAGTGCTCCAGTGCTGCTGCCCCGAGGGAGCGGGAAAATGGCCACTAAACCCCTTCCCACTGGGCTGGCTCCGAGCTCTGCCTGGGGAAAACATTTGGCACCCCTGGCATTTCAATGCAATCAGTTTCCATCACTTTGAAGATGCACTGAATAAACCCAGGGCACATAAGTAAACCTCTCCCCATAAGGAGAGCCCCAGGGAATACACAATTCTTCCTATGCCTGGCCAAAGAAACCAGCAGCCAGGTTTTGGGGAAGAGACTCCAGACTCTTATCTCCTTCCCTGGCTGTAAACCACTTGCAGAGGCTTTGGAGTTCATACAAGCTTGTCAGGATTTGGCTACTTCATTTAAATTCCATTCAGATACTGGAATGGAAGTGTCCTAAAGGCACCTCACTCAGACTTTAAGCCCTCTACCACCAAAGAATTTAGATGCTCTTTTCTTAGGAACACCCCACCTCTGCTTCTTTAGGTGTCTCCATGTGGGACATCAATTAAATGCGGACAAATTTTAGAATGCAGCTTCCAAGTCAAGTTACCTGCTAGGAAATGACTCCAGCTCTCTGGCACCTTGGGCTGTTTTAAACACAGCCTGGCCCTTCATGGCTGAGGCTCTGAGCTACACAACTTGTGAGCTGGCAAGTAACAGCAGCTGAGGTCTCATCCCAGCTGTACACAAAAACAGGGAGTGGGGGCTGCACTTGGATACATGCAGGCAGGGTTGGGCCCCTTCTGAAAGCTTCAATCCCTGTTTTTCAGAGACTCAATCAGGGATAATGACATTTTCACAAAGCTCTCTTAAGGCACGTGAAAACCCGAGCAAGAAAATGGAATCAAAGCCTTTGTTCCACTGGCCTCACGCCCCAAATTCCAACGGGACAGACAAGTCCCTCTCCTCGCAAGGCAACGTCTCCTACCTGGATCTGTGCCTTCCCCAGCCTTTGGTGGCCGTTGTCTCCATCCTCCCACACCTCCTCATCTTCCTCCTCAGCAGGCCTGGCTTCCTCATCCTGCAGAGCAAGCACAGGGACACTCACCAGCATGCTCATCCCAAACCTGGGCAGCAGGGATGGACTGCTGGGACCCCCTGGACACTCACCCCTCTGCTGGGCACCATCCCTGCTCTGCAGTCCATTCCCGTTCCTGGCCTGGCATCTCCTTTGAACGGGATGTTAAACCACAACCACTTGCTCTGCTGGGTTTTGGGACATCAGAGACTCCTCCAAGGCAGTGGACAAAGCTCCTGTTCCCACAGCCTCTGCCTCCCAAAGCCCTGCTAGGGCCAGGCAGAGCAAGGGAAACCCCTCAGTTCCTGCTGGAAATTTCCTCTTGTGCCCGTAAACCCAGGGAAATCGTGGCTGCCCCATCCCTGGAAGTGTTCAAGGCCAGGCTGGCCGCAGCTTGGAGCACCCTGGGGATGGAATGAGGTGATCCTTAAGGTCCCTTCCCACCCAAATTATTCCGCCATTCCAGGATGATTCTGTGATCTCTCCCTGCATTTATTTTGCATCGTTTCCTCTCTAATCTGAATTCCCAAATCAAAATGATTTTTTAAAGAAATCATTTAAAATTATCCCAGGAATAAAAAGGGGTGCATCAAACATACAAGAATCATTCCTACCTCCATCAAATCATTGTTAACTGGAAGCCTATTTCCTCATCTCTGTCCTTAGTTTTCCTTTCCTAGGAAACCTTATGATCCCACAGTTTCTCCAAGAGATTTACTGGGATTGCAGAAAGGTTTGCTTTGTCAGGGAGGCAAGGGGGTTTACAACACTTGTTCCTCTGCATCTTTATCCTTTCACCAGCTTTCCCCTGGAACGGTGCTGCAAGAGAAGTTCAGAATTACTAGAATTGGATCAGGTTCACCTTTTTTCCTCATTCTTTTCCAACGACTTCCAAATTCTTGGAATTATCCTCAAATGAGGCCTAGCAAGCTACTGTGAAAATATCAATCAGAGGAACATCTTGACAAGAGAAAACCACATCCAGCAGCAGCCAAAACAATGCCACTGCTATTCTTACCTGGTCTCCAGGTGCTCCAGCCAGAGCTCCCAACACCCACTGCCATTCCATGGGGGTGAGGAGGCAGTTTTGGACGTGTTCTTTGCCACGGGATGGGATAACAGAGCCCAGAGGGTCTTTGTGTCCCTTCCAAGCCACCCCATGATTCCATGATACCATCAGCACCTATCCCAATTCCATTCTGGAAAGCCCAATTCCATTCCTCCCATCAACTCAGAATTTCTCCCTTCCTCTCTCTGCTCCACATCAGGCATGTGTTGCCACAGGCATGGGATGCCTCAGCATTGCCTGGGAATGCCACTCAAGGCTGCCCTGGTGGCCTCAGTGCTCCAAAATGCCCAGCTGGCTCCCGTTCCAGTCAGGAATGTCCCAAACAGCAGCGTGGGGTGTGCCCTCTGCCATCCCACCATTGGGGCAGCTCCCATAGAATGTGACCGACTTACTGGGTTTGGAATTCCTGGCTTAAAAGTCAGGTGGTGGAATATCCTCTCCTGGGAATATCCAGAAGACCAGAAGGCTCCCTGGAAGCCACAGGTCAGGGACAGAGTCAGATGAACGATCCTGAACTGGTTTTCAGGGGATGCATCCCCAGCCTGTGGCTGCAAAAACTCCAGAGCTGTTCCTTCCCCTTGGGACAGCCAGGGAAAACATCCCCAGCATGGATTTCTGACAGGAAAAACCTCACTGCTCCAGGCTACTTGGCTCCTCCCAAATCCAGGCCAGCACTCCAACAGGCTCTAAGGACAAAACAACAGCAAAGACCATCTCAGGGCACACGCCACGAGCTGGGCGTCACATTCCTCACTGGAACTGGGCTGTTCCCACATCCCTGGGACAGTCGGGAGCATCCCCCGTTCCTCACTCTTCCATTCAGGACAAAGAGACAACAGAGCTGTCAAACAGCCAGTGTCTTACCCCAACAATCCAGGGAAAACCACCTTGCTCTGGGGAGAAACATCATGCCCAGTTATGGAAAAAGCCAAAGAACAGTACTGGAAACACTCCCGGGCATGGAGGCTCCCAGCTCCGGAAATGCAGCTCACAGGCTTCTTCCCATGGGAACCCCAATCTTGCCCGGGACTGGGCTCAGGGAGAAAGTCCTGCCCATTCCACCACTCTGGCACAGACACCCCAGGAAGGTGTCCCTGACCATGGCAAGGGGCTGAACAGGATGGTCTGTAAGGTTCTTGCCAGCACAGACCATTCCAGGAGTTTAAGGTGGATTTGAGCAGCTCCTGGGGACATGAACACCACCCACACCTCCCACCTGGCTCAGCCCAGAGTCCATCCAGCACTCACAGAGAGCTGCTGGGAGCTGAAATTCTCCCTGCTCCCCCTGCCTGGGAAACCCTGCCTCCAGCTCCTGGGAAAGGGGAGCTGCATCCTGCTGGGTGCCCCTGGCTCTGGGCAGCTGCCGCCTTCAGGCGGGGGGATGGCTCGGGCAGCTCCGGTGACTGTTCCACCTCGATGATTTTGTGTTTTCCTGCATTTCCCTGGGCTGGAGGGGAGCAGGGGGTGCGGTGGGAGTGCGGGAAGGCAGCGGCGGGGAGGGCAAGGAGTGGGGCCGGGCACCGCACGGCGCAGGGGGGCTTCTGCTGGCACTGGAGGGGCGCGACCGTACGGAGGCGTCCCCGCCGCTGCCGGCCACTGCCCACGGGGCTCCTGCCCGCCCCCGGCGCCACTGACCCCACACCCCGTGTCCCCACACTGGGAACCACCACGGAAAATCATGCTGGAACCTCTAATCCTGAGCCCGAGCCTTGACCTTTTATCCCCTGACCTTTGACCCCTTGACCCATTCCTTGACAACCCGAGCTTTGATCCCTTACCTTTGATCATCCAGCAAGTGGCCAAGATGCCCGCGGGTGGCTACGCCAGCGAGTAGGTGAAATGGAGACCGTGGCGATCGTGCCAGACCCGAAGGCGAGCTCCTCGGGCAAAAAGATCCACGATGATGTCGAGACTCAAAGGCCGATGACAGAGATGGGTGGGAACTGCCCTGCCCAGCAAAGGCTCGGGTGATGCTGAGGAGAAACCCTCTCCCTTTACTTCCAAGGGGCCCTCCCACAACAGCCCTCTCCTCTAAGCTAACTTCCAATTGCCTCCTGGAACTCCAAAGGCCTTTCCCTTCTCCCAACCACTGCTCCCAACACTTAGCTTTCTGAAGACAAACGGACAAAATCCATCCTTGGCAGAAAAAATGCATCAGCACCTCGGATGTCAACACGTTCCCCACGGTCCGCTTTGGCAGCTGCGAAAGATGGAGAACAAGGAGAAAATTCAGCCTCTGACAACACACGCCAAAAGAGACCCCTTCCGCAAGGCCCCCTCCCTCGAAACTGCCGAGGCTCAGCGCTTACCTGCTCTCTCCAAACTTCAGCTCCACACCTGCTCACGGTACCTAAGACAACAAAACAGAAAACGTCACTGTTGCCCTCCAGAAGAGCATCCCCGGGCTACTCCACACCACTGCCCCGGCTCACCTCAAATCCTGATCTGACTCTGGAGGTGGCCAGGACAAACCTGCACAATGAAAAGGGACACGCTCAGCACGCTGCCATAGACCGCTGGCCTATCAGCCACCCCACCTAAATGCCAACTCACCTGCTCGCCTCTGGCCCTTGGCACGCCCAGGGCAGCAGCAGCACCTGCAGAGAAGCAAAGCAAAAACACACAAAACATGCTGAGAGACTGTGAAACCACAGCCTCCCTGCTCCGACTGAAGTACACCACACCTATACCTTAGGCTTGCACGCTCCAGCATCCAGGGCCAGGACATCCTGCAAGTGGACCACCTAAAACACACAAACAACAACGGATGCTTAGAGCTGCTCCAAACATTGAGACCGAGGCCGTAACAACTCATTCTGTCCACCGGTCACTGCTCACCTCGCTCCATCGCCCCTGACTGCCAATATCCGGCATTACTTCCAAAAAAAAAAAAAAAATACATGGAACAATGCTGTAACATAGTAGCATGACATAGCCCAGCAGGACTGCAGAGAGGGGCAGAGAGGGAAAGCCGGCCAGGATCTCGTTCCCAGCCCTGAGCAGGGGCTTTACTGGCCTGACTGTCCTGTACTACCTGAGCTCTGGGGACAATGAACCAGGCTCAGTCCCTGCCTCACCACTGGCACCCTGAAATTCTGGCACTGCAAGAGTCAGGGGAGGTTTCAGCAGTGATTTCAGCAAGGTCAGAGCCGCTCCCAGCAAAAGCTGTTCTTAGACTACTCCTGGCAGAAGAACCCAGAGTACCTGCCACTGCAGGATGCTTGTGACTTCCAGGTGGAGGAGAAGGGTGGAAACAATCCAAGATGAAGACAGAATGATGAACACAGCAAAGAGGATTTCTGTATGCTCTGCACTGTTTTGTCACGTTCAGCCCTTCCTGGGCTGTTCTCTGCTTGTTGTTCTCAAGATCAACATCTCCGACTAAGGGCGGGTGATGTGAATTCCAAGGAAGTACAATTCAATTCTCCCCTAGATCTTTCCCTAAAGTACAAGATACTGATTCACCTCCCTTCCCACCAGAGCCAATCAAAGACTATCCAAAAACGTAAATGATGATAATGCGGAATCTGGTCTCCATTAGAAAAATTAATGTAGTATTTTTTATCAGAGCTTTGGTTAAATGTAACAACGCAGGAAGTGCCTGTGCTCAGGTTATTGGAGAGTGCGAGGTTTTCTCATCGCATCAGCCCTGTCAGCTGACAAATGTGGCTGTGCACTAAGGCACAAAGCACCGACGTTTGCACACTCACTACAGCTGGAATCTGCTATCTCCGTGTGCAGACACAACCACTGCTCATCACAGATAAACCCACAAGGGCTGCTCCAGCACTGACTTACCTGGGGAAAAACCAGCACTAAGAGGAGCAAAATAAAAAGCATGGGAGTAGTAGTTTCACCCTGAGCAGCTCCGTGAGATGGGCAGGAATCAGAGAATCCCCTGAGTAACTCTGAACTTGCTTTTCCTGATCACCTTTCACAGAATCCATAGCAGCAACCCATGAACATCCCGTGTGTAGGTTTATTCCAAAACCCACTCGCAGAAACATCAGGATATTGCACCTAAAGCTGCCTCTGCCAGAGGGAAGCAAGAGCTGGGGCTGGGAGAGGAAACAGGCAGGAACTTGCTCTCAGGAGAGGCAGCACGTGGGCTGCTGGCACTGCCAGCAGGAGGACGCAGGTGGGAGCAGGTAAAATTCCAATACAAAATGCAACTGGGGAATGTGACGGTGCAGAGGCTGTAGGTTGGCAGTCTAAGACTTTGGGGTTTATCACAGCTCTGTGAAAGCACCGAATTTCGCCAGCAGGTACCACTCATCCTCCTCAGGACAAGCTTCCAAGAGTTCATCTCTCAATTTGTGCCCCAGTGTGGGCCAAGTGCTGGTGGAGCCTGGGCTGGCACCCCGAGCTCTCACCCCAGCTGGCACCCCCAGGCCTTTCCAACGTGCCACTGCCACCCAAGCCACAATGGTGGGGCCTGAGGAAAGGAAGGAATGAGGAGGGACTTAGGACACAATCCTGCCCTTCAGACAGGCAGATTTACCTGTGCTCCAGTCTCAAGGGGGCTCTCAGTGGATAACTCAAGCATCCCGTGTGGGACACTGGGGCCAAGGAGCAGCTGGAGGCAGCTCTGTCACCTGGGCTACCTGTGTGTAGCCATATTTAGCAATAACTGAATTGATTGAAATAAAGGGTAAAAGCTTGACTCAGCCTGTAACTTTCACCTTTCTTTCAAGTGCAAAAAGAAGCAGAAAAATCCATTCATATTGATGCTTTCCAGCTATGTCTCTTTCAGATTCCCAGGTATTCATCCCCTCACAGAGTTTTAGAGGTGACACAGAAGAAAGTTCTTTGCGTGCTGCCAGAAAAACGAGATTTCTCCCATTTTTTATTTTCACACCTAAAGTATGAAAACATTATCATCACACAGAAGAGTTCTGCACACTCTCCTGTGGGCAAGGGGAAGATTCCCTGATAGGCAGATTCCAACCCCTCCTGTCCATATTTACATCCCTAAGGCCTCAGACCCTCTGTAGGTAACCACGGGGTTCCCAGGTGAGAGGAGTCACTGTGAGAACAGAATTAAACCCCAAAGCACCTCTGAGGAGACAGCGCCTGACTCTGGGAGTGCCTCCCTCTCGCGTGGAAGGTGTGGCTTACTCAGGAGTTACTCCAGGAGTTCCTACTCTGCCCAGGCCAGGCCTGCTCCGGACACTCCCCGTGCCCTCAGAGCCACAAACCCAGCTCAGGGCTGGGCTCAGAGCTCCAACACCACCAGGAATGAGCACTCCCTGAGCCCCCTGCCCTCCCAGCCCTGCTCTAGGCTGGGCAGGCACTGAGGGGCTCACTGACACCTCCAGGGTGGCTCTTTAAAGGTGGTGGCACAGGTGCTCCACAGCAGACCTGTGCCAGACCCAACTTCTCCACGGGCAAGGAAGAACCTCCCAAAGCAGGTGACACAAAAAGCTCTGGTGTGGCCCAGGGACTGCTCAAGGTCACAACCAAAATTAGTTCTGAGCTCAGGGTGGTGTCACTTCAGTTCCCTGCCACTGCTGCCACTTCCTGCCACCTTCAGCTTTTGCTCCAGGCACCAAAATATGATTTTTTCAAGGCCAGCCCATCTAAACTATCTGAAATTGCAGCCTGGCCGATCTCGGGAGCTCCCACACTCACTCATGAGGATGAAGTGACAGACCAGCAGTGAGCACTTCTCCCTCTTCCAGCCAAGCTGTGAATTCTCCCTCAGCTTCAGCAACCACTTTTCGTGCCAGTTCCTGAAGAGAATCTCGTGCTGAACATCCATCACTTTTTCAGTGCAGAGCATTTGGCTTCATCCTCAAGCCCTAGAAACACTCAGCTAAACCAGCACTAAAACCTGATTAAACTTGCATCCTGCACAGCACAATGAACTTGGACTTGGGCAGGAATCAGAATATCTGGGAATGAAGAGAACCCAAGAGCTCGGAGAGGTTTGCTTTGCCCTTGTCCTGCCTTGGGCTCCTGGCTCTGCCACAGCAGTTACAAGAAGCAGAGCAGCGACCTCCCCTCCCCTCCTCATCAACACAAACCCCCAAAAGCAGAGTTTGTCTCTCTCAGACCCACCTTGAGCTGTGTCCGCAGCAACAACGAGGCTGTTGAAAGCAGCAACCCCACAGCTCGGCGTCTGCAGGGCTGCACCCTCTCCATCCTACAGCCTCTCCATCTCCCCACAGCTTGGAGTGATCTGTTCTCCCAGTTTAGAGAAGGTGACACCAACCTCACTTTGGTTTGGGTACAAACTCTGAGGCAGACACTGAAGGCAAAGGAAGACGAGGCCTTGGTGGGAAGGGACCTTAAAGCCCATCCAGTGCCACCCCTGCCAAGGGCAGGGACACCTTCCACTGTCCCAGGCTGCTCCAAGCCCCAGTGTCCAGCCTGGCCTTGGGCACTGCCAGGGATCCAGGGGCAGCCACAGCTGCTCTGGGCACCCTGTGCCAGGGCCTGCCCACCCTCACACGGAAGGATTTCTTCCATGTATCTACTCTGAACTGAAGTTTAAGTATCTAAGCTCAAGTTTAGTTATTGCTGAGCCTCTGCTGAAGATAACTGAGACACCATAGTAGGAGAGAAAGGAAACAGGCCTGTAGAACAAACCACAGGCGAGTAACAAACCAAAATGATGTGGCCAAGAACAATTATTGCCACAGAAAAGAAACCTCAGTCACCAAAAACTCCAGTCTATTCCTACATCCTCACCCAGGGGGACTCCAAACACGACACTGCAACTCATGCTCCTCCCAGCTCCACACACACATTGCTGGGACCTCTTGCAAGCTGCTCGAGCTCTCTCCACGTGCCAAATCTGCCCATGGCAGAGGTGCTGCTTTCCTGGCTCAGCTCCCAAGACTCAACTCTCAGTATTTCCGCCCTCAATACTGTAAATTTCTGGTGATCTGGAGCAAAGATTTCTGGCTTGCTGTGTGGCTTCTCACACAGAACCTGACCCCAGGGGCTCAGTCTCACTCTCTCCGTGTTTGACACAAGTCATAAAGCAAGAACTGCAAAGACATTTCGAGGCAGTATCAGGGGCCTGAGACAGCTTTTGAGATCAAAGTTGAAATCCACTGTTTCCTTTCATTGCTGTTAAACTGTACTGGAGTCCTGGGGGCACTTTTGGGCGCCACAGTATACAAAAGATACAAAGCTGACAGCATCCAAAGAAGGGACATGGGGATGGGGAAGGGTGTGGAAGGACCATGAAAGAGCTGCTGAGGGCACTGGGTTTGTTCTGGTAGAGAAGTGTGAGGTCAGAACACATCGGGGCCTACAGCTCTGATCTCCGCTCCCTGGGACACAGACAGGACCCAGGGAGCAGCTGGAGCTGGGCCAGGGCAGGCTCACGCTGAGATCAGGGAAAGGCTCTTCCCCCAGAGGCTGCTGGGCACTGCCCAGGCTCCCCAGGGAATGGGCACGGCCCCGAGGCTGCCAGAGCTCCAGGAGCGTTTGGACAGCGCTGCCAGGGATGCCCAGGCTGGGGCTGTTGGGGGGTCTGGGCAGGGACGGGGGTGGGACTGGGTGATCCCTGTGGGTCCCTTCCAGCTCAGGATATTCCAGGATTGTCTCACTCCCCAACAGGGGAGAGTCTGCTCTCACACAGAGCTGCACACACACTGTGCAGGAGGCAGCAAATGACAACAATTGACATTGATACATTAATAAAGCCAAGATATTAAGCAAGCCAAAAGATAAATTTTCCCTTTTGTTCCTGACCAACAAGACCTGTCCCAGTCCCAGTCCAGCCACTAAGCAACTCCAGTGTGACACAGGGACTGTCTCACACCTCGAGGCCGACACACAACAGCAGCACAGCACCGGGAGTTTAATCACGTTTCCCTCATTAGAGGAGACAATTAATGACCGCTCAGGTGCACAACCACTCCTGCAGAGCACTTCACTAGACCCCGTTTTGCAAGAACTCCCCCAGGCTGCAAAGCCCCATTTGCCAGGGACCTGAGAGAAGAATTCGGTAGTTTTAAAGGAATGTCAGGAACCAGGAATACACCTGAGTGTAGGAACCGAGAGTGCCGAGAATATTTCTCGGTTTCCATCTCGCCCGATCCATCTGTTACGGCGCAAGGCAGAGGCAGGTCCCTACCTCCCGAGCCTGGGGTCCTCCCATCAGATGAGCCATGCGCGCGGCCAGGGGCGGTCCCGGAGCTTCCATCGGGCCCTCCCGCTATCCCCACGCGGCCCGGGTTCGCGGCCGCTTCCGCGTTTGAACGGCGGCGCCTGCTGCTGACGTCATCACTCCCGCCGCTTCCATCCCGGCCTTACTTCCGCCTTCGGGAGCCCTCGCTTCCACGCCTGCGCGGCGCGGCATCGGCCGCCCCTCCTCAGTGCCGGTTACCCCGGCAACGCCGCTCGCGGCTCGAGCCGCTCCTGGCCCGGCCCCGGCCCTGCCCGGGACGTCAGCCCCGGCCCCGCTTCCAGCCCAGCCCCGGCCCCGCTGCCAGCCCAGCCCCGGCCCCGCTTCCAGCCCCGGCCCCGGCCCCGCTTCCAGCCCAGCCCCGGCCCCGCTGCCAGCCCAGCCCCGGCCCCGCTTCCAGCCCCGCCCCGGCCCCGCTTCCAGCCCCGCCCCCGCTGCCAGCCCAGCCCCGGCCCCGCTTCCAGCCCCGGCCCCGCTTCCAGCCCAGCCCCGCTCCCGCTTCCAGCCCCGGCCCCGCTGCCAGCCCAGCCCCGGCCCCGCTGCCAGCGCAGCCCCGCTCCCGCTTCCAGCCCAGCCCCGGCCCCGCTGCCAGCCCCGCCCCGGCCCCGCTTCCAGCCCCGCCCCCGCTTCCAGCCCAGCCCCGGCCCCGCTTCCAGCCCCGCCCCGCTCCCGCTTCCAGCCCCGGCCCCGCTTCCAGCCCAGCCCCGGCCCCGCTGCCAGCCCAGCCCCGCCCCCGCTTCCAGCCCCGCCCCGGCCCCGCTTCCAGCCCCGCCCCGGCCCCGCTTCCAGCCCCGCCCCCGCTTCCAGCCCAGCCCCGGCCCCGCTTCCAGCCCCGCCCCGGCCCCGCTGCCAGCCCAGCCCCGGCCCCGCTGCCCGGCACCAGCGCTTCCCAGGCCAGCCCGGTCCCGCCCACGGTCCCGGCCGCCCGCCCGGCACCTCCAGCCGCACACGGACGCTTCAGCTGCCACGCCGATACGACCGATAAGCACAGCACCTCCAGCCAGCAGTGCAATTCTTTCGGCTACTGCAGTTCCATCCTAGGAGCTTTCGGCAGCTACACCTCCTACCAGCTCTGTGTCCACACAGCCCCCGTCTGCACCGCAGCCACAGCCGTGGACACACAGCAGAGACATTTCAACAGCTGCCGTGTCACCACGGCATGTACCCCCTATCATCACTCTGATAACACCACTCAGAGGATTATCACAACAATCACACGATGCTGAACCATGTTTCCCGTGCCATTTCAGCGAAACAAATACGATTTTATCTCCAGAACAGAAAGAGGACTTTCTCAACTATACGTGGACACCTCTTCCATCACAACAGGACCAAGCACGTGTTATTAATAGTGACGTCTCGCATCGAGACATTCCATTTCATGCACATTCTTCTCGAACTTCTCAGGGACATTCAGCTGATTTTATGGGACTTTTTCATCCTCAAATGCCTGCTCAACACTTCAGTGAGAAGGATATAGTGACCAGCACAGCTTTAGAAAGCATTCCTCTATCTTCCCAAGCTTCATCTCCTTTTTTTACAACAACCAATACAACTCCAACTTCTCATATGCCTTCTTCACAGCTTCGAAATCCACAACAGGCATCTGATCCCTCATTTTTCCACCGTCGCTTTCAGCTTTCGGATGACTTTGTTCGTCACCTTTATTTCCGACTCAGAGAACGTGCAGATTATCTGCCTCCAGAGGTTGCAGCACTGGGTCCCCACCCCTCACCCATCCCGCATGCTGGCAGTACCCTACCCAGATCCACTGCACCCTCTCCTCCAGTGGCCAGATCACAGCCACCTGCGATGGCAGGTTCAGCCACTCCTCGTTTATTTCCTTACAGTGCACAGCCGCAAATACCGACCCCTATTCCTCATCCAGGAGGGGGAGAAGAACATGGAATAATAATAAAATAAGAATTTTAAAGTTGTTTATTTTATATTAATTTTTTTTAATTTTATGAGAGAACTACCTACCCCATGACATTTGAGTTTCAATTATTAATTCAGTTAAGGTTCTCTTTAAAGTTTGTTTCATCCTCTCTACCCGTCCTGAACTCTGTGGGTGCCATGGGATATGTAGTTCTCTCATAAAATAAAATAAAAAAAAAAAAAATAAAAAAAAATAAAATCAACAACTTTAAAATTCTTATCCCTTAGACCCTATGTTTCCCACCCAGCATGAAGCATACTTGCTTTCTTCTGTGTTAATGAGTTCTTTTGAATTTATAAATACTTGTATTAGCGGTGATGGCGCCCGCCCGCGGAGTGATCCGCCGGAGGGACTATTTGTGATGCGCTCCTGCCCGCGGAGGGATCAGCGCTGATGCCGCCCCGCCCGCCCAGCTGCTCTCGCTGCCTTTTCCCGCTCTCCCCTCTGCTCCCAGCGCTTCTCCTGCAAAGGGCGCGGCTTTTCCTGGGCTCTTTTCCTGCCGGGCTGCAGCGAGCGCTCCCCTCAAGGAGCAGGGGCAGCTTTGCTCGCGGCGGCAGCGATTCAACAGAGCAGGCCCGGAACAATTCCTGCTTAGCCGGGCTTTGAGCACATTCCTGAGCCAGCACCAGCAGCAGCGAGTGAGGCAGCGGCACATGAAGGAGGCTGCGGCTCTGGCCAGGCTGGGGAGGGGTTCCTCTGTAAAAGAAGAACAGGGAGAGACAAACCAGAAAGGGCAGGAAAAAAAGAAAAAGCCAAGACAAACTAAACTTTTTTAAAAAAATAATCTGGATCCAGAGGGACTTCTGGCTGGAGAACTTCCTGGGGAGCAATCCTGCCCCTCTTGGAGGCAATGCCAGGGCAACTCCAGCTGAAACCTGCACACAAACACCACAAAGATTTCAGATATTTGCAGGAAGCATCCACTTAGCAACTGCTGCTTAATAATTTATTCCCTTTCCCATTAAATGGTACATTCAGTCCACAAGACTTCAACAGCTTTCTGGTAGTTTTATTTACAGTCTGCAGCGTGTTCTGTAAAACACAGGAGTGCTCACAGACACACACGCACAAACATTTAAAGAAGTACAGTTTATTCCAAAGGAAGTCTACGCACTACTTTTTCCATAAAAATTATTAAAAATACTTTAGTTACTGTATTCTACCTAAACCAAGATACTTGAGAATTCTTCCACAAGTGATGCCCCCTCCCCACAAAGGGCACTCCGACAAGAAGAAATTCAGGAGACTGCATCACCAAATAAAATCCTAATGGCAACTGCTTCAATGCACCAGAAGAACAACGAATTCCCACTCTGCATCCAGCAATCCCTGCTCTGCAGCCTGTCTGCATCTGCTTTTGTAGGGCTTGTGGGGCTTTTGCATTCACTTCCTTCTCCAGGGCAGTTCCCACAAACAAAGAATGACTGAATTTCTGCAGACTGTCACTCGGCAATCCTGCATTTCACACATGCAAAGGGAAACACTTTCCTTTGAGCCCTTTATTTCAAGGAGTCTCTTTTTTACTGAGCATCCAGTGAGAACAGTGCCCAGTTGTGGCTGTTATTATTTCTCTGCTTTTGCTGCGTGGCAATATTGAGCTGGAGCTCTGCAGAACACCCACTGCAGCCCTTGTCTCACTGGGGCACACCGAATTGACAAAAAAAAGGCACAAAGATGAAACTCCTAAAGCAGCAGCAGCCCCAAGTCACTGAGCTGCTGCTTCCCACCACCAACACTCTGTGTCTCAGCAAACACTTCCAACGCACGAGCCAAGGCCACAGGGGAGTGAAAAGCCCAGAGCCTGCGGGCAGGACAAGCACTCCACTGATCAGTAACAAACCAACACAGCTCAGCTGGATGGTGCACTTAAGACTGGACCTGGAAGCATCAGGAAAAGCCATTGGAACACAAGCTCAGCAGCACAGAATCCATTTGGCACCAGCTGATGAGATGGGAGGCTCTGTGTGGGACACGTTGTGCATTCAGCTTCAACAATGCCACAGCTCCACAGCAGCGCTGAAAAACTTCTGCTTTTAACAGCTGGAGAGGATTTTCTCAATGGAAGTGAAGCTGTCATTAACAGAGGAACAGCACACGATGCACAACATAACCTGCAATAAAAAGCTTTTGCTTTCCAGCATGTAAGCATCCAGGTTACTGGACTTCAGCTCATGGAAACGAATCTGATGATAGATTTTTTTTTAATTTTTCTTGGAACTAAAAAAGTAAAATCTTCCATAAAAGGATAAAGCACAAAAATACTCTCTCAGTACGTCTCAGGAAGCCATTTAATACCTTCCATGTCCTAGGAACAACTAGGCAAAACACTTGGAAAGTGTGAGCAGTAGAAATGTTGACCATTGAATGTTTGGCAGCCGTGTGCTCCAGCCCCTGGGAGGGGCTTGTCCCCCACTCCACACCAGTCCTGCAGCTCCCCAGCTATTTCTTCTTCTTCTTCTTTGGGGGCTCATCCTCAGAGCTGCTGCTGCTGCTGCTGCTGGAGGAGCTCGGATCCGAGTCGAAGTCAGAGGAGGAGGAAGAGCTGCTGGAGGAGGAGGAGGGGGAGGAGGAGGAGTGTTGGGTGGAGTCGCGGGAGACAAGCACTCAAGGCATCATGTTCAGCAAGTCTCGATTTATTTTTCAAAACTACACTTACTTATAGTACCTTTAATTAGCTCATACATATTGCAAAAGTGTTGGGTGGAGTCGCGGGAGACAAGCACTCAAGGCATGATGTTCAGCAAGTCTCGATTTATTTTTCAAAACTACACTTACTTATAGTACCTTTAATTAGCTCATACATATTGCAAAAGTTGAGCTCCTCATTGGTGGGAGCTATTCCGTGGGATCTGCAAACACGGTGGTCTTATCTTCCTCTTCCATATGGTTTCTGTCTTCTTACTTATCTGAATGCACACTGTTATTTATGCAACCTCTTGCTCAAGGACTCAGTGTCTGCATCTTTACTAAGCCTCCTGTGTTATCATGACCTTTGCTCTTTAGCCATTCTTCAGAAAGACTCTCAACACTTCCCCTGTTTTCTTTTTGCATGATCATAGTCATATTGACTGACTTCAAAATTAAATTTTTTACACATGACATTATACAGCTAAGCATAAGTAAACCAAGCAAAACAATTATTAGCAACAGCATTAAAGATTTAATCACACTTTTCATCCATCCTTCTAAGCCCATCCACTCTGTAAGTCCTTCTAATCCGAAAAATCTGGAGTCTTTTTTTTATTTTTTGGGAGTGTTCAATCAAACTCTTAATTTCGGCATGGATGGACTTAGAATGATCCTCAAGATCCATACAGCACATTCCTTCAAAGTCTTCACAGCCATGGCCGTGGGCTAAGAGTAGAAAATCTATAGCTGCTCTATTCTGAAGCAGGGCGTGTTGGACTGAACTCAGATCTTCTGCAAGTTCAGACAACACTCGGCTGGTACCGTTTGCCTGTTTAACTACCCAACATGCCAGTTTTTCTAAGTGACGATGGGCTCGTGCCGCAGCTGCACCAGGAACAAAAAGGGAGGTAAAAAGCACTTCTGATTTGCTCCATAGCGTGAGGTCATCCTGACATTCAGGTGTTATAGTTTCTGTTAAAGACCTCTGCCATTGTGTTCGGTGTGTAGCATTAGGATGGTGCTGTGGAAGTGCAAGACTCAGTTGGCCAAAGGTACAGGGCCCACCTACAGGCCTGGATGGAATACCTGACCAGGCACGATTCCCACAAATTAGGAAAAACCCTCTGGGTAACTTTCGAGGGAAAAACGTTCCAGGGGCTGCAAGAGATCGATTTCTCACGGTAATGTTGCACCATTCTAAATCCCACTGTGAAGCATTGCCAATAGGATAAATCAAGGTGGGGTTGGATTCATTCAGTCGACAGCCATTAAGGCTGCCCTCTTGGCATAAATTACGTGAACTATTAATATAAATACAGGCTGTAGCGTTAAGAGAATCAACTAGTTCTATCTCTTGTGGCTCAGGACCCACCGGGAGTTTATCATCCCAGCTATCATACTCTTGTAGGCCAGCGGTAATATTCATTGTGGATTTTAATGGTCTAATAATTTTGAACTGGTTCTGGGTCTCGATTACGAAGTTACGCCATGTATTATCTGTTAGTGGTACTCCAACTAAGCATGTCAAAAATGGGGTACTGGGTGTGGCTAGGGAGGCACAGAATGTTGTGGTGTTCAATTCACGTGCCAAGGAGACCCAGATATTATCTCTAGGGTCAAACACCTTAGGAGGGTAGGAAAGGGGGTGACCCATTACTGAGCCTGCGATTAGCAGCACGATGCTTAAACCGCCGGCGAACATGATCCCACTTTCTTGGGTCAACTTGCCACTGAATGGGGACCCCGATATTTGGTTGGCACGAGGATTGCAAAATTACAGAGTAGCTATCGGCTAAGATCTTTTTTGCTAAATGCTGTACTGACCACTCTAATTCTCTTAGCCGCAGATCTTCAAGATTTTCAACTAATTGCAAACTGTCAATGATATTTTTGCCTGTGAGTTGTACTAATGCTCCTTGAGCCGTCTCACGGTGCCAGTGAAAACTGCAAGACTGACACCAAAACCCTTCTGATAGATGTTGCTGGTGGACCCACCACTGTAAATTACAGCCTCCGCAAAGCAATCTTACCCACGCCTTATGATTGTTACAATTACATGCAAAGCAAGCAGATTGGCAAAAGCGCAAAAAGTGTCTCTGCAAGTGTGGGAGGAGATAACCCTCTATCTCCTGTTCAGAGTCCACAAGGAAGGTAATGCAAAACCGCTGCTCAACTTCCTGCAGGATCTGTGAGATCTTCCTCTGTACCCTTCTTTTCTTCCTCTGTTGTGGGTTGCTCATCAGTGACAACAGGCTTAGTCCATTTGGCCGGAACCCATAGGGGACCTGTCGGAGTGGACACACATAAGTAACCTCTTCCCCAGTACAAGGTTTTTACAGGATCTTGCCAAGGTCCCGTCTTGGGGTCTTTGTAGCGCACCCAAGGCATGGGCGTCGGGGGTTGAGGATAGGTTCCAAGGTGATGGACTCTGCCTGATGCAGCAGGAGACAACGCTTCCGTGGGCGGGAGGTGAGATCAATAGTGAGTAAGGTCAGAGATCCAGTAGAGCCAGGACTTGGCTGACACCTAGGTGCATCACAAACAGGCGGAATGCTTGAAGCCAGATGTGGTAATGGTACTAGTTGTGCTAACTTTTGTCCTGCCGGGATCTTAACGGGAGGATAATCGGTATGTGCTAAAATAAAAATTTCTTTAGCGGAGTCAGCATCAACAAGACCAGTCTCTACTAGGAGTCCTATTGTAATTGCAGATGAACGACTTACAGTAAGTCCTCCCATAGCGTGGCCATTAATGTACACAGGTCCGATGACACCAGTGGGAATGCGATGGATTTCTGATGTTAGCAACTCAGTATCTACTGAGGCTGCCAGGTCCAGGCCGAGACTTCAGCTTGTCGCTGGGCGGGGACAGGTAGAGGTGCTGGAGCGGTTACTTGTGTCGTCGCGCGGCCGCTGTTCGCGCTGGGTCGCTAAATTCTTGCGGCTGTACATTCGCGACGAATATGACCGAGTGTCCCACAGCGATAACACTTCATGCGGCCACCTGGAGCTGGGCGGGGACGTGCTGCTGCCGCTTGGAGAGGAGCAAGGGCTGCCATTACCTGATTTTGAGAGCTAATAGCCTGTTCTTTAAGCCCTTCACCTAATTTTGCTAAGGCTTGTGCTAAGAACAGCTGAGAGCCAGTGGGCATGGTAGCAGCCTTTTCTAGGAGCTGCTGGACAGTCCAATCCCCTGGGGTGGAAGTAATAAGGGCACGGGTGGCTTGATTGCCATTTTGTAAAAGGCATTGCTTAAGTAACGGGTCATGCATATGCTCTTGAACCCCAGCTTTTGAGATGGCTTCCATAACTTTGTCAACAAAAGAGCCTAAAGATTCCTCTCTGCCTTGCTTAATGTTCATATACATAGGGATCCCACCCGGGGCTCGGACTTTATCCATAGCTTTCTTAGCAACTGCTATAGCTTCCCGCAATTTAGCAGGGCCTAGTGCAGCCTGAGCCTCAACCCTCATATGTTGACCCTGTCCTAGAAGTTCATCTGCAGTGATATCTGCTAACGGATCTCCCTGGGGTCTAGCGAGATCTGCACTAACAGCTGCCTCCTCCCTCCAGCGAGCCTCAAAAAGCAGTCGCTGATGCGGGGTATACATGAGCTTAGTAATGCCTTTAATGTCAGCAGGAAGAAGGGTAAAAGCGTTAAAAATATAATCAAGCATCTGTTTAACTGGTTCACTGGTGACACCGTAATTCCCCACCGTTGCTCGTAGCTGAGCTAACAGCTTCCAGTCGAGGTTAGTAACTTGCGCAATATTGCCTCCCTGTGGATTAGGAACAAACAGAACAGGGAAAGCCAAGCTTTCCTGGGCAGCCGCTAGCATCTCTGCATCGCCCTTATGCAAACCGTCACGAGCGAGAGCCGCCCACAGCTCTCTATGACCCTTGGCCATGGCCTCCGCGAGGTCAGAATCTGCCCCAGGGACAGGCTCATGGCTTAGGAAAGGGTTTTGCGAACGAGAGCGATCCGGAGGAACAGACGGCTGCGGCGGCGGCGGCTGCTGCGGCTGCCGCGGCTGCTGCGAGGGGGACGGGGGCGGGGACTGCAGGGGAGGATCAGGGGGCGCAGAGGGTGAGTGTGAAGCCGGGCCGGAGGCAAATGCCTCAGGCGGAACCTCGACTGTAGCAAAGGTGGGGGGGTTAGGGGCAGCGGAGTAAAGGGAAGCAGCAGAATCGTAATTACGGTTTTTATCATGGACTGCCTTAATTTTTTCTGCTGCCCTTTACTCTGCTTGTACCATTAAAAGTTCATTGTAGACAACTCTACATAGTTTAGCCATCTTTTTAGCTGGCTTATCGTCATCTAAGACAAGATCCCAGAGTTTGTCACTATACGCGCGCCACTGACTTAATTCATGAATGGAGTGGGGGTCAGTGAAAAAACCGTAAGAGCGCGCATGCGTTAAAAGAGCGGGGAGGTCTTTATCAAGATCAATCCCTTTAAAATTACGCTTAAGTAAAAAAGCCTTGAAAAGTTCCTGTGCTGCTTGCCTTTCCATACTTACGTCGGTACCGTTGCTAGCCCCTCCAGGCTTCGGCAGCACGTATCGGCGAGCCCGCCTGTGCGGTCGCTCGGGCGCGGAGGAAATCGCTGCAGTATACGAGACCTCTTTCGCCGTCCGTCTAGCTGCGGGACCCGACCCCAACGCAACTCCCCCGTCACATAAGGCTAGGGCAACTTCTCCTGTTCGGGCGCCAGATGTTGGGTGGAGTCGCGGGAGACAAGCACTCAAGGCATGATGTTCAGCAAGTCTCGATTTATTTTTCAAAACTACACTTACTTATAGTACCTTTAATTAGCTCATACATATTGCAAAAGTTGAGCTCCTCATTGGTGGGAGCTATTCCGTGGGATCTGCAAACACGGTGGTCTTATCTTCCTCTTCCATATGGTTTCTGTCTTCTTACTTATCTGAATGCACATTCTGTTATCTATGCAACCTCTTGCTCAAGGACTCAGTGTCTGCATCTTTACTAAGCCTCCTGTGTTATCATGACCTTTGCTCTTTAGCCATTCTTCAGAAAGACTCTCAACACAAAAGTCGAGCTCCTCATTGGTGGGAGCTATTCCGTGGGATCTGCAAACACGGTGGTCTTATCTTCCTCTTCTTACTTTCTGTCTTCTTACTTATCTGAATGCACATTCTGTTATCTATGCAACCTCTTGCTCAAGGACTCAGTGTCTGCATCTTTACTAAGCCTGCTGTGTTATCATGACCTTTGCTTTTTAGCCATTCTTCAGAAAGACTCTCAACAGAGGAGGAGCTGTCCTCACTGTCACTGTCCTCGGAGGAGGTAGAGGAGTCCTGGCTGTCAGAGGAGTCGCTGGCTGAGCTGTCACTGCTGCTGCTGCTGCTGCTGGAACTGGTCACACTTTTGGACCTGGGAGAGAACAAAGAGCTGAGCACAGCCCTGCCAGAGCCCATGGCACCGTGTTCTCTGCTCTGCTGTAATTATCCAAAGATCAATTTGTTGCCTTGAAAATTTCCAGGCCTCACCACCTAAGATGAATTCCTGTGCCCTCCCTCCCTTTCCCACTCCTGGATGAGTGGATTTTGGCCATTTGAGCAACGGCAGAGTGGCCCCAGGGCATGACATAGGCCAGCAGGACTGCAGAGAGGGGCAGAGAGGGAAAGCTGGCCAGGATCTCATTCCCAGCCCTGAGCAGGGGCTTTACTGGCCTGACTGTCCTGTACTACCCGAGCTCTGGGGACAGTGAACCAGGCTCAGTCCCTGCCTCACCACTGCAGCAGGAATTCTGTCAGTTGTGACCAAACTTGTCCAGCGAACACATCCTACAAGCTCCTTCCTGGGCAGTTATTAATAAGGAAAACCAAGAGACTGTAAACAACCTTAAAGCAGGATACCAAGCTCCAGCCTTTTCTTTGAGAAGCAAATATGGCTAATTTGTGCCTGCTCAGAATCAGAAGGAGCAGCTGATCTCCTGGCAAGAGCCCAGGGTGGAGCACGCAGCAGAGCTGGGACACTGTGGTGGGGTCCTGCCACGTTCCTCACCATGGGGCTGCCGAGTCCCTGGGAAGTGCCCGTTCATTGGGTCACCCTGCTGCCAGCAGTTGTTTCGCACTTCCCACTCCACATTAATGTTTCATCTCCGGCATTTCAAATGCTTTGCATTTCGGTAGGAGCGGGGAGCCTGTCTCCCATGGCAACAGTGCCAGGAGTCCAGGACAGGAGAAGGAGCTGAATGGGAGCACAAACTGGAGAGGTTTCTCACCACAGCTCAGCTGATTGCTGTTACTGAAACCCAGTTCTTGCAGTAAATCAGTCCCAAGTGTTTGCTCCTCCATTCTGCCACAGCTCACCTCAAATACCACTGGATTTGGAGCCTTTCAGTGGCCAGGGCAGCTCCGGGTGCCCCAGGCAAGACCTTGGTGGAGACTTTCCCTTGTCAGCAGTTTGCCAGGGGACCCTCAGAACACCTATCCTGTTGTTTTCATCCATGGAACTAGTGGGATTCTCAACCCTGCAAGAGGCAGAAGCACCAGCAATCCTGGCCCTTCCTCACTAGGACTTTCAAAATAAGCCAAGGTCTTCTGTGTCTGTTCAAATTAGCTTTAAAGGCACTGATTTAACAGAGAGGGTATTCCCCCCCGCCTGAAATTCACTGGGAATTAGAAATGGACACAAAATAAAAATGAATGATTCCTACTCCTCCATCCCTTACTCTTCTCATCAGTCCACAACACTCGCCCCATGTGACAGAAAAGAGAAGGCACACTCAGGTTAGGGTTAAACTGTGTTTACGTTCTCTTTTCAGGCCAAACTAAGGAAGCACATCCAAAACCCCCGTGCTTCAGAGTTGGTGCATTTCCTCTTCAGGCCGCTGGAACTGGTAAATCTTATTCCCAGGTCTCACTGGGAACTCCTTTTATTTCTAGTTCACACTTACAAGTAGATAGATTGTGCAACAGGGTTGGAAAACTGCTCATACCTGGCCACAGCTTTCTCAGGAACTTCCAGAAGCGATGCCGGTTGTTCCTGGCCTCTGATCCGGTTTGAAGCTTGAAGTAAATACAGGAATCCCAGCAAATATGAATCCTTCCACCGGGTCAATAAGGCATTACTGTGAACAAAAGGGGCAGCCAGCTGGAATCCCCACTGGGAATCTGTCTGGTCTCACCTTCAGGCAAATACGGCTCAGTATTTGCACTGAAAATGCTTGGAAGCAGAAATCCCAACTTGGAAAAGGAGCCACAAAGGAATAGCAAGATACTTTCCATTTTTTGAAGTGTCAGCTTCTGACACTTCACTCGTCTGTAACAACAGCTCATTTGTAGATCAGCTCTTCCTTTGACTCCAATCCAAAAAAATCTCATGTTCCCTTGAACTGTCCAGTCTCCTTCAAAGACTTAGGTTGATGTTTCTTGCAGTGACTGTGCTGATCCAAGGATCAGCTTTGTCTTCGATTCCTGCTCATCTGTGTGTCCCTGGTTTGACATTTTGACCGTTTCCTGCAAGTTCTCTCCTCTTTGTGTGGTTTGTGTGTGACCCAGATCATCAACAGCTGCAGTGGCCCCGAGCTGGCCCCGTCTGTCCTCAGCCCACTGCTTTCTAAAGACACCACCCATTTCCTGAGAGGACACCTGACACCCAAAGAGATAAACCTCTGGGATTCCCTGGGGGAGACATGGACCAGATCCAGGTAAGGACAGAGCTGCCATCTCCCCAGGCTCCCCACGCAGACAGGATGCTTGGATTCCCTGATGCTCCTGCTTCTTCTTTCAGGGGATGCCCTGAAAGACACATTCTTCGTGAATGTCACCTCATATTCCCACTTTCTGTCCTAGAGCCGAGTGGCCCCGAGACACGAACGTCCCCACCTACATCCCCAAATTCCACAACGGCTGGGAACCACCCACAGAAATCTTCCGTGGAGCTCCCTGGGAAATAGACATTGGACACTTGCAAGAGGAAGGTTAGTCCTGTGTCCCTGTCTCTTCACTCTCCCTCCCCCTTTTCCGGAGAAATGGAGCTGCAGGGGTAGTGGTGGCATGCAACAAGTAGTTGGCTCAAAACTCAGTTGGATCTGGTTGCCCCAGTTAAATACAGAAAGCAAATGAGGCTGGAAAAGGGCAGCAATAATGAGCCTCTCCCAATCCAAGGCAACAGCACCCTACAGCGTAACTGAGCTCCAGGGACACAGGCTTCCCTGGAGAACACCTTGACCAAAATCTGCCAGACCATGACTCATCTACCACTATCCCTCTCCTTTTCTCCGATCAGCTTTCCCCTTTCCTGGTAACACTGACTCCATGTCTGCCTTTCCAGCTCTCCTCAGCCAATGGATATCCTTACTGGAACTCCTCACTCAAGCGTGGCCAGACGGCTGAGCAGACACAGGTCGGGGATGCCTTCAAACAGAACATCACTCCACATGGAAATAGGTGATGGATCCGCACGCCCGGAGCTTTGGCTCCCGCCTCGGAACCTCATGAACGCACACGGACACGTACAGTGACACTGGGACGTTTGGGCATCCTGGAGACAACTCCCTGCCACTGTTAATAACCACCAAGGGAAGACAGATCAGCTGAGGGGTTATTCCCATAAGCACTGTCTGCTGTTTAACCCCCAGCAGCTCTGCAAGGAAAGGAATCGCAGGTGTTTTCCACGCAGGAGGCAAAAATATTGACTGACTTCATCAGTCCATCCATAGGTCTTGTTTCCCAACATCAGCCCAGCAAAGTGACCTTAAGGATCAGGTGCCAAAGATGCTGCACTGCGCTTTGGCTCTCCATGTGTGTAGAGACGCTGGAATCATGGAATCACAGAAGGGATTGGGTGGGAAGGGACCTTAAAGATTATCCCGTTCCAACCCCCTGCCATGGCCAGAGACACCTTTCACTATCCCAGGTTGCTTCAAGCTCTGTCCAGCCTGGCCTTGGACACTGCCAGGGATCCAGGGGCAGCCACAGCTTCTCTGGGCAACCTGTGCCAGGGCCTCAGCACCTTCACAGGGAAGGATTTCTTCCCAATATCCCATCTAAACCCACCCTCTGGCAGCGGGAAGCCATTCCTCCTTGTCCTTTCACTCCAGGCTCTTCAAGTCCCTCGCCAGCTCTCTTGGGGCGCCTTTAGGCACTGGAAAAGGCTCTAAGGGCTCTCCAGAGCCTCCTCTTCTCCAGGCTGAACATTCCCAGCCCTCCCAGCCCGTCTGTGTAATGCTCTAGCTCTTGGAGCACTTCCTGGCCCTTCCTGTCTGATATTGCGCTGGTTTATTAAAGGAAATTCTGACTCTTTCTGCTATCTCTGTGTATTTATCTCCAAAGGACTGTGAGTACGGAAGAGTCATCCCCTATGTTCCTCAGCTCTTCTTTGGGGAACTCACCTATAAATGGAACTGCAGAAATGGGGAGGGAGGAAAAGGAAACAGGATGTGAATCGAGCACCTGCATAGTGACCACAGATGTCCACTGCTAGACAGACACTGATGTCAGGCAGATCATGCCCTCCAAATAGTGCTCAGAAAGAGAACAAGTTTGGGATTCCTGAAACTGCTCTGAATTGGATTTGCTTAAACAGATGTCATTAGTAAAAGCAATCAAAGAAAGAGTTTTGATCCCTCTTCCAAGCTGATGCCACTTATCATGTATCTTCCCTGCATTCTTCTAGGGAAGCTGTTTTTGATGTTGTCCTGTCCTTCTTTTTATAAGGGAGCAAAAATACTTTGTTAAGTATTACTCTTTCAGTTTTGTTTCCTCTCCTCTTCTGAGATACAGTAAAGTGAACATTCAGCAGAATAGTTTTGTATTTTTTGAACACAATTCTTCTTTTATCCAACTGAGGCCCTTCTGTGATCATGAAAAAACAGAAACTGTTGTGAACTACAGTTTACACTCATAAGAGGTTGACATGGGTCAGTTCTCCAAGGTTATTCTTAGTTCAACTGCTGTGTAAACTGTTGATGTCACTGACTGGAGGCTGCTCTTCAGGACATTATAGATATGATAATTATATGACAGAAAATGCAACATATAGTTGAATCTGACCTTCAAGTTCACTAGCTTAAAAAAGGAAAAAAATGTCTGTAAGAAATTTGCTGCTTTTCCCATTACTAAGATGTAATAGATGCCTTCAAGTTTATACTCAGTCGACAGCATATACACATGGACAGCAGTGCCCATCCATCTTCAAGCTAGGGTACATTTTAAGTGTCAATGATCATTGCCTCCAGAAAGCATTTTTGAGACAAAACAGGCAAAGTCTTTTGCATATCTAGACAATCATCCAATACTAGGATCTTCACTCTCACATAAACACTTCATGTTTTTCCACAGAGGAATCTGAGATAGATTTTTCTGAGAAATAACAAACCACCAAAAATTAATTAAATGACAAACAAGGGAAAAGCACCACTTCCTCACTCAGCACATTTTCCTTGATTTTCATTAAGCATTCAGATTTACAGATGCTGATATTGCCACAAGAGCAGTTTTTTTCTGGTTTAACTTCCTCTTCCAGTAGAGCGAGCACAGCTGCAAAATGCAAGCTCACTTCTAGGCTCTCTTACACATCACCAGTTTACCACATTCCAACCAGTCACAGCTGTGCAACACCCCGTCAGGGTACTGGGATTACTGCAGTGCCACAGACAGTTTAAGTGAGGCTCATGGAGCTGTACAATTTTAACTATGTTTTATATGTATAATTAAATGATGCATGACATGGAAATAAGCCAGCTGTACTGAAACTGAACAAACTAACTGCTCTGATGCAACAGTTAAGCATCTCATCAGTTCTAAAATGAAACAGGTTTAAAGCAAAAACAATATAGAGAACAGAATGCTTGACACTGTTAAATAGCATGGTCAAAGGATAATTTTTGAACATTAAGGAAATGCACTCACCCAGTCAAATTTTCAAAAGAATTCCTGGCACCAAAATGTTCTCTGTTTGCTTTTTCACCATGTTTTAAGAATAGATCACTCTGGGGGAAGAAAATCCTGTGTGCAAAACACTGCGTGAAACTAAACAATCCTTAAACATGGCTAATTTCCATGTGGAGCTGATGATTTAGCACTGTCATCCTTCAGCAGAGGAGAAAGAACTACCTGTCTTTAGTTTACTTAGGTAAGATGAAAAAAGTGAGGAGCGTGAATTTGATCTTGCTTCAATTTACTTCAGTGGAAAAACTCTTGCCATGACTTCAGTGAGAATGAGACTGCATCTTAATTCATTCTATATGGAGAAAAACAAATCAGCTGAGAATAATGCTTTTGTTTATTAGATGTAAATTACTACCATAGTCGTTTTTAACAGTGCTAAGTAAATCCTGCTTTAAAAGCCAAACGTTGCCTTCAGTCCTGCTTATTCCTCTGTACTGTGTCACAATGCAGGATTCCTGGTCCTCTGACCAAGTCACCGCTGTCACAGTAAGCATGGCTTGCTCTGGGGAATGGCCACATTCCCACACGGGAATGATAGATGTTTGTGGATGTCACTGGTGACAATGTCCAAATCTGGGCTAGGGCATGCCCCCCAGCCAAGAAACTAGGGTGCACACTTTTGTAATATAAATGCATTCACTGAGAACACAGACTGCACTTACTAAAATGTCCATGAAAAGCAGCCAAGTAAATCAAATCAATAGGGTTAAATTTGCAATTAGGATTCTCTCTTTCGGCAGGAAAATTTTAGGATAGCCACAAATTGAGAAAAATTTGCTTTTTTTTCTTCTTTTTCTCAGAAGGCAATCAACCTTCTGGTCTGGCTATTCTTTACTTCTCCCTATGAAGTAAAATCTAAAAAGACACACACACGATATTTATGGAAGGACCTCCCAATGAATTAGGAAAAATTATTACTCAGAAGATCAAACAGAAACAAGACTGTCTACACTGTATGAATTAAACATACATGAATTAGGACACTGAGCCTTCCATTCTTTAGTAACAGAACTGATGCTGTCCTGAAAATGACATTAATGAATTACACTGGTATATGAAAACCTTCTGCATCTGCTCTAGAGGTTGGAATGAGGATGTTAAATGAGGCAGCAGACAACAAGGACGTGCTGCTTAGGGAAGCTGAATATCACTTCTGTGCTTGTGGAGTTCTGCAGTTTGGATGAAGGTCACAGGTTATCTCCAGCTACATGAAAATGAGTGATAAATACACACTGTTGGTCTTAGACTGAAAGCAGTACTAGGCAAAGAGAGTCAAAATATGGAATATTACTCAAAATCATCCCCTGGTTTTCTAAAGATCATAATCTTCTATTAGAAGACAGTTTGTTACCTTCTCCTAATAGTAAAGCTGTAATAGTAAAAGCACCTCAATCTTGTAGAAGTATCTAAGATACACAGAATAAGTAAGGTATATGCAGTGAGAGCACCCTAAAAACATCACAAGAGGAGTGACAATTTCTGGGATAGTAATGACATGAACGAGTATCTAAACGTTAAGTCTGAGTGAATAAGAGAATTTTTCAACTAATGGATCAGGGAAAATGTGAAAGGATGAGATATGTGATTAAAGATCATAGTGTATTCGGTTAACACAGGTGGAAAATATATGACTTTGATTCTGTACTACAACATATTTTAATTGATTTGTGTGTAGTTTTAGTTTTATACATGCACAATTTTTTAGAACACATCTTTAGACTGGGACAAACAATAAAGGAAATCCATTGTATGACTTTACATTGATCCCAACATCACTCACTGGAATATCTTAACATTTCCTGCACAGATTCCCATTCGTTAAGATGACAACCTTGAGAAGAAGGAAACCTGTAACTGCCATTCAGAGAAGGTCTAAAATTTCAATTGCTGTTTGAACACAAAGGAGCTTTGACATGCTGTGGTTTATTGAAGCACTCCTGCAGTTATAGACACATCTTTAACCACCCTACCCCTCTCCCTCTTCCTCCATCCACCACTGATTGATGCAACTGGAAGCTTCAGTAACTGCAGAGCAAAGTCCCGCTTACTTCCAGCTCTCCTGCCCCAGCAAATGCTCAGCTCTTCTGGGAAGATGGAGCTATGCCATAAGCACATTGCACCTGAAAGGAGATGAAACCTTCCCTTCAAAGACACATGTGACCAGGTTTTTGGAACTGCCTGATGTGGCCAGTTCTCATCTGTTTTCCATAAAGAAGGAAAAGAGCCCTGTATTCTCCTCTTCATGAGAGTTCAAGTATGAATTCCAAAGAACAGAGATGCCAGGACTTGTCAGTGACATGACTAACAATTTTATGAGAACTGGCAAAAAACCAGTTCATTTCTCCTACATCTTATTCTCAGAAACCTTGGAATTGTTTTGTTTGAAAGATTTGGGGGGAGGAAGGTAGACTTAATTCTCACAACTATATTAAATATTCAGTACATCTGATATTCTGTTGTCAACACGCAAAATATAGTTTAATTATGATAAGCCATACTGGAATCATTTACAATACATAAATGTGAAAAAACAGCATTAAATTATTTCTTGTTCCATGTGGAAAAATATACACCTTCCAACCCCCCAAGAAAGTAAGACAAGGCACAATAAATTCTGGTAATTCTCTTTCTTCTGACTTTTCAGTTCCATCACAGCTCTCAAAACTAAGATTTATGTGCTGTTTTGCATCTGTATCTGTTGTTGATTTTCCCCCCCTACAGGGATATAGGTGAATAAGTTTGGACAGGAAACGGTATCCCTCAAGCCAAACTGAAAGGTTTATAAAGTTGCTAATAAAAGTTTGGGTCAGGGCCTAAATATCAATCATCTGCTCACTGTCTTTTTAAACAAGCTCAGGCATTTTCCCAACTGTTCCCAGCAGGTCTCTGCCACTATTTTAAACTAAGATTTCAGCCATTTTTTTTCCCCTGTGTTGACCTCACTAATTTTTCTTTCTCCCCCTCTTTACCTGCCAAAGACATCCATCAGGATTTTGCCAAAGGCTATCTGCTTTTGAAGTTGAGAGGAATTCACTAATCGTGAGTGTCAAATCCACAGTAAATGCCATGGCCATATGGTATATGCTGCTTTTGGGAATTAGCTCAAAAGGCCTAGCTGTGAGAAGGCCGGCTGTATGTCAGGAGGGTTTTACTGCTAACTTTCATAACTCATGTCAGCTCTTTCAGTTTCTGTATGCATTGGCTTCAGGGAGTGCAACTGTTCCCTGAATTTATAAAAATGTTGTCAAGATCCCTTGATCTTGCTTCCTCTGTCTCTCTCGCACAAACACATCCAAACACATTTATATACACAGTGGAATAGCATGCACAGTGGCATGCAAATCTAGCAAAAGAGAAGCTTGTAAATAAATAGCATGTCATTCTGCTTACTCAATACATTTCTCTGGGTGTTAAACTCATGATAAACATATCATAAGCCCCGATGAAGGCTCTACAGCCTGTCCCATCACACCATCCTGAGTGTAACTCTGCAATGCATAGGAAGACATAAGTTTGAAAAACAGAGCAGAAATAGCTCCCCTAAGGGCAAGGTGCTGACATAGCTGAAACATAACTAACTGGAGAGCATTTGTTTTCACTAAAGAAGGAAGTGTCAGTGACACATCTCTGTGCCTGTGGAGGTGTACTGTACATTCAAAGCAAAAAGAAATCCACCTTCTTTAAAAAATTGGCCATTAATACATAAATATGTCTGTGTTGAAATCCCTCAGACGGTACCATTCTTAACAAGAACTACACACAAGACTAAGAAATTCTGCAGAGAATCACGCTTTTGTGATCCAAAGAGGCAAGGAGAAAGAAAACCACATATGAAGAGTTTAACATATCCACTTAGTGATAGAAAAAGAATTACTACAAAAATAAATGTCAGTCCCCTTGAAACACTTGAGTCAGCGCTCTCAACTTTCTCTGATGCTGTAGGAAGGTGTGAATGTCCTCCATGTGTCACATCATCCGCACCAGCCACACAGGAATGTCTCCAATGCACCTCAGAGCCTTTCAAGGACCACTCCCCTCTAATTTATGTAGAGTCTGTTAACATCCTCTTGGAGCAAACAGAAATAATACTTTTAAAAGACATTTATACTTCAGAAACATGTGCCCCGACACAACAAAAAACCCAGATTTTAATACTGCCCCGAGGCAGAATTCATCCATCTTTAAGGCTTCTATTATGTATTTCCTGGTTAGTAATACAAAAAGAACTGCTGGCAGTATCACATCGAAACGAAAGTGGCAGAATCAGAAAAACTACTGAAAAGTTTACCTTTATAGGAAAGCTTCAGTCTTGGGATATTTTGTTTTGACGTTCCAGTGACTGGAAGGAACAGCATCGCTAAAGACAGCAGGCTGCAGGCATGTGGCACTTGCAAAGCTCTCATTCTGCTCTCCTCTTCTGTATCTTCTTTTGTACTATGGTGAAATATCTCCCCACTTTTCAAACAATCCAAGTTTTATCTGGAAGAAAAAAAGAAAACATCTGTAGATCTGCTTTACTGCATAAGCAACAATTCTGTAAGCAAGCCAGACCTATTTCTAAAGAGCACCTCAGTTAATTTCTTTGCTACGAAAGTATTTTTCCTCTAGTACAAGTAAATAGTTTTGTTTCTTTAATACTAAATTTACACATTTTGACATTGGAAAAATATGTACTTTTCAGACACCAATGTCTAGCCTAGCTAACGTTTAAGCACAAATTAAATTAATGCAGTATCCATAAAAAGAACATTTGACATTCAAAAGTGACCATGCAACTTGATAGTTAATACCAGTCCATTGGATATCTTACATGTTTTATAACTCTTTTTGTCTCAGTACAACAGCTATTGTGTGTTTATGCTATGACTAGAATGAACTGTAATGTCTCAGATGCCATGGGGGTACAAGCTGAGTTAACAGTGAGTACTTACCCATCAAAAACTAAACTAAGAAAACTGGAAAGAGCAAGCAGTTGTGTTTAGTTTTAATAGAGAAAAAAGTCAAAGCGGATGATGGATTTAAAAGTGCTTTCAGTATGATATTTCCAGCAGAACAACTGCCTCAACTCATCCACCAAAATGTCCTATAAACTTTAATGAGTGTTTCAGGCTGGGGTCAATAGGCTGATACGCGATTTTGTTAGCACAGTGTGCAACTAAGCCAGCTTTGCAACACTTTTCACTTAGTAAGAATCATTCATATTCCATAAATCTTGAAGTGTTTTACAACTGAAAGCAATTATCACTGCCCTTATTTTCCCTATGCAAAAACGGAACCATAAAGCTGCAATGAACCTATTTCCTCAAGGTCACACAGCAAGCACAGTAGTTGAAAAGAAAACAGCAACAGCAGTCCTGCTGTCCTTTGTGCCCAGCTATCAAGGATCCCTTTTGCCCAATAACTCGACTTTTGCACACGAAATTATTTGAAATGGCATCTTGAGTTCTGAAGGCAAAACTTCATGGTTAATAAATCACAGAGATCAGAGTATGAAAATATTTGTGAGACCAGATCCTTCCCCCTGCAAGTGCCTGATGCTAGAGGTCAAGGGAGATGGCTGGTGAAATGACAAATGTCAGTGTTTGAGTAATGCTGTAAAACCAAGGAGTAAGGAAATGTTATGGTTAGTCAAGAGATTAATGGCTCATGATGTGCCATGAAAATTCTTTTCTGAAAGGTACTGGAGCTGCCTGATTAAAAGAGCAATCCTAGTGCCCACATCAGCCAGCACTTGCACAGACACCAAAGGAGAGGTTCCTTGCAAGTCCATGAGAGATGCAGCACAGCTTGTGGCCCCTGAGCCTTTCCACCGGTCTGTTATTTGAACTCCTGCAGCACTGGGTCTTGCAATTCTGTGAGCTACAGCAGCACCCAGAACCAATTCGGCACCTCCTGATACAGGCAGTTCATCCTTCCTGGCATGAAAGGATGGAAACAGAATCCCTTCCGTTCTCTCTGACACAGGAAATCTTTCTCAGATGAAACTTGGGCTTTCTGAGCCTCCAGACTTTCGCTCAATAGCAAAAGACAAGGAAGTGTGCAAGAAGAGCATGATGGTGAAAAAGAGGGAAACAATTCGTAAAATCCCCAAAGCATAATTCCTATTGCAGAACACTAAGCTTCTTCCTTCTCAGTCCCCTCTTCAACACTCATATTCAGTGTCTGAATGCACTACTCTTGGCCAAGTGTGAGTACATGTTCACGAAACGACATGGAGAGAAAACAGACAAACATGAAATGCCTGTTTCATCTTTCTCTTCCCTTTATTACAGTATCAGATCCTAAAGGAACACCCTTACTTCTTCTGTGCCAACACATCTATCTGAGGGTGGACCACGAAGGACTAAAGTGGATTAGACTATCCCAGGGTTAAATCGCCTTTAAGAAATTTATTTAGAGGTGAAAAAGGGGAAAAGAAGGAGAGGGGAGGAGGGGGAAGAATACATGAAGATGAGACACCAGCCCTGTTCATCTTCAGCAGGATGATAGTGACAAACCATACTTCAAAAAGAAGCAATTAAGAGGGAGCCAGTCTCACTGCAAGTATGTTGAGAAGTCACGGCCTGAAGGTCTGGGCCTCAGCCAACAGGGAACTCACCAAAGGATATGGGGCTCATTTTCTTGAGGCAAATTACTGTGAAGAATCAGGACTAAATTTGACTAAAAAAACAGTTGCATCATTGCACTGTCATTTGCTGAATTGATTGAGAATCAGCACCAAACTCGGCCCTTCGGCCATAGCTCACAACCTCACTTTTTCATGTAGGCTTTTTTTGCTAATGGGAATCTTCCTTTTTTCTTGGTTGGGTTATTTTTCCCCTTTCCCCTTTTATTTGAATAATGTCTGTGAAAAACCATTTGCTTTCACGAGGCGGTTAGTTTACACTGGAGGCAGCAGCTCTGTGAGCTCGAGCCAACCCTGTCCTGTCTTTAGATTCATTGCAATCTGGCCACATTGTCACATATATTTTTAGTTTATGATGATCCTCTAATACAATTCCAGCTTCCACACAGAGTCCTTCCAACAGTCTAGCTCAGGTTAATGAACTTCAGGCCACTTCTCTTCTGCAGGAATTTCGAGGCCCAGGGGGTGGCTGTGCCCAAGAGATTTGCCAAAATCCGCTACGATTTCACCGCGCGAAACGCCAGTGAGCTCTCGGTGCTGAAGGATGAAATCCTGGAGGTACGTGACCGCTCCTGGAAAAGGTGTGTCCCCCAGGGGCAGGAGAGAGCTCGGGATAGCAACAAGCACCAACTCCATTTTCCCTGGTGGTATCTCAGCAGTGACACAAAGCTTTGCTCAAACCCAAAGCTGGAGCAGGCTGCCTGTGCTGTGTCGTGTCATTTCCTCAGCTCAAAGACATCGGTCCCATTTTAACCACAGTGAGGAGGGAGGACAACAACTCGCTCTAGAGCCCTGCTCATCCCCCGCTGGGTCGGTTCCTTATCACCACTTCCTCCTCCACGAGGATTTGTTTTCTCTGAAAAGCACCTTTCTCATAACCTTTCTCTTACTGCAGCACTGTTGGCAGCTGGACAAGGTGGGATGTGACTTGGGCTGACACTGATCTGTGACCTGAGGAAAAGGTTTCTCTGCAAAATGTGGCTTTTTATTTATTTAATTATTTATTTTAATGCAAAAAGACATCAGAAACTCAGTCATTAGGAAAAAAAGGTCTGGAGAAACAGGGACATTATGTAGGAACTATGAGTTCTTCAGCACGCAGAGGTGCTCTCCTGTTCATCCTTACGATACATTCTGATGCTTTCCAGGAAAAGTTTCAGTCCTGGATTGCATCTGAGAGCAACAGATCTGATTAGAGCTCCTGGCCTCAGTGATGTCCTTCTGGCAACTTCACCTTTTGGATGGTTCGGCCCCGCTATATCCTGGTTGTTTATGCCTGAAATCCCATTTTCCCACAGCAGATTTATTTTTGTCCCTCTCTCAGGTGTTGGAAGATAATAAGCAGTGGTGGAAGTTGCTCAACCGGAGTGGGCAGGCCGGTTATGTTCCGTACAATATCCTGGATGTGGTGAAACTGGAAGAGCTCAAACAGGTCTGTAGTCAGGTAATACCTGACTGGTATCAGCTGCAGGGCACAATCTGCCTCTGGGAATAATGTTGTCATTAGACCTCCCTGATTTCTTAGGATACTATGCACCAATCAGGACAGACCTTCAGAAGTAGACAAAGCCAGGAGATTCCTGAGTCTCCTATGATAAAATTCACATTTTGCTACGATCGTCTTCCCAAATAAGGCCTATCCTTCCTATTTGTGCACCAGCCTCCTGCTTTCCATATTTTTCCACATCAAGATTTTTCTTGGGGGTTAAATTAAAGATGGACACTTCCCTCAGCCAGTTCAGTTCAGCACCAGGAACACGTTACTGGAGTGGAGGCAGATGGAAACACCATCTAAGTGAGAATTAACTGAATACTGCAACTTGCACTGCAGAAATGTGGAGCTGGAGTGTTCTAAACACCCTAGGGAAGCATGGAATTGCTTCCCCATTTTGGTATTGCAGCGTTTGGGCAAAGCCTAAGGCGGCCCAGCAGGCTTCTGGATAAATCCCTGCTAGTTTAATCAAAACGTCAAAAAACTTTCCAGTCCGCTCCAGGCCCTTGGCAGTGGTCCCGCTTCACATCCCAGCTACGGAGCAGTGAGGCTCTGCCTTCCAATGAGATCGAACACGTTTGGCACAACTAGGAATTCCCTTGCGCAAACTTCAGACTTTGCTTTGGGTTCTTCATTCCCAGAAATTAACTTCTTCCATGCAGCTCCACCTGAGGTCTCCCCAGCCCCACATCAGCACAAGGAGAACACGGCAGTTTGTCCCTCTGTGGGTGTGAGGCAGAAAGCTTAAGAAAATTAAAAACGACCAAAAAAAATTCTTACTTTTCTTTCCCTTTCTAACCAGTCTAACCAGAGGTACAAAGGAGACCTGAGCCCCAGGGGCCATGGCCCATCCAGCCCAACCCACAAGCTGCCTGCCAGCTACGCCGGGGATAAGTGGGGCAGTGAGATGTTGTCGCGCCACTCTGCACAGGACGCCAAAGAACGCACGTGTGTGTCCCACTCTGGGCTCCCCTGGGTTTGGGCGCTCGGGGGACCAGACCTGCCCAAGGGGCTCCCCTGCACCTTTTACTGATCACAGCAATGCAGCAGCACTGTGTCTGGAGGCCATTCCAGGCAGGACAAGAGCCAAGAGAGCAGCCCTGGGGCTTGTGACACCGCCGGGGCTCTCGGGCAGCCCGGGCCGAGCAGGGCAATAAGTGATCACCCCATGCCTCCTTCCTCCAGTTCTAACTTCCTCCTCCTCCTCCCAAGGAGAGAGTTTCCTTTCTCTTCCAAAATGTTTAAGTGTGTCTAAGGAACAGCTCAGGTCAATCCCTTTCTCTCACTTCCTTTTGCTCATCTCCCGGCACACACACAGTGCCCGCCTGGCCGCTTCCTTCATGTGGTTCCACAGAATTCCCGGCCAAACAGGAGATCCGCATCACTCCCTCACCCTGCACGTGCTGTGGGGCTCACAGAGCAGGAGAGAGATCAGGGGCCCTGCTCACCTCACCCCTTATCCCACCCTGTCCACTCCTGGAAGCAGGAGCCCTTCTGGGACGACAGGAAGCCCCACCATACAAGGACACAAATCTGTTCGTATCACTGAGTTATTCTCCACAGTCTTCAGGAGTTTCATGGGGAAAGCGATACTGGATGAAGAGTCACTGGAGTTTTCACAGAAGCACAGGATGCCCTGGGCTGGAAGGGACCTTCAAGCTCATCCCATCATGAGTGTGTTGCTCATTCCCAGTTTGTGCTTCCTGCCGCTTCTGTTCTGTTGCGGAGCAAAACCTGGAGCTCTGCGATCAGCAAATTAGTGACTAGAAGCAGCAGAGAGGACTGAAAAGGTCTCAATTCCAAACCTCCAATTGTAGATTCTCACAGAACTGTGCGTCCACATCAGGCAACAGCCAAGGGGTGATGGGAGCAAAATAAATGGCAACACAGGGGCACAGGAAAATGGGAATCACTTTTCTGGGCTGAATTTAAATAAGAATGTTGAGCCACATCCCCATCTGCCTTACAGTTTCCCCACAAACATTTAATGGCATTTTTGACTGAAGACTTGCTTTCATTCCCTACTTGTTTCTACAGAACTTATTCACCAAACGGATGAGCTGAACGACGAGCTGCTAAAGAAGATCACAAACAATAAAATTCAGCCTCCCCACAGGAATTTCAAAGTGGAAAAGCCTCAGCAAGTTTTCGTGCCCCTCACCTTTGAATCCAGCACTGAAGAAGTCAAAGCCTGGCTGGAGGCCAAGTCATTCAGCAAAGAGTAAGATTTGCCCTATTGCCACGTGCAATGCTCGTCCTTCCCTGGAGAAGGAGCGGGGGAGGCCACCGGCACCATCTCACCTGGGACAAGCCACTTGGATTTACTTACAGAGCCTGTGTTGCAAATTAGATTTCAACCCTGTTCAATCCAGGCTCTATAACCAGAATGTTCAGAGCCCAAAGTCACTCCCTTTCTCTGGTATAAATATTTTCTTGGAGATAAACAGTTAACTAACTAAATCCAAGGCCTGAAATGCTACTGGAATTGCAGCTGCCACCTTGGAACAGCCCCAGGGCCCCGTGATATGGTCCCACTGCAGCTCCTGGCCTCCCATCTCCAACTCCTCACCTCTGGCACGAGGCCACGTGCAGCACAATCGTCACCTCCCTACTTTGTGTCTCCCCAGGACCGTGGAACACCTGGGCATCCTCACCGGAGCTCAGCTCTTCTCCCTCAACAGAGAGGAGCTGAAGAAGGTGTGCGGTGATGAGGGAAACAGAGTCTACAGCAAGATCACAGTGGAGAAAAACCAGCTGGAGGTAAGCATTTTTCTGGATAATTCCTGCTGGAATGGGGGCTGTACCAGCAGCGTCAGATAGCTCATTAAACAGGCATTTTAAAAAATACAATTGTGGGGAAAAAAAATGCAACCAAACCTACACCAGCAATAAAACACACGTAAAAATTCCGAAGTGTCTTTTGAGCAAATCTGTAAGATCCCCCTGTTTCCACTAATTAATCTGCTTTTTACTGATATCACTTATCTCTTTGAAACTAGCTCTACTTTTACAGCATTAATTAAATACTGTCACTTAACTGCAGCTTGAAGTTCAAATCCAAACTGCCTGTTTTGTTTCCATTCCAGAAAAGCAGAGGGGAGTCGGAGCTCCAAGAAATCACGAAGCGCCGCCAGGAAAGGATTGATTCTGCAAATTAAAGTCTCTCTGCTTTATTTCAGCTCTTAGCCCTAAGTAGTGCAGAAAAAAAGGGAATGAAAGCAATGATTCCTGGCCCAGGCCAGATGCAGCAGAGCTCCCCTTGGGGTCCAGCTGCCATCAGAGTGACAATTCCTTGAACACTGTTGGGAAGGGTTGACAATAAGACCATGTCCCACTGGGAAAGGTGTTTTAATTTTGCATGAAGTATTTTTTTTATAACTATATATTTTATACTGAAATTTTCCGTGCATGCGATCAGAGCAGGATTCACACGGGGCTGGATGTACAAGGGCTGACTTCAAGCAAAAAAAGACCCCCAAAGCTTTTCTCCGAGGGCTGTCCCCTGCTCCCCACTCTCCCCTGGCAGAGCAGGCGTGGCACACAGCACAAGAGAGGCCAGCCTCAAGGCTTGGAGCCTGGACCAGAGGAATAAGGCTTTAGAACCCTGCAATGGTTTGGGTTTAAGGAAAGGACATTAAAGCTCATCCCATTCCACCCCCCTGCCATGGGCAGGAATGCCTGTCACAAGCCCAAGTTGTTCCAAATCTTGTCCAACCTGGCCTCGGACACTTCCAGGAATGGTGAGTCATGACCTCTCTGGGCAACCTAACCCTTTCTATTTCCATTTCCATTTCCTCCTCAGTGCAGGTGTCCCCTGCAGCCCACGAGCACAGGGCCGGTGACAACTGCCTGTCCTTGTCCTGTCCCCCTGTGCCCCCTCGTTGGACAAGGCTAGAATGGCAACACACATTCCCGAAGTCTGGCTGCTTCCTTAAATCCATGGACCAGCTAGTGCTATCTCTGAACAGCTGAAATGAGCTTTCAGTGCCTAGAAATGAGCAGGAGTGACAAACAAAGGGATTTGAATCTGGAAATAGGTGAGTTCCACCCGCCCACCGCTGCTGATGCAGAGGCTGGGGCTCGGGGCAGCTGTGCAGCCCTTCCCTGGGGCACGGATCCTGCACTGGAATGTTGTGGTGGTGTTGCCAAACCGGGCCTCAAACCAGGAGAAGATAAGCCCTGACCGTTTGCTCCCGACCCAGGCACACCCACAGCCCTTCCCAGGGTGTTGGTCACTTGTCCCCATCTTCACATTTTCACTGCAAAAAGTCAGCTGAAATGATTCCCAAAGAGCTGAAACCCCAAAGCACACTGGGAAAGGCAGGTTTAACACAAATTAAATGGCCACAAGAAAAAAACCCCTCTAATTTAGCACAGGGTGTTGCTCTTTACTTCCCGTTTTCCTTCATAAAGTTATGTGCATTTGTATATAGCAATCTGTAAATAGGGGTGAGGAAAATCCCTCTCCCTAGAAGCAGAATTAAGTGATTATGCTTCCAAAATTTACTCACCATTTCAAAACTCAAGCAAGCAGCGTAGTTCCTGTCCACAGCAAGTTTGGCACATTGCATTTCTAGCTCTGTTTGACTGACAGACCAATCTGATTGCAAAGCAGTGAAGCACACAGAGCTCCAGAGCTGCCCACAGCCCAGGGACAGCTGGGTTTTCTCTCTCAGCACATGCTGAGTCTTGGTCCAAATTTGTGCCTGTCATTGCACATTTAATGGAAAAAGCTTTAAAACAGCATCTGGGGAGCTCATGTCTAAAACTGAGAACACCAGTGCACCTTAGTTTTGGCTTCATTCTTAAGCGTCTCCAATGGATAATCTGTTTTCTTCATTTGAAACAGGACACTGCTCTCACCAGCAGAATTAGGGTGCAGGCAGGGGAGGATCCTGGGTTTAGTCACAGCCCTGCTAGGATCTGAGAAGGGCACTCACCTTGTCAGGGAGGGATGAAGAGGACAATCCTCCTGAGAAGCCCTGGCTCCGGATTAGGGTGGAGATGGGAGGCAGGATGGCAAGCACGGGAGGCGAAAAAGTTTCTAAAATGAAAATAAAAACGAATGTTGAGCTAGGAAACACACCATCTTCTAGTCCTGGGGTGTAGAGGAAAGCAAATCACAGGGAATTACGGTTATCTGGGATTTTAACAGGAGTGTACATGACAGCTCTGTAAAGCCGGGAGCCACAGGAGCACTTCCTAAAACAAATAGCTCAGTAGACCTTATTGCAGAGGCCACTTTTACAAATTTCCACGCGACTGAGCTGTGCATCTGTTCTGTTTGTACTGCCTGCAGACACTGCTATAAAGTACTGTACATTGATGTAACTGAGCGAAGGAGACAATGATATAACCATGCACTGTACAAGATTTATTAAAATAGTTAAGTTATAACTCCATCTCCGTCTCTTTCACTGGGTTTTCATAATGCTTTGTCACTGAGAGTCTCAGAAACTCAGCAGAATGTCTGAAACCACACATTTCCTTTTGGGTTTGGGGACTGACATTCAACAGGAAGGATGTTACGGCCTGGATAGCTGTGTCTTAAGAATAGGGGCAAAGCATGAGAAGGCTGCACAAAAGCACATTCTTGCCTCTCTGGAAGGGGAACGACTGTGGCAGCTGTCCCAAGTGGAACCATACAGAAAGAGGGAACAGCATAACCCCATGACTAGGAGCCTGTTACACGGATTCTCCAACATTTCCAGCCAAGAGCCATCCTGTTTCCAGAAGCAAAAGTTTGTCTTCTCTTTTCCTTAACAATTAAATTACCCAGCTGAAATAACTGGTAATTCCTTCTGTAGATGTTTTGGAGAGTACAATTTCCAAGTGGGCCCACACTAACAAGATCACCTCTTTTACAGCCTAAATAAAGTTCAGGCGAACCACGAGCCCAAAACACCTGCCTTACTGGGCCGAGGGCTCTCTCAGCGCCTGGAGCTGCACTCGATAAACCATTTCGAACCTTGCCACAACGGCGGGGAAGGGAGCCCAGAGCGCTCAGCTCCTGCAGCGGGGCACCACCGACGCGGCCCCGAGCCTTCCCTCACGGCCGCCTCCCTCAGGGGCTGCCCGCCGCCACCTTGCGGCACCGGCCGCGCCCGGGCCCCGCGCGGCCACGAGGGACGGGTGGCTCAGGGGCGGGTCGGGCGCCGTACCGGCCGCGGGGAAGACTGCCGGGGGTTCTGGCGACACGGAGACTCCGGGGACAGGAGGTTCCGGGCCCGAGAGATCTCGGGGCCAGGAGACTCCCCCGATACGCTCCGTCGGGGACGATGGCGGCGTCACGGTCGCCAAGGCGAACCCCCGCCCGGCCCTCACGAACCAGCCAATCAGAATCGCTCTCCCTCCCGCTGCCCCGCCTCGGCTCCTCCCGGCCTCGTCCGTCTCCTGTCCGCGCTCCTGATTGGCCGCTGCCGCCCAGCCAGGCTGGGATTGGCGGCGGGCGGCGGGAGCGCGCGGGCCGGTGCCCTTCGGGCACGTACCGTCCCTCCTGGGCGCGCGAGTCCCCCGGAGCCGCGGACGTGTCGGTGTCCCCCGTGAAGCGGCAGAAGGTGGAGTCGGCGCTGGACCAGCTCAAGCACCACACCACGGTGGTGGCCGACACCGGGGACTTCAACGGTGAGAAGCGGCATGAGGGGATCCTGTCTCCGCAGCTTCTGCTTAGCCCCCTCTCCCGCCCCTCTTCACGGAGAGTGGGCGAGCCCGGCCGAAGGGGCGCGCGCTGCGGGGACCGACCCACCCTGGGGCCGGAGGGGGGGCGAGCGGGACGGCGCTGGGTCTCCATCCCAGGGCAGACCCCGCCGTGATTTCTCCCAGTTTGCCCTCGAGTGTGCCCTGACCACTCCGTTCAGCTCTGTGTGCTGTCAAGGAGAAGTGCCAGACTGAAGCCAGGCTCTGCTGTTCTAATTAATTTTGGGTTTTCTTCCAGTGGGCTGTCTAGATCTGGGACTTGTTTGGGGTTTTTCAGACTCACGCTTGGACGGGGCTTGGAGCAGCCTGGCCCAGTGGAAGCGAGTGGAACTGGATGAGCTTCAAGACTCCTTCCAACCCAAACCATTCCAGGATTCCATGATATGCTTAAAAACTGATTTGGGGTTGGAGAGAAAGAAGGGAAATGATGCTTTTTATTTGTTTCACTTGAGCTGTACATTGATCTTTTCCCTTTTTGCATTTCCAGGATGCAGAAAGTGAGAAGGAACTTGAGGAGATGTGCTTGGTCCAAGAGAAATAATTTTGAAAAAACTCATCTCACTGGATACTGCAGCAACAGTAAAATCCCAAATGGATTTCATGATCCTGACAATTCTGAGTGCACTTCAGGGATAAGGCACAAGATCTTACAGAAAAACAGACGCAGCAGCACACATCCAGGAAAACATCTTGGAATTAATGGCATAAAATCGTGGTTTATTTTCCTGCATCTGTTTGATTTTAGGATCCCTAAAAATGTTACATTCCTAGCATCAGGGGTCAGGGGGTAATTTAGAGGTAGTTGGTGATAAATATTTTTGGTTATATGTAGGGCAGATATTTATGCCTTACAGAGTTATGTAATATAAATATGTATTATATATTAGGGCATATAGCTATCTATTTATATATAACCTATTTTTTATGTGTGCCCAGATATAGTTTATATCAGACACTGTGCCTGTCTGAAGGCCTTGCTACTGCGCTCCTAACTCATTCCTGAGGAAAACATCAGGCAAAAGTTGTTAGGTTTAACTGGTTCCTCTTTTCCTTAATAATTATTTTACTCAGTTGGAATAACTGAGAACAGCTGTTAGAGATGTGCAGTTCCCAGTGGGCCCAAGGCACTTTTTTGCACAACGCAGAGTGGCGTTTAAGGTATTCAGTAGTCAGAGAAGTGAGGATTAGGATTTTGAATGCTCTTGGACAACAAGGCTGGCCAGAGATCCCTCCTAACTCACTGTGGGACAGCAAAAACCCCACAGCCAAGGGGAACCAGGGATTGTGGGGATGGAGAATTTAATGGCATCAGGGGGCAGCAGTGCCAGTTCAACTGATAAAAAAGTAAATCCACGACTGCTCTAGAGGAGTATTGTTCCTGGACGTGTACTTTACTCTCAACTGAGGGAGGTTTGTGGTTGTGGTGCCAGTTTACCCTTGAGAGTTCCAGGCTTTATTTCAGCTCCCCTAGCCCGGCCTGATGTGCAGCAGTGGTGCGAGGGCCGGAGCCGTTCGCTGGCTCTGGGAACGCAGATGCCATCATGGCCCAGTGGGGGGGGGAGCTTAGGCTGTGGTGGCAACCTCAGAAAGGGATCAGATGGCTCCTGGAACTGCCCAGAGTGCAGGAAGGGAGGGGGAACTGAACTGCTCCCACAGACCCCTGCTGGGCTATGGTTCTGGGCCAGGCCCATCAGAAAAGTGGCAGCATCAGTGGCACCTCAGTTGTTACTGTCCTTGGAGCTCTCAGGATCAGGATGAAATCATGTTCATGCACTACTGGGAAAGCAGGGAGCAGGATCAGTGCTCTAACTCTCTACACTCTCTCTCCAGGAGTGCCTTGGGTCATGGCAATTTCATGTGTG
This sequence comes from Coloeus monedula, assembly GCF_965178545.1. Taxonomy (NCBI): domain Eukaryota; kingdom Metazoa; phylum Chordata; class Aves; order Passeriformes; family Corvidae; genus Coloeus; species Coloeus monedula. The sequence goes on along the minus strand of NW_028120777.1, from coordinate 259,457 downwards.
GAATAGTTTCCTGTGTCTGCCTGGGCAGCTGCAGTTATTGCACAGGCATTCAGGGCTGACAGTTCCCTGCAGGGAGAGCTCAGCACATGTGCCCAGAGGCAATCCCAGCATCTGCAAGAAAGAAAGAAGCAGCAAAAGGTGATTGCTTCTCTTTCAAAGTTATTTCAAGTGCTCACACCCAAACCCACCTTTGCTCTTGATTCTGGCCAGGTAGGTGCATGGTGAGCAGTGGGCACAGGTCATGTCATCCATGCTGGTGTGAGTGATGCTTTCTGGGGGAAAGCAGCTGATCTCCAAAGTTCCCTTCCTGCCCCATGCCTGATCTGCACAGGAGAAAACCTCTTCCAGGAAGGGATTGTGCTTCCTCTAATGCCATTTGCCCAGTCTGTTCCATGGGGATATTGCCAGCCTGGGGCAGCAGAGGCACACGCAGCTCTCAGCACTCTCTGCTCCAAGCACAGCTCTGGGCTCCTTTGCACACTGCCTCTGCCATGGGGGTTTTCTCCAGGAGAAGCCAAGGAATTGCTCATGGAAGGGTGCAGATTAAGTTATCCCAAAGGGAAGCAAAGAATAAATATCTCATTTTTCCATCAAAATGCTCATGCTCTTTCCTACAGATTATTTCAAGTTTTTCCCACAAGCTTTGCCCTACCCATCATCCCATTTTTACCCCAAAAAGTAATTTTCTCTGTCCTCCAGAATGTCTCAGTGTCTATCCCCAAAATTTTCACTGTGTCTCTGCAAGTGACTACCTCAGTTTACCTCATGCTGTTCATTCTCTTCCCTGGGGATTGCTTCAGATTTTCCCTCCAAGCTGTCCCTGTCTGTGCACTTCTGATTTCTTCTTTTTTACAAGAAAGTATTCATTCACTACTCTGGAGATTAGCTCCAGTTTTACCCCCCCAAAATTGCCCTAACATTCACTAGTCATTGCCTGATTTTTACCTCACTATGTTCATTCTCTCCCCCTAGAGATAACCTCAGGTTTTACCCCCAGTATTTTCCCTACCTGCCCACTAACTATTTACTCTTTTTGACCTATAAATATTCTCTTTCTATCCTGGAGATTTCATCAAGTTTTACCCTGAAATATTTCACTATCTTTCCAGTACTGTCTCACTTTACCTCAGGATGTACGCTCTCCCTGCCACACATCACCCCAGCTTTCACCTCCAAAATTATTGCTACTTGTCCACTACTTATTACCTGATATTCACCTCAGTATGTCCATTCTCTGCCCAACAGGTCATTTTAATTTCTACCCCCCAAAACTTGTCCAACCTGTCACCTAGTGACTGCCTCAGTTTACCTCAAAAATGTTGTCTCCCCTAGAGATTACCTCAGACTTGACCCCCACATTTTTTCCCTGTCTGCAAGTTACTACCTCCATTTAACTTCAGTATGTTCATTCTCTGGACTACAGACTCAAGTTTACTCTCAATCTCCCTGCCTCTCCAACACTGATTACTTCCTTTTTACCTCAAAAGATTGATTTATTTTCTACCATGGAGGTTACATCAAGTTTCACCCCCAGAATTTACTAATACTTCCACAACTGATTCACTCAGTTTACCTCAAAAAGTGTTCATTCCCTCACCTAGAGGTGACCTTGTATTTTACCCCCAAAGGTTTCCCTACCTGTGCACAACTGATTGCTATAGTTTACTTCAAAATCTTCATGCTCTCCATTACAGGTCACCTCAAGTTCACTTCAAAAGTTTTCCCTACCATTTCCATTAGTGATTATCTCAATTTTTACCTCCAATAAGTCATTCTCTACCTACAGACACTGGATAGTAAATCATACAAAGATCTAAAACATTGCACAAGAAACAGCAGGAAGTTTTCCATGAATAACACAAGTTCCTTTTTTCCCCTCCTCCGCCTAGGACTGCTACCAGGAGACAGGAGAGCTGCTATCAACACTCAAACCTCCCAAGCGTTGTTATTGCTCAGAGAGCTGCGCTGGCACTGAGCTACTCCCATGCGCCTGCAGGGCTCTGGGGAGGGGCAAGACGACCTCCCACTCCTGCCTGGAGAAATTTCAATGCCCTAAAAAGTCATTTCCCTTCTCTCTCTCTGACCCACGGCCAAAGCAGCTGTGTAGAACAACATGGACTACTCATGGAAGGGATGATTCAGTTGTGGGAAAAACGCTAAAGAAGGCCTATCACCCCAAATTTCAGGGTGAAAACACACTGCTTGTTAACAGGAGCACACAAACTCATTTAAACCAGAGAGCAAACTGCACACCAGGAAAAGAGCTGAAAGATAGGCCCTGCCTTGATTGATAATTCCAAAGGAAATTCCCCACAGATCATAGGCAATTACCTATAATTTTACCTCCCTAATCACTGGATTTCTGACTTGGGTTGCTGTGGAAGTGTTTCACAGATGCCTTGAGGGGTCAGGGGCTTGGCTGGATTCTTTGTGGTTAGTCCTGACAGGCCCAGGCCAAACCCACCCACCTGCATCGCTGCTCCACCCCAAATTTGCATGAAATACTGAGAACAGGTTATAAATACTCCCCTTCTCTGTCCTTCCTGACACATCCATGGAGCAAATGTACTCTATCCATTGTTCCCAAGAGCACCTCTCCAGCCCAAATCCCAGTTTTCACCAACACAAACCAAACAGACCTAAGACAATTATTCCATCAGTGCCTGCAATTCTGAGCTCCCTGTTCCCTGCCACTCACACAGCAATCTCACCTCAGCCCAGAGACTCCCTGTCCCCAAAGGGAAACACAACCTGATAGGGCACAGCTCTGGCACCACATTTCCCCTTGTTCCTGAAAAGCCCTAGGTAAATCCAGTCCCTCAGACCTTGCATCCCTGAACACCAGGAGAGCCGGTGTTTTACCCAGATCCCAGTGCCCTGCACGGCTGCGCTGACACGAGCACAGGCCGATCGCTCCGCCCAGCACCATCCCTCATTTTCTTCCCATTGCTCCCCAAGCGTCCCCAAACCACCCCAGCATGTCTGTGCCGGGGCCAGGGCCTGCCCCGACCAGAGGCTGTCACCCAGCCTTGCACCTGCTCCCACCCCTGGGAGAGCTGGGAATGCACTGAGAGCTCGGCTCCCCAGTCCTCAGACACACAAATAATGCCCAACCTGCCCCTCTGGGCACAGCCAAACACCACAACTCCATCATCCCCAAGGAACTCTGGCAGTCGCCTCTTCACCTCTGCCCTTGTCCAAAGGACACAGGTAGGACTGGGCTGTCAGAAATGGTATTCCCTAGGCAGTTCATCCCAGCACAAAGGAGAAGAGGAACCCTGTGTCCCTCTGACTGACCCCACAGCATGGGCAGGACCAGCTGGGTTCTTCATATTCTAAATTTTAAAATGAACTGAAGAACCTGAAAGGCAAAAAACAACACACATATAAGGTTAGAGCCAGTCAACACACACAGACAGACACACTCTCAGACACCCCTTCTTCAGCTTACACACTGACTGCAGCCCTTACTAGAAACACTCCCCCCTAAAGAAGATGCTTTAACATCTTCTTCCATCTGCTGCTCCTTGATGTGGAACAGTAGATCCTGGGAAAATTGGTAGCATCAGTGACCATAGGGATCAAAATTTGCCTTAGGGACCTGCAAGACAGCATGAGGCAGTCTGCAAAGTAGCTGACAGCTAGGAGTTATCCCCACACCAGCCCCATAAACTTTCTACCCAAAAGCCCATAGACAGGAGAGGAGAGTTCTAAAACTGTTCAAACTAGCCATGACTGAATGTGCCAGGGCAGGGCAGCTCCAAGCATAAGTGGCACATGGATACACAGTGCATCAAATATAGGCAAAGATGACATGAAGACTTGAGATAACGCTTCAGAAGATAAATTTTTGAGACCAGGATGCTTTGAGGCGACAGAAGCTACAAAACTACTGCAGTGAGGAGGGTCTAGTACACTTCATACAGAAGTCCAAGGGAACGGCACATGAAAAAAAAGATACTACCAAAACTGAGAAGGAAGATGGATAGGAACACCTTGTGTACTTCTTCTGGTCTCAAAAAGCAAAACCATAAAGATGCCAGAATAGGCCCGATCCAGGAAAGTATGCAAGTGCTCCTGCTGCCAATATGGCCCATAACAATGCCTGTAAAGCACTGAGACATCACAAAGCCCTATGACACTGAAGACAACGGACACAGACCACATAACATAGACACAAACTGAAACTGCCCAGCAGTTTTACCTGATGGACCCACGATTGCTAGTGCAAGATAAGCCAGAGGCTGATGACGCCGAAGGAAAGAAGGCTCTACGGCAGTAGTACGTGACAGTGAAAGGTAAACTCCTTATGAGAAGTTAGTGCCAAAGCTGGTAAGAGGATGCTCAAGAAGTGCAGTAGGCCTAGAGAAGGAGGCAACAACTGCCAGCTGATACAAAGGGATCCCTAGAGAAGGATTCTGCTGCCAAAGGCTGAAGTGACATCACAAAACATGACCGACCCACAAATGGCCAAGATGCAAGATGTCCACGTGCTTGCTATGCTCAAAAGTGCTCAAAAGCATGGCTACACTGAAGAGTAGGCAAAATTTAGACCATGGCAATCGTGCCAGACCCGAAGGCAGGCTCCTCGGGTGAAAAGATGGACAATGACATCGAGACTCAAAATCCAATGATGCAAAGCTCACAAGAACATGGAGATGGGTTGGAACTGCCCGGCCCGGCAAAGGCTCAAGTGATGCTGAAGAGAAACCCTCTCTCCCTTCACCTCCAAGGGGCCTGGCCCACTACAGCCCTCTCCTCTCAGCTAACTTCAAATTGCCTCCTGTGATTCCAAAGGTTTTTGCCTTCTCCCAGCCAACAGTCCCCACACTTAGCTCTCTGAAGACCAGCAGACGAAATCCATCCTCAACAGAAAAGAATGCTTCAGCACCGTGGATGTCAATACATGGCCCACAGCCCACTTGGGTGGCTGCAAAAGATGGAGAATAATGACAAAATTCAGACTGTGATGACATGTCCCAGAAGTGACCCCTTGCACAATGCCTCTCTCCCTCATAACTGCTGAGGCTCATTGCTCACCAGCCGTTTCCAAACTTAGGCTCTGCACCTACTTGTGGTACCTAAGACAACAAAACAGAAACTGCGACTATTGCCCTCCAGAAGAATAAAGGCACGGGCTGGGCTCCCTCTGCACCACTGGCCCAGGCTCACCTCAAATCTCCATCCGACTCCGGAGGTGGCCCGGACGATACCCGCAAAGCGAAAAGGGACACGCTTCGCATGCTGCCACGTACCTCTCACCTATCAGTCGCCCCACCTAAATGCCAACTCACCTGCTCGCCTCTGTCCCTTGGCATGCCCAGGGCAGCAGCAGCACCTGCAGAGAAGCAAAGCAAAAAAACATGCTGAGAGACTGAAACCACAGCCTCCCCGCTCCAACTCAAGTACACCACACCTACAGCTTAAGCTTGCACCCACCTGGCCTCCAGCATCCCCAGGGCCGGGACACCTTCCCAGTGGACCACCTAAAATGCACAAACAAAAACGGATGCTTAGAGCTGCACCAGAAACTGATACCCAAGCAGTAACAACTCATTCTGGCCACCAGTCACCGCTCACCTCGCTCCATCGACCTCAACCACTGATCTTCAGCATTACTTCCTACAAATAAAGATGAAGAACAAAGCTGTAACACAGTCACCATTTACACTTGCCCTGCAAAGACAAACGGTGACTGACCTTCCTGTGGGAACCACCTCACCTGGTATGGGGCACTCTGCCACAGATTCAATCCATCTGCATCTGAAAGAAAGTGATGACAAAAGTCAAAGTACTGCATCATAACTTAGCAGCTCCAGACATTTTGTGTTAATCTAGAAATACCATCTTGAGTCCAACTAATCCCTACATTACAAATGTCAAGTCCCTAGGACTTATCCTATTACACCTACACCCAGACTATGTAGCAGGGCAAAGCAGCCCCAGGCCAAACACACAGACACCTGTGACACAGGAGATGACAAACAAGGGGATGCAACAAGGAGAGGAAAGTCTCAGCAAGAAGAATTACCAATGACATGACCTAGATGAGGCTCAAAGAACTCTGGCAGGAAAAGACCTTAACAGAAGGACTTACGCCAAGAACCGCAAAGATGGACGCCCGAGAATCGTACGGTTGGAATCCTCTACCTATCCTCGCATTCTCCCAAGTCCTAATCTGTTATAAGGGATCGTTGCGGTGCACAGCTGTCAATACAGCTCAGAACAAGACTGTAAAAGGTGTCTGACTCAATAGTGCTAAAGAGAGATGCGATTCCGATGCATGTCCGAGCTTGCAAGTCAAAGGTTCAAGGGTACCAGCGTCCGGCCAAGGAACGCAAAGGAGCTGCTGAGGATGATGCCCAGCATTTCTGATAAGCCCCTCAAAGGGGTAAGGCAAAAGACATGTGACACAAGATGCCCACAATAGAGACACAGAACACACAATAGACAAGTGACACAACACGCACCGGGACTGCTCTGCCCTGCACACCTCAGCATTGCGATCAACAGCGAGACTTTGCCTTTACGTGGCCTAAGGGGCCCTCTCGTGGACATCCCCATCTCCAAAGCTAATTCAAAGATCCCTCCCACCAAGTCCTGACCCAGCACCCCACTCTCATCCCCCTCCCTGAGGTGTAGCCCTCGACTTAGCTCTCAGATATCCAGGGATGCAAATCCTCATCAGGTGCAAAACAAGGCCACCTCATCATCTGGAAAGTTCCTGCCCTCAGAGGGCTGTTCTCTCTCAGTCTACTACAATAAAGAAAACCAAACATCAGTGCCTGAACTCAGCAGCACATCAGCCAAAACCCAACAATTCCACTACTCACCGGCTCCTGAGAACGCCCCGGTCCTTGGCTCATACTCTGTGGCCGCACTCCGAGGCCGACGTCGCAGGGTATCCCTGGGTTAAGGGGAGACAAGGTGATGTGGCATTGCTGAAACTTGAGGGGACCCTCGCTCCTCCCTCCCTCCCCGACTCGCCACAACTCCTCAGCCATTGCCAAAGGCTGCCCAGATGGCACCTTCAAACAGAAAAGTTACAGGCTTCATCGCAGAGCCCTGTAATACTTCTGGAAGGCTCACAGGGGCAGGCAGCTCAAGGGTGATAAACTGGCTCCATCAGCTGGTCCATGAGGGGGTTCAGCCCCTGTAGGCATAATACAAGTGGGCCACCTAAAACACACAAATGGATGCTCAGACAATGCATGCTTTGAGCTGCCCCAGAATTTGGCACCCGAGCAGTAACTGGTTGCGTCCACTGGTCACTGCTTACCTCACTCACTTGACCTTGACTGCTGATATCCAGGTTTACTTCCTAAAAATAAAGACAAAGAACAGCCCTGAAACATAACCAAAATGAAACACCACCCCTGAAAAGCTGAATGATGACCAACCTTCCCAGGGGAGAAGGGGCAAAACAAAATGGAAAGGCACATGCCCATGTAGTGTCCAAAAGGGTTGCATTGCCGAGATAGGTTCCACCTGAAAGTGCTTGACTGTGACCTCTTTCTGCAAGGGTGTCTGTCATGTTGGAGTAGCAATTTGAATGCTGCAGACCACCTGTAAAACACAAAAAAAAAATCAAAGGCTACTTATAGTTTCATCACTAATACAACAACTCCAGTAGCATCCAGTTCTGTGCTGGAATCAATACTCATCCAGCTCATGGTCCCCCCAGTGCCAATACCCTGCTGTGCCAAGTGCTTCGCATCTTCAAAATGAAAATCCCAACAGTGAGGTAAACATAGAGCCCAAAGTCAGGCCGTAGCTTGGACTTCAGGCACTGACCCACCTCGCTGCTGTGCTCCTCTGGTCTCCTCCATTCATATCAGGTTTACATGCTCTCCCTCTGCAAAAGAATTATTTGTCAAAGTTACCCAGACAGACAGGGAAAGCTTAGCCTTTCCCAAGTTCTCATTCCTCAAAGCAAACTGCCTAGGATCCCACAGTAGTCGGCCTTAGGACAAACTACTATGAAACTGCAAGACACCACTGCACCACTCCCACATCTCCACTGAACACCACACAGACTGGCCACAGTCACTCCATCCGAGGCGTGGCTCAGGTGGCTGAGCAAAGCAAAAGGCTCCCTGTAAAGTCTCCTTTCTTCTCCACCTAACCCCCCCCCCCCCCCAAGACTACTCTACAGAGCAGAGCAATTCCAGGCTAGACACAAACTCAAACAACACATTATACTACAAGCAGTGGGACATGAGGATGATAAAAAAAGCTCTCGGCAAGAAGAACGATAGCAAGGACAGGGACGACGCCAAAAAAGATAACTGATGGTATGGCAATGGTGGATGAAAGAGGCTCTAAGGAGCAGAAGAAAAGACTGGAACAGTGACCTGTTCTAAGAACTGTCAGTCACAATGATCAAGATGGCTGTGAGAGACAAGGCCACATTTAGAATGCTCCCATATCCTGACAATCTTACAAGCCCCAGGACATTACAGCTCAAGGCTGGAAAGGATGGATGGCAGTACAGCTGGGAACAAGGCCTCAGAAGAGATCTGACTCAATGCTTTCAAGATGTGATTCCAAGATGTGGCCAAGCCCACTGGTAAAAGAACAAGTGATATTGGCATCCTACCGAGAAGTACGAAAGATCAAGAAGCTAGAGATGATGGCCAATGCTTATGATGAGCCCCTTAAGGGTAAAAGGCAGAGAGATCTGATCCAAGGGAAGCCAAAGACACAGAACACACACCGGACAAGACAACACACACTGGAACTGCTCTGCGCTGCACACCCTACAGTTGCAGTCAAAAGTAGGGCTACTCCCTTTAGCTTACCTAAGAAGGCCCTTGGAGAGCATCCCTTTCCCCTACACTACTTTTTAAATCTCTCCCAGCAATTTCCAACCCACTATCCTGCTATCATCCCTTCTCCGGGCCCCAGCCCCCAACTTAGCTTTCAGATGACCAGTGATGTGAATCCACACTGGATGCAAAGGAGTCCACCTCAGCCATCTCCAAAGGCACTGGGATCACCAGGTTGGCCTCTTAGTCAGCTATGACAAAGAAAACCAAAATCAATCCACCAGTGTAGTGGCATACAAGCCAAATCCCAACAAGTCAGCTACTAACTGGGACCCTGCTCCCGCTCCCACTCATACTTGCAGTCTTTAACTTACCTATCAGAAGCCTCCATCTCCAATGTCATCTCTGACCCAGGGTAGCTCCCTCTTGCAGTACAATGAACCTGCTGAAAAATTTGGAGTGTAATACTGACACAATCTGGAATTTCAGGAAATTGCAGTGCTTCTAAGAAAAACAAGGCAAAGGAAAAAAAAAATACAAAAAGCACCAGGCACCTTAACAACCTTGAACACTCGATGCAAAAATCATGAACTATGCACTCAATGCTATCTTCTTCACAGTGTCTTCAAAGCCTCTATTGCTTTAGATGCCAAAAGCACCTGCTGAAAGAAAACTGAGAAAACCTGAACGACCCCCCCCCTTCATGGAAATAAGAAGACACCCTCAACCCAACTAACCCCACGGAAAGAATGAGCCTTTTTTTACCCAGGGCTGGGGTTAATATACCCCTGGCCGGGCCCGCCTCTCGTTCCCACAATGCCCGGGAAAAGGGAGGAGGCAATTTTACCAGAAGGGATAAAAGCACTGGGAGGAGCTGCAGCTGTTTGGCTGCTCTGCCTTAAATTCCAGGTGACTAAAGGGCTCTGTAGATGCCTTCTGTTTTACTACAGCTGCATCCACTGAAAGGGTAAAAAAGCTTCTTGTTTTGGCAGCGTAGACACATGAGTTGCATGATTCCTTGTTAAGTTCTGTAATTGTTCATTGGTGGCTATTGAGTCACAGGACTATGGAGGGTGGAGAAGAATAGTAATAATATACATGGTGTAACTCCTGTTGGGGTCTCTAATTAGGGATGTATTCATTATAAATAAAACTGAAAAAATAATGGGCTCTCTGGCAGCAGGAAGGTTTTGTGAGTGCTGGGCTCGCTCCCTTGTGAGAGATTAGGTGCCAGTACCCAGCTAGAAGTGCCCTGAAGTACAGATTTAAATTCTTAAAATGCTGAAAAAGGGGGAGCTTCCTTCAATTGAACCCCTTAAAATGAGAGACTAGGGAGTGTTTATCTCTACTTAAATAGATGCCATAGCAATAAATGGGTTCTCTCCTCTGAATCCCCTAAAATACTGGAAAAAGAGGGGTTTTCCTTACTTCAGGTCTCTCCAGTGATGGAAAAAGGGGGATTTCTCCCTCAATTCACACCCTTATAAAGGAGGGACAACCGGGCTTTCCCCTCAATTTAAACCTTGGGATGATGAAAATGGGGGAGTTATGCTCAATTCCAATCAATAAAATAGCATTGTCAAGGTTTTCCCCTTCTATTTAAACTGGAGAATAATGGAAAATGGGGATTCCCTGTCAAGTGATACCCCTAAGAGCATGGAAAAGGCAGGGTTTCCTTCAACTGATGCCCTTAAAATTGCAGAGGAAGGGGATTCCCCCTCAATTTCAACACAGACAATTATGGAAAAGGAAGTTTTTTTCCCTCCGTTTAAATCCCTTTTCTCCTCATAACCCCCCTTTTTTTGGGGGGGGCACTGGGGAAGGGCTGCCAAGATGAAAGGGGAAAGTGGAATGTTTCCCTGGGACCCCACATGCTGCCCTGCCTGCTCAGGTGCTGCCCCTTGGCACGAGGGGTTTTCCCTGGGCATTTTCTGGGAGCAGTGCTCTGTGCCCAGGTGCCTCCGGCTGCTCCCCAGCTCCTGCCGGATGCTCCGACCATTGTCCCTGGAGGGACACTGGGGATGCCCCCATTGCCCCTCTGGACCAGCAGCTCCCTGCACAGCTGTGCCCGGGGAACCCTCGGAGAGCGGCCTCTGGCAGGAGCCGCCCCCTCCTCATCCTGGCCGCTCACACCTGGGGCTGCTGCGGGCTGTGGGGTCAGCGGCGTCGGGGGCGGGCGGGAGGCGCGTGGGCGCCGGCCAGCAGGCATCGGCGGGGACACCTCCGTGCCGCGCGCGCCGCGCCTCTCCCACGAGAGGTCCCCGCGCCCCGCGGTGCCGTGCCGGGCTCTCGTTCCCCCCCCCCCGCGCCGCCGCCGCCCCCCGCTCCCTCCGGCCCGGGGAGCTGCAGGAAAACGCAAAAGCATCGAGGAAGAGCGGGCACCGGAGCTGCCCGAGCCATCGGCTTGCCCGAAGGGCGGCGGCTGCCCGCAGCCGGGAGCAGGCACCAAGGATGGAGCTGCTGTTTGCCGGGAGGTGGGAGCTGGGGGCAGCCGGAGCCGGAGGCAGGCTTTCCCCGGGAGGTGAGAGCTGGGGGCAGCCGGAGCCGGAGGCAGGCTTTCCCCGGCAGGTGGGAGCTGGGGGCAGCCGGAGCCGGAGGCAGGCTTTCCCCGGGAGGTGAGAGCTGGGGGCAGCCGGAGCCGGAGGCAGGCTTTCCCCGGGAGGTGAGAGCTGGGGGCAGCCGGAGCCGGAGGCAGGCTTTCCCCGGGAGGTGGGAGCTGGGGGCAGCCGGAGCCGGAGGCAGGCTTTCCCCGGGAGGTGAGAGCTGGGGGCAGCCGGAGCCGGAGGCAGGCTTTCCCCGGCAGGAGGGGCCGGGAGGATTTCAGCTCGCAGCGGCTCTCGGTGGGTGCTGGATGGAGCCCGGGCTGAGCCAGGTGGCCGGTGCGGGTGCTGTTCCTGTCCCCAGGCGCCGATGAAATGGCAGCTCGGAGCAGCCTCGTGTGTCTGTGTGGAAGCAGCTCCGATGCTGGCAGCCAAATCAAATCAAATTGCTGTCAGATTTGTATTAAATGTGGTGTTTAAATCTGGAGCTGCTCAGCTCCCCAGGTGGGAAAGTGCTTGGAGTAGCCAAGCTGAGCCGTTGTTGAGAATTCCAAGCATTGTGTCTTTACTCTCCTTAATACAGCGTTTAAATAATTGATACTTGATGGAGACAGTATCAGGGGGATTTGTTAGAGGGGCAGGGATGTTTTTTCACCTGGCAGTGTGTTGGGATAGTCAAGACTCCTTATGTCAAAATTAATTGATCTTCCTTCTTTTCCTTTTTTTTCCTTTCTAGGTTGTGGCTGAGTGGGAAGAATATTTCGGATAAAGAAATGAAATGCACGAGGGAAGCTTCGTGTTCCCGTGGAGATGCTTTAGGCGCGTGCAGCTTCTGAGCTGCACCGAAACTTGAGGCTCCCACAGAAGCTTCCTGGTAAGCCTGAGTGGGTTTACTGCATGGGGGTTCCAGTCACTGCTGGACATACTCTGAAGTCCTGGGAAAACATGGAACAATAGCTCTGAGTGGAAAAAATATATGCTCAGCATTCTCTAGGGAAAATTATAGTTGGCCTGTAAGTGTACCCCCACGTCTGCATTGGTTAAAAAGTCAGTCCCACACACTTTCCTGGCTGGTGTGAAGTTGTATAGTTCATCAGATCTGATCCAGTGTGTAAAGAAATGTTTACTGTGGACTTTCAGGAGATTATTAAACTTGATCTCCCTGGATTGACAGAATGAATCCACATAGGATGCAGAGCAGGATGTGGTTTCTCAAACAGAATAGTGACATTCTCGAAGAAGGCTACAAGCAAAGGGAATCTTAATTTTAGTTATTGAACACAGAAACATTTATATCTGCTTATGCAACTCTTAGAAGGGAAGAAGAACATGGCCATTCTGTGCAGTCCTTTGTGGAAGTGTACTGGCTCAAATTGTCTTTCAAACAGCCAAGTGGCACCGGGTGTCACCTGGAAAAATTAAGTACTGGGGACACTTTACACTCATAAATGGCCTGACCTTGTGTACATGGAAATCAAGGGACTTCTGTAATGTTAGAATGGGTCTCAAATGATGGGTTTTTGCAGATTAGCAATCTATCCAAGGAATGATATCATAAAATTTTGTCTAGCAAAACCTGCTGCCAACATTTAAAAATATCTACCAAATGCTATTCCCGTTAAAACAGTCTTGTTAAAATTGTCTGTTCCAAACAGAACAAGATTTTACTGTTCTTGGTGATGTCGTTTTCCTCCTCAGATTTCTGTGAAAGCATGTGTTTCACAAGGCATATCAAAGTTGTCTCATGGGCAAAAACATGTAAACATCAAGCGTGTCATTTTCTTGAAATCCCCTGTAAAATGGCTCGCCACGCTGCCTTTAACCATTCAGAAGCATAAGAGGAAAAAAGGAATTTGCAGGCACTCCAAGGCTGGGTCTGTGGGAGATCTGAGATGAGCCTGTGGCTCTGCAGTCACCCATCAAGAAGTCACCCAAATGTGCTTTTTATCTTGCAGTTTCCACATTTGGGAGGCAACTACTGCGTAAAGGATCTGGGTTCTGCTAATGAAAAATATATCACAAGGTCCGTGTGTGGCTGGGTTGGTTCCATAGTTCCAGCCATACCTGCTGTTGTGATACATAATCCCAGTTCATACTCCTGGGAAGAGTTTCCTGCAGCAGTGCAGGTGGGAAGTTTCTCTCTTGCACTGGCTCCACATTGAGCTCTTTCTTCTTAATGCAGCCAGTGCACTGAAGGAGAACAAGCTCGCTTCTTCCTTGCCTGGTTGTTCAGGGTGAATCATTAACCAAGCACTTGAGTGACAAACCAAAATTGTTTGTTGAGTGCCTTCTGCAGTCTGCACGGACAGTTTGCCTTCTGCAGGAGGTACGGTTTTCTTCTCTCACGGAATGAAAGCACCACAGACCCCCTCTGCTCGCCGCTGTGCTTTAACCAGACCTGAAGTATGTACATAATAATACATAGATCTATATCTATCTACGTACATATATGTACTGAAGTATATAATCTATCTATCTATAGAACTTCTTTATATGTATAGAAGTTCTGTGTTGCTCCTGCTTTATGCATGAGGAAAGGGCATACATATAATGAAGAAAGAAGTTAACTTTTCCTTGTACTCTTCCTTTGTAGCCTGTTGAGGCTTTTGGTGAGAGGAATTATATCTTTTTCCTAGCAGCACTTAATGAACTGAAATCATTCTCCAGGATGATGATGACATGCCAGTTCTCGGTATATGGATATGAGTCCTGAGATCCCACACACGGATACACAGAAGGACTGCATAATGTGCTGAAGATGGGGAGAAGGTATGCTTGGGTGAAAGGTGGGACTGTTTCTTCTAATGGCTGCTTACATCCAACAGCAAATACTGATTTCTCCCTTTTTAATGCAAGAGCATTTATCTGCCAGTGTTCAAACTGCATTTCCATGACATAAGAAGAGTTGTCTGGATAATTAACTAATACAGTTAAAACACATCAGTTTGAGCAGATGTTCTTGTCTGTGCTTTTAACGTGAATGGCCTTGATTTTGCAGCAAAGTCCGAGAGATGGCACCTGAATGCAAGGGTTTGGGTTTGTGAAGCTTTGCAGAATGATGGCCTATATTTATATTTCTTTCAGAAACTCCCCATAAGCTGCACACAAACCTCGTTTAGAGAGTTTTACTGAGACAGCAGATTCAAGCCTTCGTTATTAGGGGACGTCTGCAATGCCATTGTCTGCTTGACATTAATTCTTCCAGCTGTGCATCGATGTATTGTAATGGCCCTGGGTTTTTTGGTCGCAGTTTGTTTCCTGCAGTGCCCTCGTGCCTGCGCAGCACTCGTGATGCTGACGTTGACCCTGGGCTGTGTGGCAGATGGGGCTGTCCCGTATCCGAAAGTTACGGGAATGTATGTAGGCGTCAGATGGAATGCTGGTCTCTCCACTCACCCTTGGCTCTGTAATTTCGTCATCCAGCCATGGAGGACCTGTGCAGCCGTAACTGGCCAAGGCAGTGGGTGAGCACAAGCTGCAGCTCTGCAGGAGATCAGGGACCTCTTGCCCACAGCAGAAACAGCAAGTAACTGCAGTTCTCAGAACTCGTTACCGTGCCCTTAACTGCAGTATTTCCCTGCTCTGTAATCTGGCCAAAGGTAGGTAGGTTTTGATAGGGATAGACACATTTCTACCACAAAGGTCACCTCTCTGCCAGATTCCAAAATTTCCCTTCCGGAGCTAGAGATCCTCATGTAAAAGGTTGCCTGAATTTAGGTAGCGTGTGCCAAGCAGTATATTTTTCCTTTAATAATATTCCTGGAAATAGCGGAACTGTTTTGGCCAAAGCAGATGCTGAACTGTTCAGAATGAAATTCTCAGAGCTGAAATCTGGCGAAGCAGAGTAACGTGCCCTTTTGTTAACCCTGGGGAAGGCTGAGCACCGTGGCAGCAGGGAGGGGAGGTGGCACTGCTGGTCGGCAAACCAAGGAAACCAAGGAGCGCTGCTTTTAGCAAACTGCCAGCTTGAAGCCAGTGAGGAACATCCTTGGGCTCCTGCACTCTGTGTTTTTATGTTCACCTTAAATAATGAACAGAGAAACCCAGAGGCACCAGTGCTGCTTCCAGCTGCCTTGAACTGCTTAAATAGGTAGTTTTAATCACCCAGGCTCCGTTCTCTCCACCTGTATTGCTCCTGGGCTTAAGGCTGGATGTATCTATGGAATCTCTAGTTATGTATTGGAGTTTGGCCTGAAGTAATTTGTGTTGCCGACTTGGTACTCTTTCCCCACCCTGGAAGTCTATCTGCAGAACCCCTCTGTGCCAGGCAAGAGAGTCCCCCATAGATGTTTCACTATACAGTTACATCTTTTGGGTTAAAGCCTTACAGGGCTATCATGTGAATGAGGACAAAGCTGTTTTTCTTCTTTGCTTTCTGCCCTGTCTTCTTTCTCTGTATTTTAGGACCCAAGTAACAGGGACATATAGCTCCTGTTCTGCTTCCTGGTTGTGTCACTGAAACTGCAGGAAAAACAAAAAGCCCTCCAACAACATTTTTAATGTTAGAGAGTCAAGGCACTACTTTCTTCTCTGGCCAGGATGTACCACAGAAATCATCTCATCCGCACATAGCCCGGGTGTGCGGAGAATCATTCCATGACACATGATCTTTACTAGAATTTTCAGATCTTTTTTGCAGTCAAAACTCACAGAAACTAATTGGGTCAGTGTTCATTGGTCTCAAGTTGTGTAGTTCCTAGTATCTGCTCTCCTATTAGATCCGGATTTCTTCGCTTCTGATGTTAATTAGATCTTCATTGCTTGAATTTCTTATCAGTCTTTGCCGGAGGCAGAGTCTGGGGTAGATGTTCCTAGATGGCCACTGAGGTTCTGTTGGTTCTGTTGATGTTCCATCGATGGCTTTATCTTGTTGGGGCTACTCCCAGTCTGTTGAAATGCTAAGCCCATCAGGCCTCACCTAGAGAAACAATGCCCTGGAAAGAAGCTTCAGTTCCCTTCCCCTGGGGCAAAGATGAGCAAACCTGGCTAAAGTCATAGATAAAAGATTTTTAAACTGGTATGTTTTCTAACAGTTGTATATAATGCTTTATTACATAAACGGGCTGGGAAAAGCTCTGGTACCCCTGACCAAGCTGGTTTTGTCTCAGACAGTGCTGTTATTTTGGGGCTAGACATGAAGCTGCTGTCTCTGGACTTGAAAATGAATATAGGAATGACTGAACAAACAAACGTGGTACACTCTTAAAAAATTGTGTGCCCATTGACCAAGCTGGATTACCATGCTCTTTCCAAATTCTTGCCGTGCAAGTTCTTCCATGCCCTCACTTGCAACTCAAACTTTTTTTTGTTTTGTTTTGTTTTAAATGAAACTGGTACCAGAGCACGGGCACAGCACTTCTATGAGCTGCAGAGCTATGAATATCTCTTTTTATGGATACAGTGTGTGCATGCTGTGGCTTTGGGCACAGGGTATGTCAGTGCTAGTGCGAGACTGATAATAGCCTCTAAAGATCATTTGAGAAGTTGCTTACCTTTCCCCAGGGAACAGGACACGTCTTTGTATTTCCACCTTCAGATACACAACCCACTTGTGGGCTTGACTGCATAGCAAATAGTGTGAGAGTCATCCTTGCTTATGTGGATTTTTTTTCCCCCCTCTCCTTTATGTTTTGCTTTGCCCTCTCGTTTGCTTTCTGCCTGTTTTCTCTGAGGCTAGTGATTTCTTGGCAAGTTATTGTTCATAATCAAAGAAAGGTAGTGGGCAAGCAGCAACTGCTGTCTTAGGTAGCCCAAGCTGACCCTGCCACTGCTTTGGCAGGAGAAAGAAGCTTCTTTGGGAGGAGCACAGCTGTCCTGGGCTTTGTGCACACAAGGGCTGCTCAGAGCAGCCCCTTGACCCCATGCTGGCTCTGTGAGCTCTGCCACTGACTGGTAACAGTGATGGCAGTTTGTGTTGAGGCTTTGTTCTCTGCTCCCCAGAGAGAAACATTCAACTGCAGAGTGACTAAGTGGCTTTTCAAAAGCTACATGATGAATCAGTGAATGAACAACAACCCCCAGCAGCTCCAGGCCCCCTTCTCTCTGCAGAACAATGCCTTTCTCCCTGTATGAAGATGTGCACGTAGGATAGGTTGCATACAGAGTTATGTATTTCAAAAGAAATTTGAATATTAATCTTTATATTGTAGTGATGCCACTGTCCTCTAGGCTCTGTAAATAGCAGCACCACAACAATGTGAATTATTCCTTTTATGCAAAACCCTGGCCAGTGAAATAGCTTGTCAATACAAAATAAAATTGCTGCACAAAGGTTTGACAGCTACCTTCATTATATATGTCAATCAAAGGATCCTAAAAGCTTTATTGTTCCTGTACAGAGTCTGAACAATATGCTAGCCCAATATGCCTCAAAGCTATTTTCTCTCTACTCCTTTCATTTAAAAAATAGCCACCAATAACTTTTGACAAACAGTCTGAGAAAACTGCATGAGCAGCAAGGAAATCTTAGATTTTCTTGGGGATCTGTGGGCTGGAGCCTTCCACTCACTGGGCTCTGTCACATGTCACAGTAGATGAGATCTGGTCAGAAACACGGAGCCCTAAAATTACTCTACAAAACCCAGGCTGGCTGGGGTCGTGGGGAGGGCATGGGGAATTAGGGAGGAAAACTTATGCTGAATATGAACTACTTAAATAATTTTGGGTTAAGGCTTTTTGTTGCTTTCCCAGGTATGGGACATTCAAGCTCCTCTGTCGCAGGTCTCCCCCAGGTTAGGCTGGGCCTGTCTTGATGAGCTCTTGCTCTCATCAGAGCCCACCCTACAGCTTGGGAGTGTGAGGCGTGCGTATTTCGGCTGGATTCCCTTTTTCCATGGCGCTCGGTCCTGCGAAGCCCAGCTGTCACTTAGGGCTCGAGGTGCTGTAAGCGGGGCCGGGGTCGGGCGGGAGCGGGGCTGTGTCCCGGGAGGCGGGTCCGGCGGCCGGTGCTCCCGCACGGGCGGTGGGGCCCAGGCCGGGCCCTGCCGGGAGCGAGGGCCCGGCAGCCGCAGCGCTGCGAGCCCAGCGCGGCCCCGCGGCCGCGAGAGGGAGCGGCCGGCGCGCCCCGCTCCTGCCCGGCCCTCACACAGGCCGCCGGAGCCTCCCCGGGAGGGACGGACCCCGCGCCTTCGCTCGGCCCTGCTGAGGCCGCATCTGGAGTGCTGTGTGCAGTTCTGGGCTCCTCAGGACAGGAGAGACATGGAGCCTCTGGAGAGGGTCCGGCTTAGAGTGACAAAGATGATTAAGGAGAATCTCATGTGTGAGGAAAGGCAGAGGGTGCTGGCCCTGGTCAGCCTCGAGAAGAGACGACAGAGAGGGAACCTCATCAAAGTCTATCAGTATCTGAAGGGAGAGTGCCAAGAGGATGGAGCCAGGCTCTGGTTGGGTTTTGCCCAACGATAGTACAAAAGGCAGCGGGCAGAAACTGATGTACATGAGCAAGAGCTTCACTGTGTGGATGCCCAAGCACTGGAACAGATTGCCTAGAGAAGTTGTGGAGTCTCCCTCTTTGGAGGTATTCAGAAGGTATCTGGACACAATCCTCAATAAGCTGCTTTGGGGGACCCTTGCATGTCTGGGAACTAGGTGACCTCCAGTGGTCCCTTTCCAATCTTTAACCATTCTGTGAAAGTGTGACATTGTAATCTTGTGCCATGACAGAGCAGACTAAATCTGGTTTATGAGGGTGTCATAACTTCTTTGTTCTGGGCTGTAGCTTAAATTAAGTTTCACAATTCAAAATATCCTGGAGGTTGGTTGTTTCCTCTAAGCCCTCAGCTTGGTTCTTAGCATGTGCTGGTGCGTGGCTTTGCTCTCAGACCTGGTCACGGGCAGTGCAGCAGCAGTACCTCAGGAGGTTACTTCCTGCATGCGTATCTGCCTGTGCCTTTCTGACAGCTGCTTTTGGGATGAGCTGCTGCTCTTGGCCTGTGCTAAAGGGCTGACCTAAAAGTGTAAAGAATAGCCTTGCTCTTGTGTTGGGGAGCGAACCATGGGGATGCTCTGTGAGGATGCATGCAGAGGAGATATTGCAACAGGACTGCTGATCACGACAACTAGTGCTGGTGAAGAAACTGGTAAAATGGAAACTTTTAAAGAATTGAGGTGTTAATTCATGTGCTGAGAAAGCTGTGCTGCCCACTTACCATCCCAAAAACTGTGTGACGTTTCCCTGAGGTGCACTGCTTGCTGCTGCATCATGGCCGTGTCTTTGATCACAGGCAAAATTAAGCATGCTTTTGTAATCAGTAGACTCCACAAGTAGTTTCAAGATACATGGGAGTATATGGGAGTAAAAAGACATAGACTGACACTTCTCACAGTGTTGAAGTTTACATGGTGTGGTGTGTTCTCTCCCCATGCAGCATTGCCCTCCTGTACAGAGCCCTTTTATTCATGTTTTAAAGAATTACCACTGTTGTGGCAATGGCATAGAAGTTGTTTCGGTGCAATTTGTGGCGAGCACCAAATAATTGTGCAACAGAATGTCTGTTATCTGTGACAACAGCTGCCTTTCATAACTACCTTTGATTTCAGGTGTGCAAGACTGGACTAAGCTGAACGTAGGTGGTGCTGACAGGATGCAAAAGGCTTTCTGTAAGCAGACTGGGCTGTGCTTTTCTCGCTAGTCCACCTCTGGCCAAGGACGTACTCTGTAGTGTGTGGGTGCAATGGTCAGGACACTGCAAACACTTTTGCTCCTGTGGTAAGGCTAGGAGCTTGGTGTTGTACATGGAAAAAAAGCCTACACAAGTCTGAAGCTTCTGCTGTGAGCACCACTGCTTCATCTTGTTATTCTGGCCCTAAAGGAAACCCTCCTGAAGGAATGCTGTACCCAGCCCCTCTGTTTCTGTGAACAGGAGGTAGCGGTGGCTTCCCAGGGGGAATAAACCAGGCTTTGGTGCTTGCCTGTCTTACTTCTCTGCCTTGTGGGAAAATGTTACGAATCCCTCTGTTTGGGCGATTGCTCACGCTTCTGCACCCTCAGACTTCATCTGTCAACTTTTAGCAGTTTATTATGCACTGATGCTGGGATGGCTCTTGCCAGCTAGGAACTGTTTTCCAGTGTCACTCCCTTGTAGTTGGCATGTGGAACTGCTGTGGCATTTTCTCGATGTTTAATGTGACCTAATTGTGTACTTCCACTGTCTGGGAGGATCAGCTCTCCTGGTGTGACAGTTGCCATAAAATCAGCGGTGCGTCGCTGGCATTTGCAGCTGGGTGCAAGGCACAAGTTCCTTGATTTTGCTGCATCAGCCCAGTGAAACATTGCGGGGCTGTGTGTGCAGCCAACTGCCTTTTGTTACGCCTGGTAACAGCTTGGCAATATTAAAGAAAATGTAACCTCCAGCTGTTTAATTTGCTCTAGGGAAATAAAAAGGCTTCCTAATAATCTTCATATTTACTTGGCACGTTTGGTTTGAAAGCAGATGGGTTGATTTACGAGATAAATGACAAAGCAAGAGAAGAAGAAGTGTGTCAGTGGCTTTACCATTAGAGAGGAAGGCATTTCTGATATGTGGTTAATCACGATGAACCGTTCTAGGTTTTGGGGTTTTTTTTTTTACAAGTCAGCTTCTTGGACCTTCTGCCCACCAGCTTGCTCAGCCAACTAATTCCCTCCGTGCCCATTGTCACCTCTCCCTATGACCTACAGGTAGGGGAAGGTGCAGAGCTGTAATGAAGGAGAGGGGCTGAGGTGGCCATTCCTTCTCAGTTGTGCCTTCTTTGCCCACTCCAAACTTGTGCAGGAGCCTCCCCGTTGCAGCACTCACCCCCTCCCTGTGGCCAGACCAGTAAGTGCCTATGTCCTTTTGGATGGGCTGGGAAAGGGTCCTTCCTGAGGCACTGCTGCTTGAGGCACTGAGCAGAGCTAGGTTCTCCAGGCAGGCTGGTGCTGAGGCTGTGCCCTCCCTGCCAGAGCCATGCACCCCTCTGCCCTGGCAGGCAGCTGGTAAGTTGTGAAATATGGTTCAGCACTTTTTTTTTTTTTAATTAAATTGTGCAGCTGTCTTGGAAAGGATTAGAAATCAGTTCTGGAAAAGACTACAGTAGATTTTAGTGAAGAATTCTGCTGTGTCCTTAATGATTGATAAGCATCAGGATATAAGGACACCATGTTAACCCTTCAGCAGCGAGGACGATTACAAATAATCTAATAAATGACATTCGCAAATTTTCAGATGGAGTAGGTTTAGTTGCAAGTTCTGAGACTTAGAAGTGAGGAAATATCAGAAATAAGGTTTCTGCTTATTATTTTGTATGTCAGATACTGTGTTTGGTGAGGCAACTGGATTAGATGAACACTGTATGTCCCTTTCAACTGAAAGACACCATTCTACATTTCTGGTGGCACAGGCCTCTCCTAAGGGGTCCCAGATTTGCTTACCACCCCTGCCCTGGTTGCTCTCACCACCTTTCACTAGCGGGTTTTGCTCAGGGGATGAATCAGGGGCAGGTTCATGCCCACAAGGCTCCTGCTCTATGGCCCCAGGGCCAGGCAAGGCTGCAGGAGCACTGTGGAGGGGTTACTGGTTTTGGCAGCTGAATGGTGTCAGGAAAAGCAGCTTCCCTCCCTGCCACGTGTTTCCAGAGGGCTGCTGAATAAGTCAGGGAAGCCAAAGCAAGGCTCCTTTCTGGGCTCAGAAACCTCTGTGCTAGAAGAACCCGTCCCTGCCAGCTAGGGCCCCCCTTGTCCTGCCCATGGTGCGGGTAAGTCACAGGCTCCTCTTCTCTGTGCTGGGATGAACTGCCATGGGAATGCCATTGCCAGCAGCCTGGTGTGCTGGAAAAAGGGAAGAGGGAATGTGGTGCCAGAGCTGCGTGCCATCGGGTTGTGTTTCCCTCTGAGGACAGAGAGTGTCTGGGCCGAGGTGAGATTGCTGGGAGTGCTTGGATGAGCTGTGCAGGAGACAGGGAGCTCGGGATTGCAGCTGCTGCTGGAACCATTGCCTTAGGTCTGCTTAGTCAGTGTCTGTGTGAAGCGGGACTTGCGCTGGAGAGGTGCTGTCGGGAACAAAGGACGGAGTAAATCCTCTCCGGGGATGTGCAGGGAGGGACTGAGTTGCAGGGAAGGAGAGTATTTCTAAGCCGTATCAATATTTCCCTGAACCTGGGGCTGGAGCAGTGAGGGGGGTGCTTGGGTTTGGCCTGGGCCTGTCAGGAAGAGCCATAAACGAGCCAGCCAAGGCCCTGAACCCTCCCTGGATGTTTGAAACACTTCCACAGAAAGCCAAGGCAGTCATGATTGCAGAGGACAAGTTGTAGGCAACTGCTTACGATCCGTGGGGAATTTCCTGTGGAATTACCAGTCAGAGAGTGCATGCAAGCAGAGCACATCTTTTGGCTTTTGCCGGTCTGTCACCTCCTGTCTGGCTCTAGAGAGTTTTGTGCGCTCCCGTTCAGGAGGCAGCGTGTTTCCAGCTGGAAATTTGGGGTGGTTTTGTTTCCTCAGGGTCTGGGGTCTTTCCTGAGAGAATCAGCCCTCCCATAAATCCCCCGGGTCGTTCTACACAGCTGCTTTGGCCGTGGCTCAGAGAGAGAGAAGGGAAATGACTTTTTAGGGTGTTGAAATTTCTCCAGGCAGGAGTGGGAGGTCGTCTTGCCCCTCCCCAGAGCCCTGCAGGCGCATGGGAGTAGCTCAGTGCCGGCGCAGCTCTCTGAGCAATAACAACGCTTGGGAGGTTTGGGTGTTGATAACAGCTCTCCTGTCTCCTGGGGCCCAAGGTTCGGTCTCACGGTCCCGGACCGGTGAGGGAGAGAAGGAACTTGTGCTATTCCTGGAAAAGCTTCTGTTATTCCTTGTGCAGCCTTTTAATTCTGTGTTCTGATGGACTGTCCGCTGTCTTTCTAACAGGACTTGTCAGAGATTCAGATTTAGGAATTGAATTTGGGTCCGTTCACTTCAGGATCTTGCCAAGCCTGAAGGCCTGGGGCGATGACTGCTCTCAGCGAGGGCTCTTTATGAATCCTCTGTCAGATTTCCCTCAGTGCTGGGCAGGAAAGGCGAGGGTTTGGATCAGGAATTCTGCAAGGGGGCCCTGTGTGACCATTGGCTTCTTGTGTGTGTGTGTGTGCATCAGTGAGCCAAAATCAAGAGCAAAGGCTGGTTTGGTTTTACTAACTTAGAGTAACTTTTAAAAAAAGTAATCAACTTTTTCTTCTTTTTTTAATTTAGGTGCTGGAATTGCCTGTCTGGACGTGTGCTGAGCTCTCGCTGCTGTGGACTGTGCAGCCTTAATTGCTGCAGGTTCCTGTTCTTCTCACCAGCTCAAAGTACACGTGGGGTTTTTTCCCCTTCTATATAGAGCTGTTGAGTTTGGTGATTTTCCTGAATTGAGGATATTGAAGGTCGAGAAGGAAGATTTGTGTCTTTTTGTGCTTTTCTGTTGTTATTTTTAGCACCTGCTCACCATCTGGACATGGTTGGAATACTGGAAACATAAAAGTTTTTAGGTTCAGTGCTTATTTATGCAAACCCAGGTTTTTTTTTTTTTTTTTTTTTTTTTGAAAGGTCTCCATTTGTCTGGGCACTGTTCCTGGTAGTTTGATGTAGAAAAGGTCACGTGAACAGCAGGGAGCAGTGAGCACTTGGAAGGGGGGGTGCAGGTATTTCATCCAGGGTGGGGCAGTGAATGTGGCCTAGGAACAGCTCTCTGGTCAAGTGAGCAGCAGAGGAACTGAAGGATGCTCTTCCCCAGCAGAGCTGCTGCTTTGTGCTCTGGGGCAGCGCTGCCGCTGCTGGGCTTCCTCGGGGAAAACAGCTCCTTTGGGATGTGCTTTGCTGCAAAGCTTTCCCTGAGCTGGGTGTCTGCAGGAGGCAGAGTCGGGATACCAGTGTCAGGAGTTTTCCATGGTTTCCAGGCTGTTGTCCACAGCACGTTCCGGGCAATTTGCGAGCGTGAGGCAGAGCAAAATGGGTGCAATTGGACTCTGCAAATGCAGTTCAGGCAGACGTTGATCTTTTAACTTTTCCATGGCAGGTGCGAATTCTTGGGCATTTGTGAGTCTGCCTTGACTTGCAGGGATTGAAGGGTTTAGGTGTGGAATTGTTTGGCCAGCTTGCTCCAAGGCATCGTGTACTTCTGGAAGTGCCACACACCTCGCAGGACCGAGGAGCTGCTGGCTGGGTGCTGGTTCTGCTCTGCCCTGGGAACTGGGAGCCCCTGGGAGGGCTGGGGGTGACACCTGGAGATGGGCTGGGGAAGCCTGGAATTGTATCTCAGCACTTTTCTATGCAGCTCTATGGACCGGTGTGTGCTGAACGAAGCGGCTCTTCAGCACAATAAATTCAGCAGTTTGGAAAAACCATGGAATATCTCCGAGTTAATGATGGGAGAGGGTTGGGGCTGCTCCCTGATAACGTGCAGGGCTCGGGGGTGCAAAACGAAGATGGGGAGAGGAGTGGGGGCTGCTCCTCGTTGTCGGGGCGCCGCGGGCGCTGCGCAGCCTTCCCCTTTTACTTCCCAATTCCTCATTTTGTGCCTCCTTTTCCCTTGGGGATGTGCCCGGGCCGCATTCCAGCGGCCGCCGTGGGACAGCGCCTGCGGGCGGCGGGGTTTCCCGCGTGATTGACGGCCCCAACGGCCAATGGGAAGGCGGGGCGGGCCGAGGGCTGGCCAATGGGGAGGCGGCTCGGGGCTGCGCGTGGCCAGTTGGAATCGGCGGGAGCGGTTGGGGCGGGCGGGCACGGACGGGCCCGGGCGGTGAGCGAGGAGCGGGAGAGCGGGATGGGGAACGGGACGGGGAACGGGATGGGGAACGGGATGGGGGAGCGGGATGGGGGAGCGGGGGAACGGGATGGAGAGCGGGGGAACGGGATGGGGAACTGGGGAACGGGATGGGGAGCGGCATCATATTTATTTTTATTTTTGGGTTTAATATTATTTTTATGTCTAATTTTTCCCTTCCCTTTCCTTTCCCTTTCTCTCTTCCACCTTTCTTTCCCTTTCCCTTTCCCTTCACACTCCCTTTCTCTTTCTCTTTTCCGTCTCTTTCTTTCCCTGATTCCTGAATTTTTTTGCCCCAGAATCCACAGCCCAAGCCACGTGCACACACTGCAGATGTGAAGTGTATTTTTACTGCCAGCAAGCACCTGGGAATAAAAAAACCTCAGCCCCAAAGCTTGATGTCTAAACAGCAACACAGAAGTTCTAAACCAGCTGTCTGGATTTGAAAAGACATATGTCTTTGGAAGTGAACATAGAGTTCAACCTGATGTAGTGATCGACTTAGGTTCAGCTTAAAAAAGGCCCTACCGACATTTTATTGTATCTAATCCCTGCTTTCCCCTGCGTTTTAGTTCTTGCCTCTCGGCCCACTCTGTTTCACGGGGCTGTACATGGTAAAACACTTCCCTGTGTGCTTTCTGGGTTTGAGCTGCCCTGCCCTGGCACGTAGGGTCACGGTTGAGTAGAAGAGTTATAAAACTTAGTGGTTCATCTCTTTTTCATGGGTTTTTGGGCAGAAGACTTATGGGCCCGGTGTGGGAATAACTCCCAGCCCTCGGCATCTCGTTGACCACCTCCCGTTGTCTCGCAGGTCCCCGAGGCGGCTCCGGATCTCCACGGTCACCGACGCTGCCGATTTTCCCGGCGCGCGCCGTTCGACGTCGAGGAGCGGCATCCAGAAGCTGTGTCGGAGCATCTCCATGGCTGGAATGTTTGGAGTAAGGGCTGCAGTCAGGGTGTAAGCTGAAGGGTGTGTGACTGTGTGTGTGTGTGCCTGTGTCTGTCTGCCTGCGAGAAGAGTGCGGGTGTGGAATGGTCCTAACCTTGTGTGTGTGAGTTTTGCCTTTCAGGCTTTTCAGCTGCTTTTTAAACTCAGAGTAAAAACAACCCAGCTGCGCTGTCTGGGGATGTTTTCCCTCCCGGCTGGGTTTGTTTATCTGAGACCCGGCCGGTCTGTGAGGTGCCGTTCATCGCCAGGGTTTGGGTGCCGACCGTGCCGGGGATTTGTCAGGCGGGATGATTTTGGGGCTCCCGGGAACCGCGTTCCCATGGGGTGCTCTCGAGACGAGAGCGAGGGTGGGTTTGTGTGTCAGCTGAAGGAGGTGTGTGGTGGATGAGTGTTTTCTTCTCCCTGTGCTGCTGTTGTTTTGGGTTTCCTGAAACAATAAAATGTAATGAATTTTCCAGAAATAGAACAATTGTTCCATTGTACTGATAGGGGGTTGGCTTGTGTTGCTCTGTGTTGGTGTTTGCTGCTGCACTTGCACATATTGCTCTGTATGTCAATTGGACTTTGACCAGTGTGCATATGGATTGTATTTGTGCTTGTGCTTGTGTATGTTGTTATTTCCACTTGCTTTGCTGAAGTGTAAATAAAAAACCCTCGTTCAGTAAAGTTGAATAAACCCTAATAAAGATACCCCCCCTCCCCCCTTTTGGTTGCTCTCTTCCTTTGGTGTGGTTTAGTAATTTTTTTGCCGTATTTCTTGCTTTGCTGCTCTGCTTTGCTTTACTTTTCAGTCTATTCCTCCCTTGACTTTTTCTAACTCTTTATCTTTTTCTCACTGTTTAACTGTTTCTGGATGTCTCTGTCACTCTATTTCTCAGTTTCTTTTTTTCTCTTCAACACTAATTCTCTTTTAAACTCGATTTCTTTTTCTCTCAAACCCTATTCTGTTTCTCTATTCCTTTTTCTCTCTATTTTTCTTTCTCTTTCTTTGTGACTCTGACTTTCTTTCTCTCTGACTTTCTTTCTTTTCTCTGACTTTCTCTCTCCGACTTTGACTTTCTCTCTCTGACTTTGACTTTCTTTCTCTCTCTCTCTCTGACTTTGACTTTCAAACGACCTTTCTCACCTTCCCTCCTTTGTTCATTTTTACCTTTCTACCTTTGTTTGTTTCTGTAGCAGCTTGGAAAAAAACAGAGACCACTCTTTCTTCAGGCATGATCTGCCCCAGTCTTTGGTTAACAGAGCACAGAGGTGTTCAGTGCCATCGTGAGTCTTTAGGGCTGTGGCTCCTGCAGAGGTCCTTGGTGCTCTGATGGACGTGCTCCAAGCGTCCATCCTGGACTCCTGTATCGGGGGCGAGAAGGAAAGCATGTTTTTCCATGTCACAATTCTGACTTCTGCTACTGTGCGCGTAGTAGCCTTTCTCTGTGCGCTACCCTCACCTGCCAGGTCGTTTGCACCGCGCTGACCTGCGTTGTTTCAAACGTTCGTCTTGCGCATTGCTGCACTCCTCCCGAACCCAAGCACGGGCTGGGCTCTTCTCCTTCTCGCTAACACCGCAAGTAAGAACACCGCACCCGTGCATGTGAACTCAGCAGCGCCGTGCACGTGCAGTTAAAAAGCAGTAATAAAACTCCTCAAACCTAAAAAAACCCCAGCAAAAATACCTGCACATAAGCGGCAGAACTCAAAAAAGCAAAGGAATGAGCAACGACTTGGAGAGCGGCACACGCGCAGTAAATTGAGAAGCCGTGCCCGTGCAGTAACGCGGAAAACCGCACCGGTGCAATGACAGAAAGCGACGTGCGCGCAGGGAAGCGGGAGAGCTGCGTGGTGCTGCTCGCTGCTTCCACCTGCTGGTGCACAGGAGGCACTACAGCCACCCCGGGGAGCAGCTGCAGGCGCGCATTGGCCCAACGATGCCGGCTGAAGAAAGCTGCGCGTGTGCAGGGAGCGGCCGCAGCTACCCACGCGCAGCGCCGCGGGAAGGCCGTGCGGGCGCGGCGGCTTTTTACGCTCGGTGCTGCCGCTCAGGGGGTAACATCCCGTACCGCAGGCCACGACCTCACGATTTCCGTGGGTGCCGCCGCCTCATGCTTGTCCCGGCCGTGTGGGGCTTCAGTGGCCAGAGCGCAAATCGCGGAGCGGTGGCGCTGCTGGGGCCAGGCATTCGCGGTCCTGTTGCTCGGATGGTGGGCACGTTCTGTAGGGGATAAAACGAACGTTTTGGGGGTAAAATGTGAGTTAATTTGTATGGGAGAAAATGAACGTTTTGAGGTAAAATCGGGGCAATTAGTAGGTGACATTTTGGGATGAAAATTGAGGTTCTTATCGGTAGGGGACAGACAGAGACAATTTGAGGGAAAAGACCTGAGCTAATCTGTGAGGGACAGAATGAACGTTTTGAAGGTACATACGAGGAAAACTACAGGGGACAGAGTGAAAATTTTAGTTTTAATATAAGAAGGGCAGCGCGCCCGCGCGCGCCCGCGAATGCGCAGTAGCCCGCGCGCCCGCGCATGCGCGGTAGCCCGCGCATGCGCGGTAGCCCGCGCATGCGCGGTAGCAACCGCGCCCGCGCATGCGCGGTAGCAACCGCGCCCGCGCATGCGCGGTAGCAACCGCGCCCGCGCATGCGCGGTAGCAACCGCGCCCGCGCATGCGCGGTAGCAACCGCGCCCGCGCATGCGCGGTAGCAACCGCGCCCGCGCATGCGCGGTAGCCCGCGCGCCCGCGCATGCGCGGTAGCCCGCGCGCCCGCGCATGCGCAGTAGCCCGCGCGCCCGCGCATGCGCAGTAGCAACCGCGCCCGCGCATGCGCAGTAGCCACCGGGCCCGCGCATGCGCAGTAGCAACCGCGCCCGCGCATGCGCAGTAGCAACCGCGCCCGCGCATGCGCAGTAGCCCGCGCGCCCGCGCATGCGCAGTAGCCCGCGCGCCCGCGCATGCGCAGTAGCAACCGCGCCCGCGCATGCGCAGTAGCAACCGCGCCCGCGCATGCGCAGTAGCCCGCGCGCCCGCGCATGCGCAGTAGCAACCGCGCCCGCGCATGCGCAGTAGCCCGCGCGCCCGCGCATGCGCAGTAGCCCGCGCGCCCGCGCATGCGCAGTAGCAACCGCGCCCGCGCATGCGCAGTAGCAACCGCGCCCGCGCATGCGCAGTAGCAACCGCGCCCGCGCATGCGCAGTAGCAACCGCGCCCGCGCATGCGCAGTAGCAACCGCGCCCGCGCATGCGCAGTAGCCCGCGCGACCGCGCATGCGCAGTAGCAACCGCGCCCGCGCATGCGCAGTAGCAACCGCGCCCGCGCAGTAGCAACCGCGCCCGCGCATGCGCAGTAGCAACCGCGCCCGCGCATGCGCAGTAGCCCGCGCGCCCGCGCATGCGCAGTAGCCCGCGCGCCCGCGCATGCGCAGTAGCCCGCGCGCCCGCGCATGCGCAGTAGCCCGCGCGCCCGCGCATGCGCAGTAGCCCGCGCGCCCGCGCATGCGCAGTAGCAACCGCGCCCGCGCATGCGCAGTAGCAACCGCGCCCGCGCATGCGCAGTAGCAACCGCTATGAAGGGGAGCTCGGAGATATTGGTCAGCTCAGGGAATGAGCCTGGCTCATGGTAAGGAAATTCACTGTGCAGTTACTTCGGGCCCTTCTCCTTCTCCTTCTCCTCCTTCTCCTCCTTCTCCTCCTCCTTCTCCTTCTCCTTCTCCTTCTCCTCCTCCTTCTCCTTCTCCTTCTCCTTCTCCTTCTCCTTCTCCTTCTCCTTCTCCTTCTCCTTCTCCTTCTCCTTCTCCTTCTCCCTCTCTTCCCAACACCAGTTCCAGACCTCAGTATAATCCATGTTCCCACAGCCTGACCTTGCAGTTTTCCCAGTTTAGCAGCCCCAGCCACACTTGCAGCCTCTCTGTCTGGACTTTGTCTTGCTGAAATCTCCCTTTGTTGATCCTTTGCTGCCTGACCTTTTATCCAGCAATAACGTGCAGTGGGTGGAAGCTTCTCAGAATTCCCTCCCTGTTCCACTGGAAACATTCCCAAGTGGAAGCAGCTGCACTGCCCATCAGCACTTGCCTGCTTTTAGGGGTGGTTGAGGCATGAAGGATGCAACAAATGGAGTTGGCTCCAAGGGGATGAAATGCTCCCCCTGAGGCTGCTCAGAGAGCTGGAGCTGAGGAATCCGTGTGGGAATCACTCCAAGAAAAAGGAAGGAAAAGAGAGCAGAGGAACAGGGATGCAATTCCAATCTCTCCAAGGACTGGGATGGGCACATTCACCAACACCATTTAATCTAGACACGATTTCTTCTTTGCCTCTGGCTGCCAGGAGCAGGATGAGCAGTTTAATGAGTTTAAATAGTGAATAGTTTAATTAGCTGGAAGAGACTGGATCAATAGCTGCTTAAACAAACAACTGGATCCCTGTTTCCAAGCTTGGATGTAGTTTTGGAAGGTTCCTGGCAGTTTGGCAGGGATTAGTGATGCTGAGAATGTGCTTTTTTGTGGGTTTGGGGCTTTTACTCCTGTTCACGTGGCTGCTCTTTTTCTTGTTGAGTGGAAAACAGGAGGGAAAGAGCAACGATGGAAGGAATTCCACTCTTGCTGCTTGAAGGGATGGATCAGGAAGGGAACAGGCTGCAGGGAATTTGGAGTGCAAACTGAGATCTCTCCGATATTTTCGGCTCAGTCAGTCCATCAGTGCTTGGTGGCTGTTTAGGCCACGTGCAAGGTGAATGATGGTGCACATGGCAGAGCTGCTGGTGGCTCCTTCCCCTGCTCGGCTGTCAGTCACCCTGCAGGGTGCTGGAGCAGCGTGCCAGAGGCCGTGGATCCTATGGATCCCATGGATCCCAGGGGCGTGATCAGGAGCCTGGGCCTGCTGGCCACTCCTTGCTCTCTCTTACCCTGATTTTTCAGCTCTGCAGCGAATCCAGCTTGAGTTTTTCAACCCCCTAGAAACCCAGGGACCTTTCATGTCTGTTCTCAGATCTGGGATTTAAATCCAGCCCTTATCAAAGCACCCCGTGACCAGGCAGGCCCTGAATCCCAGCAGGGATCTGATAAAGAGGGACCTGACATCCTAAAGAAACCCTTTGAAATCCTGCTGGGATTGATTTGTATCCATAATGGAGCCCCGAGCTCTCTGCCAGGGAGAGATGAAGCTGCTCCTTTGCTTTATTATCCTCAGGCCCTTCCCAGCTTTGAGGGAAATTCAGTCCCTCTTCAAGCCCCAAAATCATGGAAAAGCTCCTTTGTATCCTCTCCACAGCCCCTACGTGGATTAATCAACTTTTTATTTGATATGGTGTCATTCTCCTTTTTTTTCCATGGCTAAAACTCCACGGTGAGCAATCAGAGCAGAAATAGGAAATGCAGGAGTCTTGGATTCCACAGTGGGATTAACTTCCCTTTTCTGCTCTCTTTCAGGACAGGAAAAACCACTGAACTCGCCCCATCTTTGGGACCAAGAGCTGTGGTGTTGGAGTAGGCAAAGCCAGCTAGGGCCCCCCTTGTCCTGCCCATGGTGTGGGTCAGGGACAGGCTCCTCTTCTCCTCTGTGCTGGGATGAACTGCCTAGGGAATGCTATTTCTGACAGCCCGGTCCTAGCCACGGCTACTGGAAATGGGCGGAGGTGAAGAGGCAAGTGCCAGAGTTGCTTGGGGATGATGGAATTGTGGTGTTTGGCTGTGCCCAGAGGGGCAGGTTGGGCATTTCTGTGTGTCTGAGGACCGGTTTGGGTGCTGGGGAGCCCGGGGAGCCGAGCTCTCAGTGCATTCCCAGCTCACCCGGGGGTGGGAGCTGGTGCAGGGCTCTGGTCGGGCTCGGGGCAGGCCCTGGCCCCGGCACAGACACGCTGGGGTGGTTTGGGGATGCTTGGGGAGCAATGGGAAGAAAATGAGGGATGGTGCTGGGCGGAGCGATCGGCCTGTGCTCGTGTCAGCGCAGCCGTGCAGGGCACTGGGATCTGGGTAAAACACCGGCTCTCCTGGTGTTCAGGGATGCAAGGTCTGAGGGACCGGATTTACTTGGGGTTTTCCAGGACAGCAGGAAGAAGAGGAAATGTGGTGCCAGAGGTGCGTCCCATCAGGTTGCAGTTCCCTCTTTCCCATTTCCATTTCCTCCTCAGTGCGGGTGTCCCCTGCAGCCCATGAGCACGGGGCCGGTGACAACTCCCTGTCTGTAGAGGGATTCCTTATGGAACAAGGGCAGATGACACTTGTGTGAGGCTTACGACTGTTAGAATTAGACCGGGATGGGTTTAAGGAAAACTAGAATCGTGTGTTAATCTTACTGGTCAATGAACAAATGGAATCCACACTTCTATAAGAAAAAATAGAGTGTATGGAGCATATAGAAGAAGCTGTTTTTGCCTGCTGCTGCTGCTTGGCTGTATCATGTAACCCCATTCGAACTCTGCCTTCAAGACAGCTGTGAGACCGTGAAATAAAGAACTTAGCAGAACAGCAGCCTCCTCTGCTCTTTCACCCTGGTCCGAGAAGGAGGGGTACCCTGTCAAAGGCTCAACACTTGCCTTTCTGACTTTGTTTCTAAATTTCTACCTTTCTAATTTTGTTTGTTTCTAATTTTTTTGTTTGTTTGTTTCTAACTTTGTTTGTTTTCAACTTTCTCCCTTTAGAAATTTGTTTGTTTCTTGTATTTTACCTCTTTGTTTGTTTCTAAATTTCTGCCGTTGTAACTTTGTTTCTAACTTTCTACTTTTAAAATTTCATTTGTTTTTAACTTTTTACCATTCCTCCCAGCGAGGGCTGTGTGCAGAATACTAAAACCTGTTAAGTTCTTCACTTTTACGTCTATAGGCAAATGCTACTGATTTAGATGTAAATTCATTTTGAAATGTGCCAGCCCTCTCTCTCTAATCTGTCGCATACAGCAATATAAGAAGCTGGGAATAGAGATCCGCAGGTTTTGAGAATAAGGAGCCGGCGTTTTTCTGTAGGAAGGAAAGCAGCAAGCGCCTGGCCGCAGGAGCCGAGACGCTCGGGCTGCAGGAGCTGCAGAGCGCCCGGAGCCGGCTTTTCCCTGTGCTCTGTGCCTGCCCCCGGGCTGAGCTGGGCGGCGCTGCTGCCGCCTGGTGGCGAGAGCGCGGCACTGCCGCCCCCGACACGGCGCCCCGGCGCTGCTGCCGCCCGGTGCCGGCTGAGCCGAGAGGGCGGCGGCCTCGGTGGCTGCCGAGCGTGGCAAGGAGCGGGAGCGAGCGGGGCCGGGTCTGTCAGCGGAGGGGAGGGGCGAAGGGCGGTTCGCAGCGCCAAGGGACACGGCCGTGCGTGAGCGGGGCCACAGCTATGGAAAGGAGCGGGCGCCGTGCGGGGCGGCGACCGCGGGGAATGACAGCGCGGGGGGCGGCCCGGCGGGGCCGGTTTTGCCGGGCAGCAGAGGCGCGGTCGCAGCGCGACCCGGGCGGGAGGCACCGGGCGGGCACGGTCGGAATCGAGCCGCCCGCGTGTCGCTCTCAAGGAGGCGGCTCGGAAAGGAAGGCGCAGTTCCGCGCTCTCGGGACGGCGTTAAGTGACGTTTTTATTAGAATATGACAGTCTTTATTTTATTTTATTATTTTATTATCTGCCAGGACCTTGCAGAGGGTGGTTTACACTTCCGCCACACTCAAGATGGCGGACGCACTAGGCCCCCTGCGAGAGGTGTCCCTGCCGATGCCTGCCGCCGGTCGCGGAGCCGTCGCCCGCCTCCGGCGCGGCTGACCCCGCCAGCCGTGTCCTCGCACCGGGAAGCACGGCGGAAAATCGCGCGGAAAGCGCGGGGCCGGCGTCGGAGTCCGGGCCGGATTCAGGCAGCCGACTAGACAGAAGCCCTTGTGAGGGGCGGCGGGGGCCCTAAGTGTACCACACTAAAGATGGCGGCTCGACCGGAAGTGGCTTCTGCCAGCACCCAAGATGGCGGCGAAGGGGCGGAAGTGTCGTCACTGCCACGCTAAAGATGGCGGTCGTGTGCACTGTTTTCTGACCTTCTCAATATGGCGGCAGGAAAGGCCCCCCCCCCCCCCCCCCCCAAGCTGCGTCTACTCGGCTGCCTGAACGCGACGCCGACGCCGACGCCAGCCCAGCGCTTGCACGCAATTTTCTGAGGCGTTTCCCGCTACGCGGACACCGACTGTGGGGTCAGCGGCGCCTGGGGCAGGCGGGAGCATTCAGGCAGTCGAATAGACGGAGCGGGGGGGCGAGGGGGGGGGGGGGGGTCCTTCCGGCCGCCATCTTGAGAAGGTCGAATAGCCACATCGGTGCGGTATCGGTGACTTCCGCCCTTCTTCGCCAGGAGCGGCGATGGCGGGGAGCCCGGGGAGCAGCGCTGCCGGGCCGGGGGCACCGGGGCGGGTGCTCCGGGCTCGGAGGTGAGCGGGGAACGGGGACAGCCCCGAGCGGACGGTGGGGGCCGCGGGGGATCGGTATTCCGGCACAGGGATGAGTGTTCCGGCACAGGGGTGGCTGTCCCGGCACAGGGATGCGTTCATGGACTGTCTAATAATGTTATTTAACGATCGTGCAAGGAGATCTGTATAAAAAAATCCTCCGTGGTCATCCTTCTCCCAGCCCCGCTGTGTTTTCAGGATCTTGGGGGAAGAGTTTGGGTCTGAACAAGGCTCTCGGGCACAGGGTGGGATTCTTGGGGTGCAGGGCCAGGATTTGGACTCGATGCTCCCTGTGGGTCCCTTGCAGCCCAGGAAATGCTGCGATCCTGTGCCTCTGAGGGTGAAATAAAGGGGAGCGGTGGCGTTTGTGCCCGCTGTGTTCACGGCCCCGCCGGCTCAGGGCGGGTTAAAGGCGCAGCTGCCCCGAGACAGCGGGACCGGCCGGGGCTGCTCGCTCCCGGTGCTGCCGCCTCGTGGGGAGAGCCCGGCACTGCAGCCCGGAACGGCGCTGGACCACGGGATGGGCGTGGAACAGCAGCGCAGGGGATGCTGAGGCAGCCCAGGGAATGCTGCGGTCCCAGGGAAGGCTGAGGCGTCCCCTGCCCGGGGCACTCGGCAGCAAAGCCCTGATGTTGAGCAGAAAAAGGAAAGTTCTGGGTTAGTGGGAGGAGGTTTCTGGAATGGAGCTGGGACAGGTGCTGATCCACGCATGGAATCACGGGCTGGTTTGGCTTGGAAGGGACCACCAGGATCATTTACACTCTGTTTGTTGTCTGATTGCACAGCGAAGAACATCCAGAACTGCCGCCTCACCCTCACGGACAGCAGGAATGTCTTCCATAGCTCTTGTTTTGGAATGGGAATGGCTGTTGGGAGCTCTGGCAGGACCAGGTAAGAAGAGAAATGGGATCATTGTGGCTGCTGCTGGAGGTGGTTTTCTGCTTTCCGGCTGTTCTTCTCATTGATCCTTTCACAGCAGTGTTCCTGGGCACATTTGAGGGTAATTCCAGGAATCTGAAACCAGATAAAAACTGGTGGGGAAAAAATGTGAACGCGATCCATTTCTGGTAGTTCCAAGCTTCTCCCACAACACCGTTCCAGGGGAAAGCTGATAAAAGGGTAAAGATGCAGAGGAACAAGTGCTGTAAAGCCCCCTGGCGCTCTGAGAGAGCAAACCTTCCAGTACTCCCAGCAGATCTCTTGGAGAAAGTGTGGGATCGCAAGGTTTTCCAGGAAAGCAAAACAAGGGTGGAGATGAGGGAATGGGCTTCCAGTTCTTCCTTGAGCTGAAAGCCTGGGGGAATTGAGAGGGGCCACAAGAACTGTTTGTGTAGGCAAATGGGAGTTTGGGGGCTGAATCTGAGTTTCCCTCTGGGGCATTTTTGAGGGAAAAGCTGAGGTGCTGTTTAAGGGAGAGAATGCACATTTTTGGGGTGGAAAAGGTTGAATCAATATTGTAGAGGAAGTAAAACGCTGGGGGTAAAAGTGGATGCAATCTGGAGGGGACAGATTGAATATTTTGGAGGCAAAATGGGGAACTGAGTAGTGGAGAGATGGGGAACATTTTGGAGGCAACACTTGACAAAGTCTCTGGGGTGGAGAACGACCACATTGAGGGAAAAATGAGGTGATGAGCAGTGGGCACGTAGGGAAGGTCGTGGGGGTAAATCTTGAGAAAAGCCCCGTGGTATTCAAGAAATGCTTGAAAGCAGGAGTGAGGAATTCAGTGGTGGAAAAATAGGGGAATTTTGCGGGGGTAAAACTTTAAAAGATCTAAGAGTTGAGAGTGTGTGTTTTTAGGTAGGAAGGATGTCTTGTTGAAGTTGGGCGTCTGGATTGTGGCATTTATGGATCCAGAAAGTAGAAGATAAAGGAGACTCCCAAAGCCTCGGTAGCTGTGTTAAGAAATCCGTCCCAGGGAAGAAAGGTACCTAAACCTCCTAGAAGTAGGGACTAATTAGCATGGGAAGGGGAAAACCCACCCCCAGTGGGAGAGAGCACGCCGGGTAAGGGAAGAGAAGGATGCCCTTAAGAAGAAGTAGGGAAGGTGAATTTCTCGGCTTGCTGAAATGTATCCAAAAGTTTGGAACCTGGGTCTGTGTGGAGGCCGGGATTTTCTCGGCCATATGCAGAGCCCAGCACTAGGAATAGAGTAATTCCAGGCTTTACAACGCCAAAAATGCAGTACCAGAGAGTTCTGTTATCCCGAGGACTTGGGGGATATTTGGCAAAAATTTCCGGGGGCCCAGGCTGGACCGAGCTTTTAACGCTCCCCGGATTCACGGGATCGGGGATTCCAGCGTGCCCTGCACGGGTTTTTTCAGGGAAGTCCCAAATCCTTCGTGTGAGCACGAAGCAGAATCCCCTGGGAGCTGTGAAGGCAACAGGATATTTCTTGGGAATTTTGAAGGGTTGGGTGAGTCCTCAGTGTTAGGTTGGAATGAACGCAAATTGTCCGGGAGTTGCTGGTTTGGGGATGGCCGGGTCTGGGTTTGGATTTGTGGGCACCGAGTGTTCCTTGTGTCAGCTTTAGGTCTTCTGGATTGGTGGGAATTGTCAGAGAAAAGAGAAGGCAATTGAAATGCGGAGCTCCATTCCTGGAGAAATGGTCGGGATGGGAGAGGAAAGGCTGTGGAGCTGCTGGGAGCTCCTGGAGAACGAAAGGATCTGAGGCCTGGAGGCAAAAGCTGTGGAACAAAGCCTGAAAAGGGTGTGGGGTGGGGCGGGAGGGGGAGGAGGGCACCGTGGTGGGGGGAAAGAGGGAAAGGATCCCTGCTCCGGGAATCCAGCAGGGACCAGGAGAGGATCATTTTCCATCCACTGCTCTCAGTGGAATCTTAATAAGGACGGTGGAAGGGAAGTGATTCGTTTGTTCTTAGGTTTGGAATGAAAGGTGCTCTTGCAGAGGGGACTATTGACCTGTTAAAATTCCGTTGGATACAGGAAAAGAGGGAGGAAGCAAGCAGCTGGGGAATGAAGGGGTGGATTTTTTGGTGGATACAGGGAAAGACACGGGAAGGGGCTCTCAAGTAAAATACACCTCACGGGCAGCACCAGGAGAAGCCTCAAGTGCCCTTTTTTTCCAAGCTCTGACATTCCAGAGGAGTAAGCAGTGGTCAGCCCATCACTTTCTGTATTCCTTGGATGCCCAGTGCTTTGTTGGGAAGAGATAATATTTGGAAATGAACAAATCCGGGGATGTAATTTCCTGATAGTAAAGCCCCAGAGACCCTGGTTTTGATATCCTTCCAGCACCCAAACGCAGCAGAGGGAATCCTGGCGGAGCTGGAAAACGCTGTCGCTCCGTCGGTGGAATTCCTGGGAACTGGAAAGCAGCAGAAGCAGCAAGAACAGAGTTGGAAGCAGGCTCCAGCCGGGTAAGGCAGACACCAAATCCTTTGGAACTGGGCAGGGGTGGGAAGAACGAATTCTTACATTTGTAGCCCAGGGATTCCTGAGCAGGATCCCGGCAGGGAAGACTGCAGGGATCAGGCTGGGGCCTGATCGCAGCTGGGGGCAGCGAGCCTTGGAATTGGCTGAAGGGAAGAAAGAGGGATCCTTTGAGCACAAGGATCAGGTGTCAAATGCGGAGATGGCATCAGACAATTCCTCGGGAGGGTTTAGTTCCTGGGCCAAATCGATCTCCTGCCTTGTGAAGGAGCTCAGAGAGCTGGGAAGAGCCCAAGCAACGCAGGGAATGCACCGGCAGATAAAAGTGCCGGGGAACGGTGGGGAAAAGCATCCGAACAGGGGGCCTCGTTTTGTACAGGGACGGTACAAAAAATTGTCCGAAAGAATAGGAATGGAATGGGATTTTACGTATTCCTCGGAGGCCACAATCCAGTGGGAAGGCTGAGAGAAAGAAACAAGGCCTAAAAAGGCAGATGAGCCAAATCTGCCCAAAGCCTCCAATGGCCACATTCCCTGGCATTGCTGAGGACTTCAGCCAAGCTCCAAGCAAAAGGTGAGCCCCTGATTTTGGTGCCAAGGGAAACTCCAAGTTAAGAATGATCCAAATATGAAGCGCTTCTCACAAAACTCAGCTTTGCAAACCTTTCTTTGGGCTAAAAAAGAAAAGATGGGAATGCCCTTGGCAGAAAAGCAGCTGTGAGGCACAGCAGGCTTCAAATGCCTGTCAGCAGGAGCTCCAGGAGAAACGGCTGCTGGCTCCGGGCATCCTGGGCTTTCCAGGCAGGTTTTGTAGCGGATTGCAAGGCAGTTTTCCTGCCTCTGGGGGGTGGCACCTGCATCCCGCTGGAAAGGGAAAATGTGGAGAGAGGGGCAAGCGGGAAGACGGTTGCTGATGTGTGTCCTTGGATTGCAGTTCCTCCCGGTGAGTCTGTGCTGCTGGAAGTTTGAAGGAGATCAGTCCTGGAGTACGTGTGGGTTCACCTGTGGGGTTTGGGAGCGACGCCGGACATGAAATTCCAGGGATGTTCCCTTTGCTGGAGTGAGAAGCAGTGGAAGCACTTTGCTGTCTGCTTCTTCATCGCCTTCGCCTCGGTCCCCTGGGGCTCCAGGTAATCCCCTCTCACCTTTGCTTTTCCAAGGGTCTCTAAATGAGGGCTTGAGCTTTGGTGTAGCTCCCTTTACAGGGAAGATCTGTTCCAGGAAAGGTCTCCTGGTCTGGACCAATGGCGTTGCAGGAAGAGCAGGAAACCCCGCAGCTCCTGTGGCTCCCTCATCCGATTTGCCTGCAGGCAGCAGCAAGGATCATTCCCAAGTGTCATGCCCTGGCTCCGTGACTCGGTGAGGTTGTGTTCCCCCAAAGGCCAGGGGCCGCTTTGTTTTGCAGCTCACGAAAGTCCAGCTCGGTGGTGCTGGGTTTGGTTTTTGTGTGTAATGAAGGCACTAAAAAATTCCCCTCCTTCACTGGCACAGCCCTGGAGCAGATTCCCCTTATCCCGCAGTTATCCCGCTCCTGCCCTGGATCCCTGCGGTGCCGTGTGTTCTCCAAGCTCACAGCACTGCTGGCTCTAAACAAGAAAAACAATCCCTGTTCCTTCTCTTCTCCGTCCTTGATGTTCCCAGGCCCTGCATCTCCCTGGCTATTCCCTGTGGGAGTCTTCATCTCCATCCCACCTTATCCCGATCAGATAAGGGTCTGAGACGTGTTTAGCAGCAAATGCATTCCTGTGAAGAAAGCCAAGAGCAAAGAGCATCCAGATGCAGAGAAGTCTTTAGAAAAGCGTTGCAGACGTGCAAATGAGGGATGTGTCTTCCTGCATGTCCTGTTGTTTTTCTCTGTCGCGTTTTGGAAGGGTTTCTCTCAGTGATTTCCTGCAGTCCAGGTGCGTCCCTTCTTTTGTCCAAATCCAGTGCCAGAGGATCGAACAACTGACGAGTGGGGCCTGGGATGAAAACGGTTCTCCTAAAATGAGGGAAACAATGCTAGAAGAGAAATGAGCATCCTTTTAATGCCTGGAATAAAAATGCTGGGAAAGGGCACTTTTTATTTGATATGGTGTCATTCTCCTTTTTTTTTCCATAGCTAAAACTCCACGGTGAGCAAGCAGAGCAGAAATAGGAAATGCAGGAGTCTTGGATTCCACAGTGGGATTAACTTCCCTTTTCTGCTCTCTTTCAGGACAGGAAAAACCACTGAACTCGCCCCATCTTTGGGACCAAGAGCTGTGGTGCTGGAGTAGGCAAAGCCAGCTAGGGCCCCCCTTGTCCTGCCCATGGTGTGGGTCAGGGACAGGCTCCTCTTCTCCTCTGTGCTGGGATGAACTGCCTAGGGAATGCTATTTTTGACAGCCCGGTCCTAGCCACGGCTACTGGAAATGGGCGGAGGTGAAGAGGCAAGTGCCAGAGTTGCTTGGGGATGATGGAATTGTGGTGTTTGGCTGTGCCCAGAGGGGCAGGTTGGGCATTTCTGTGTGTCTGAGGACCGGTTTGGGTGCTGGGGAGCCCGGGGAGCCGAGCTCTCAGTGCATTCCCAGCTCACCCGGGGGTGGGAGCTGGTGCAGGGCTGGGTGACAGCCTCTGGTCGGGCTCGGGGCAGGCCCTGGCCCCGGCACAGACACGCTGGGGTGGTTTGGGGACGCTTGGGGAGCAATGGGAAGAAAATGAGGGATGGTGCTGGGCGGAGCGATCGGCCTGCGCTCGTGTCAGCGCAGCCGTGCAGGGCACTGGGATCTGGGTAAAACACCGGCTCTCCTGGTGTTCAGGGAAGCAAGGTCTGTATTTATCCATACATATTTATCCCTACATATTTATCCCTATATTTATCCATGGATTATCCATATATGTTTATCCATATACATTTATCCATATTTTTATCCACGTATGTACCCATGAATTTATCCCTATATTTACCCATGTATTTCCCCAGGTATTTTATGAACACTCAAGTGCCATATCCATGTATTTTATGAGCACTTCCAGGGTTGGTGACTCCACCACTGCCCTGGGCAGCTGTTCCAGCGCTGGACAACCCTTCCCATGCTGGGCCAGGAGATGGATTCTGGAAATGCAGACTCTGAGGAGCTGGGGATTAAGGCAGCATTGGATTCCTTTATTCTCCCAGAAGGATAAAGGAGATTTATCCCCAGACGAACCAGAGGTGATCACACTGAGGTCATTAGTGGGATTTCTTCCTTACTCCCACAAATACCCACTGGGGTGACAGAGTTCCCTACAAGGGCGGTGTTGGAAGGAGCTGCTGGAATGTTTTGCTGTTTATTGGGATCCACAGGATGTTTGGTGTCTCTCAGAGCTGTTCCAGGCTTTCCACAGACCCAAACGCTCCTCACACTTCTCCTCAGAGTAGAGAGGTTTCCCAGAGTGCTGGTTTTTAATTTCAGATGCTGGGATAACGACACGGCTTCAGGAGGCAGGAGACTCATTGTGCTGTGCCTCAGTCCAGGCAGGGACAACCCCCAGCTAATAAAAACCTCTTTAAAGCACAAAAAGTCCCATTAAGCTGATATTATAAAGGCTGCAAATTGAAGCAGGCCTCAATCAGAAAGCAGCAGAATTTAATTCCCCCCCCTTGCCCATTTGCATGATGATCTCCTTCCTAATTGCCCATCTACGCTTTTCCCACAGAAGTGCTGTCCCGAGGTTGGAGATGGTTCCAGCTTTATGGAGCTTTGATCTTTATCTGCTTTTACTTTTTACAGGGCACAGAACCCGAGAGTGGCAGCTGCTTTCCTCTTGTTCCTCCTGTGGCAGTGAACTGCTCTTCCCGAGGACGGCTGCAGGAATTCTCAGGCAGCAGAACGTATGGAATGCCAGGCACGCTACAGAATTCCAGTGGGAGCAGCAGGAACTTCTGTTCTTTACTGGCAGGGCTGTGCCATGAAGGGGAGCTCGGAGATATTGGTCAGCTCAGGGAATGAGCCTGGCTCATGGTAAGGAAATTCACTGTGCAGTTACTTCGGGCCCTTCTCCTTCTCCTCCTCCTTCTCCTCCTCCTCCTCCTCCTCCTCCTCCTCCTCCTCCTCCTCCTTCTCCTTCTCCTTCTCCTTCTCCTTCTCCTTCTCCTTCTCCTTCTCCTTCTCCTTCTCCTTCTCCTTCTCCTTCTCCTTCTCCTTCTCCTTCTCCTTCTCCTTCTCCTTCTCCTTCTCCTTCTCCTTCTCCTTCTCCTTCTCCTTCTCCTTCTCCTTCTCCTTCTCCCTCTCTTCCCAACACCAGTTCCAGACCTCAGTATAATCCATGTTCCCACAGCCTGACCTTGCAGTTTTCCCAGTTTAGCAGCCCCAGCCACACTTGCAGCCTCTCTGTCTGGACTTTGTCTTGCTGAAATCTCCCTTTGTTGATCCTTTGCTGCCTCACCTTTTATCCAGCAATAACGTGCAGTGGGTGGAAGCTTCTCAGAATTCCCTCCCTGTTCCACTGGAAACATTCCCAAGTGGAAGCAGCTGCACTGCCCATCAGCACTTGCCTGCTTTTAGGGGTGGTTGAGGCATGAAGGATGCAACAAATGGAGTTGGCTCTAAGGGGATGAAATGCTCCCCCTGAGGCTGCTCAGAGAGCTGGAGCTGAGGAATCCGGGTGGGAATCACTGCAGGAAAAAGGAAGGAAAAGAGAGCAGAGGAACAGGGATGCAATTCCAACCTCTCCAAGGACTGGGATGGGCACATTCACCAACACCATTTAATCTAGACACGATTTCTTCTTTGCCTCTGGCTGCCAGGAGCAGGATGAGCAGTTTAATGAGTTTAAATAGTGAATAGTTTAATTAGCTGGAAGAGACTGGATCAATAGCTGCTTAAACAAACAACTGGATCCCTGTTTCCAAGCTTGGATGTAGTTTTGGAAGGTTCCTGGCAGTTTGGCAGGGATTAGTGATGCTGAGAATGTGCTTTTTTGTGGGTTTGGGGCTTTTACTCCTGTTCACGTGGCTGCTCTTTTTCTTGTTGAGTGGAAAACAGGAGGGAAAGAGCAACGATGGAAGGAATTCCACTCTTGCTGCTTGAAGGGATGGATCAGGAAGGGAACAGGCTGCAGGGAATTTGGAGTGCAAACTGAGATCTCTCCGATATTTTCGGCTCAGTCAGTCCATCAGTGCTTGGTGGCTGTTTAGGCCACGTGCAAGGTGAATGATGGTGCACATGGCAGAGCTGCTGGTGGCTCCTTCCCCTGCCCGGCTGTCAGTCACCCTGCAGGGTGCTGGAGCAGCGTGCCAGAGGCCGTGGATCCTATGGATCCCATGGATCCCAGGGGCGTGATCAGGAGCCTGGGCCTGCTGGCCACTCCTTGCTCTCTCTTACCCTGATTTTTCAGCTCTGCAGCGAATCCAGCTTGAGTTTTTCAACCCCCTAGAAACCCAGGGACCTTTCATGTCTGTTCTCAGATCTGGGATTTAAATCCAGCCCTTATCAAAGCACCCCGTGACCAGGCAGGCCCTGAATCCCAGCAGGGATCTGACAAAGAGGGACCTGACATCCTAAAGAAACCCTTTGAAATCCTACTGGGATTGATTTGTATCCATAATGGAGCCCCGAGCTCTCTGCCAGGGAGAGATGAAGCTGCTCCTTTGCTTTATTATCCTCAGGCCCTTCCCAGCTTTGAGGGAAATTCAGTCCCTCTTCAAGCCCCAAAATCATGGAAAAGCTCCTTTGTATCCTCTCCACAGCCCCTACGTGGATTAATCAACTTTTTATTTGATATGGTGTCATTCTCCTTTTTTTTCCATGGCTAAAACTCCACGGTGAGCAATCAGAGCAGAAATAGGAAATGCAGGAGTCTTGGATTCCACAGTGGGATTAACTTCCCTTTTCTGCTCTCTTTCAGGACAGGAAAAACCACTGAACTCGCCCCATCTTTGGGACCAAGAGCTGTGGTGTTGGAGTAGGCAAAGCCAGCTAGGGCCCCCCTTGTCCTGCCCATGGTGTGGGTCAGGGACAGGCTCCTCTTCTCCTCTGTGCTGGGATGAACTGCC
The DNA here is from genome assembly GCF_965178545.1 of Coloeus monedula. Classification (NCBI taxonomy): domain Eukaryota; kingdom Metazoa; phylum Chordata; class Aves; order Passeriformes; family Corvidae; genus Coloeus; species Coloeus monedula. The sequence goes on along the minus strand of NW_028120777.1, from coordinate 215,715 downwards.
TAGGGAATGCTATTTCTGACAGCCCGGTCCTAGCCCCGGCTACTGGAAATGGGCGGAGGTGAAGAGGCAAGTGCCAGAGTTGCTTGGGGATGATGGAATTGTGGTGTTTGGCTGTGCCCAGAGGGGCAGGTTGGGCATTTCTGTGTGTCTGAGGACCGGTTTGGGTGCTGGGGAGCCCGGGGAGCCGAGCTCTCAGTGCATTCCCAGCTCTCCCGGGGGTGGGAGCTGGTGCAGGGCTGGGTGACAGCCTCTGGTCGGGCTCGGGGCAGGCCCTGGCCCCGGCACAGACACGCTGGGGTGGTTTGGGGCCGCTTGGGGAGCAATGGGAAGAAAATGAGGGATGGTGCTGGGCGGAGCGATCGGCCTGCGCTCGTGTCAGCGCAGCCGTGCAGGGCACTGGGATCTGGGTAAAACACCGGCTCTCCTGGTGTTCAGGGAAGCAAGGTCTGTATTTATCCATACATATTTATCCCTACATATTTATCCCTATATTTATCCATGGATTATCCATATATGTTTATCCATATACATTTATCCATATTTTTATCCACGTATGTACCCATGAATTTATCCCTATATTTACCCATGTATTTCCCCAGGTATTTTATAAACACTCAAGTGCCATATCCATGTATTTTATGAGCACTTCCAGGGTTGGTGACTCCACCACTGCCCTGGGCAGCTGTTCCAGCGCTGGACAACCCTTCCCATGCTGGGCCAGGAGATGGATTCTGGAAATGCAGACTCTGAGGAGCTGGGGATTAAGGCAGCATTGGATTCCTTTATTCTCCCAGAAGGATAAAGGAGATTTATCCCCAGACGAACCAGAGGTGATCACACTGAGGTCATTAGTGGGATTTCTTCCTTACTCCCACAAATACCCACTGGGGTGACAGAGTTCCCTACAAGGGCGGTGTTGGAAGGAGCTGCTGGAATGTTTTGCTGTTTATTGGGATCCACAGGATGTTTGGTGTCTCTCAGAGCTGTTCCAGGCTTTCCACAGACCCAAACGCTCCTCACACTTCTCCTCAGAGTAGAGAGGTTTCCCAGAGTGCTGGTTTTTAATTTCAGATGCTGGGATAACGACACGGCTTCAGGAGGCAGGAGACTCATTGTGCTGTGCCTCAGTCCAGGCAGGGACAACCCCCAGCTAATAAAAACCTCTTTAAAGCACAAAAAGTCCCATTAAGCTGATATTATAAAGGCTGCAAATTGAAGCAGGCCTCAATCAGAAAGCAGCAGAATTTAATTCCTCCCCCTTGCCCATTTGCATGATGATCTCCTTCCTAATGGCCCATCTACGCTTTTCCCACAGAAGTGCTGTCCCGAGGTTGGAGATGGTTCCAGCTTTATGGAGCTTTGATCTTTATCTGCTTTTACTTTTTACAGGGCACAGAACCCGAGAGTGGCAGCTGCTTTCCTCTTGTTCCTCCTGTGGCAGTGAACTGCTCTTCCCAAGGACGGCTGCAGGAACTCTCAGGCAGCAGAACGTATGGAATGCCAGGCACGCTACAGAATTCCAGTGGGAGCAGCAGGAACTTCTGTTCTTTACTGGCAGGGCTGTGCCATGAAGGGGAGCTCGGAGATATTGGTCAGCTCAGGGAATGAGCCTGGCTCATGGTAAGGAAATTCACTGTGCAGTTACTTCGGGCCCTTCTCCTTCTCCTTCTCCTCCTTCTCCTCCTTCTCCTCCTTCTCCTCCTCCTTCTCCTTCTCCTTCTCCTCCTCCTTCTCCTTCTCCTTCTCCTCCTCCTTCTCCTTCTCCTTCTCCTTCTCCTTCTCCTTCTCCTTCTCCTTCTCCTTCTCCTTCTCCTTCTCCTTCTCCTTCTCCCTCTCTTCCCAACACCAGTTCCAGACCTCAGTATAATCCATGTTCCCACAGCCTGACCTTGCAGTTTTCCCAGTTTAGCAGCCCCAGCCACACTTGCAGCCTCTCTGTCTGGACTTTGTCTTGCTGAAATCTCCCTTTGTTGATCCTTTGCTGCCTCACCTTTTATCCAGCAATAACGTGCAGTGGGTGGAAGCTTCTCAGAATTCCCTCCCTGTTCCACTGGAAACATTCCCAAGTGGAAGCAGCTGCACTGCCCATCAGCACTTGCCTGCTTTTAGGGGTGGTTGAGGCATGAAGGATGCAACAAATGGAGTTGGCTCCAAGGGGATGAAATGCTCCCCCTGAGGCTGCTCAGAGAGCTGGAGCTGAGGAATCCGTGTGGGAATCACTCCAAGAAAAAGGAAGGAAAAGAGAGCAGAGGAACAGGGATGCAATTCCAACCTCTCCAAGGACTGGGATGGGCACATTCACCAACACCATTTAATCTAGACACGATTTCTTCTTTGCCTCTGGCTGCCAGGAGCAGGATGAGCAGTTTAATGAGTTTAAATAGTGAATAGTTTAATTAGCTGGAAGAGACTGGATCAATAGCTGCTTAAACAAACAACTGGATCCCTGTTTCCAAGCTTGGATGTAGTTTTGGAAGGTTCCTGGCAGTTTGGCAGGGATTAGTGATGCTGAGAATGTGCTTTTTTGTGGGTTTGGGGCTTTTACTCCTGTTCACGTGGCTGCTCTTTTTCTTGTTGAGTGGAAAACAGGAGGGAAAGAGCAACGATGGAAGGAATTCCACTCTTGCTGCTTGAAGGGATGGATCAGGAAGGGAACAGGCTGCAGGGAATTTGGAGTGCAAACTGAGATCTCTCCGATATTTTCGGCTCAGTCAGTCCATCAGTGCTTGGTGGCTGTTTAGGCCACGTGCAAGGTGAATGATGGTGCACATGGCAGAGCTGCTGGTGGCTCCTTCCCCTGCCCGGCTGTCAGTCACCCTGCAGGGTGCTGGAGCAGCGTGCCAGAGGCCGTGGATCCTATGGATCCCATGGATCCCAGGGGCGTGATCAGGAGCCTGGGCCTGCTGGCCACTCCTTGCTCTCTCTTACCCTGATTTTTCAGCTCTGCAGCGAATCCAGCTTGAGTTTTTCAACCCCCTAGAAACCCAGGGACCTTTCATGTCTGTTCTCAGATCTGGGATTTAAATCCAGCCCTTATCAAAGCACCCCGTGACCAGGCAGGCCCTGAATCCCAGCAGGGATCTGATAAAGAGGGACCTGACATCCTAAAGAAACCCTTTGAAATCCTGCTGGGATTGATTTGTATCCATAATGGAGCCCCGAGCTCTCTGCCAGGGAGAGATGAAGCTGCTCCTTTGCTTTATTATCCTCAGGCCCTTCCCAGCTTTGAGGGAAATTCAGTCCCTCTTCAAGCCCCAAAATCATGGAAAAGCTCCTTTGTATCCTCTCCACAGCCCCTACGTGGATTAATCAACTTTTTATTTGATATGGTGTCATTCTCCTTTTTTTTCCATGGCTAAAACTCCACGGTGAGCAATCAGAGCAGAAATAGGAAATGCAGGAGTCTTGGATTCCACAGTGGGATTAACTTCCCTTTTCTGCTCTCTTTCAGGACAGGAAAAACCACTGAACTCGCCCCATCTTTGGGACCAAGAGCTGTGGTGTTGGAGTAGGCAAAGCCAGCTAGGGCCCCCCTTGTCCTGCCCATGGTGTGGGTCAGGGACAGGCTCCTCTTCTCCTCTGTGCTGGGATGAACTGCCTAGGGAATGCTATTTCTGACAGCCCGGTCCTAGCCACGGCTACTGGAAATGGGCGGAGGTGAAGAGGCAAGTGCCAGAGTTGCTTGGGGATGATGGAATTGTGGTGTTTGGCTGTGCCCAGAGGGGCAGGTTGGGCATTTCTGTGTGTCTGAGGACCGGTTTGGGTGCTGGGGAGCCCGGGGAGCCGAGCTCTCAGTGCATTCCCAGCTCACCCGGGGGTGGGAGCTGGTGCAGGGCTCTGGTTGGGCTCGGGGCAGGCCCTGGCCCCGGCACAGACACGCTGGGGTGGTTTGGGGATGCTTGGGGAGCAATGGGAAGAAAATGAGGGATGGTGCTGGGCGGAGCGATCGGCCTGTGCTCGTGTCAGCGCAGCCGTGCAGGGCACTGGGATCTGGGTAAAACACCGGCTCTCCTGGTGTTCAGGGATGCAAGGTCTGAGGGACCGGATTTACTTGGGGTTTTCCAGGACAGCAGGAAGAAGAGGAAATGTGGTGCCAGAGGTGCGTCCCATCAGGTTGCAGTTCCCTCTTTCCCATTTCCATTTCCTCCTCAGTGCGGGTGTCCCCTGCAGCCCATGAGCACGGGGCCGGTGACAACTCCCTGTCTGTAGAGGGATTCCTTATGGAACAAGGGCAGATGACACTTGTGTGAGGCTTACGACTGTTAGAATTAGACCGGGATGGGTTTAAGGAAAACTAGAATCGTGTGTTAATCTTACTGGTCAATGAACAAATGGAATCCACACTTCTATAAGAAAAAATAGAGTGTATGGAGCATATAGAAGAAGCTGTTTTTGCCTGCTGCTGCTGCTTGGCTGTATCATGTAACCCCATTCGAACTCTGCCTTCAAGACAGCTGTGAGACCGTGAAATAAAGAACTTAGCAGAACAGCAGCCTCCTCTGCTCTTTCACCCTGGTCCGAGAAGGAGGGGTACCCTGTCAAAGGCTCAACACTTGCCTTTCTGACTTTGTTTCTAAATTTCTACCTTTCTAATTTTGTTTGTTTCTAATTTTTTTGTTTGTTTGTTTCTAACTTTGTTTGTTTTCAACTTTCTCCCTTTAGAAATTTGTTTGTTTCTTGTATTTTACCTCTTTGTTTGTTTCTAAATTTCTGCCGTTGTAACTTTGTTTCTAACTTTCTACTTTTAAAATTTCATTTGTTTTTAACTTTTTACCATTCCTCCCAGCGAGGGCTGTGTGCAGAATACTAAAACCTGTTAAGTTCTTCACTTTTACGTCTATAGGCAAATGCTACTGATTTAGATGTAAATTCATTTTGAAATGTGCCAGCCCTCTCTCTCTAATCTGTCGCATACAGCAATATAAGAAGCTGGGAATAGAGATCCGCAGGTTTTGAGAATAAGGAGCCGGCGTTTTTCTGTAGGAAGGAAAGCAGCAAGCGCCTGGCCGCAGGAGCCGAGACGCTCGGGCTGCAGGAGCTGCAGAGCGCCCGGAGCCGGCTTTTCCCTGTGCTCTGTGCCTGCCCCCGGGCTGAGCTGGGCGGCGCTGCTGCCGCCTGGTGGCGAGAGCGCGGCACTGCCGCCCCCGACACGGCGCCCCGGCGCTGCTGCCGCCCGGTGCCGGCTGAGCCGAGAGGGCGGCGGCCTCGGTGGCTGCCGAGCGTGGCAAGGAGCGGGAGCGAGCGGGGCCGGGTCTGTCAGCGGAGGGGAGGGGCGAAGGGCGGTTCGCAGCGCCAAGGGACACGGCCGTGCGTGAGCGGGGCCACAGCTATGGAAAGGAGCGGGCGCCGTGCGGGGCGGCGACCGCGGGGAATGACAGCGCGGGGGGCGGCCCGGCGGGGCCGGTTTTGCCGGGCAGCAGAGGCGCGGTCGCAGCGCGACCCGGGCGGGAGGCACCGGGCGGGCACGGTCGGAATCGAGCCGCCCGCGTGTCGCTCTCAAGGAGGCGGCTCGGAAAGGAAGGCGCAGTTCCGCGCTCTCGGGACGGCGTTAAGTGACGTTTTTATTAGAATATGACAGTCTTTATTTTATTTTATTATTTTATTATCTGCCAGGACCTTGCAGAGGGTGGTTTACACTTCCGCCACACTCAAGATGGCGGACGCACTAGGCCCCCTGCGAGAGGTGTCCCTGCCGATGCCTGCCGCCGGTCGCGGAGCCGTCGCCCGCCTCCGGCGCGGCTGACCCCGCCAGCCGTGTCCTCGCACCGGGAAGCACGGCGGAAAATCGCGCGGAAAGCGCGGGGCCGGCGTCGGAGTCCGGGCCGGATTCAGGCAGCCGACTAGACAGAAGCCCTTGTGAGGGGCGGCGGGGGCCCTAAGTGTACCACACTAAAGATGGCGGCTCGACCGGAAGTGGCTTCTGCCAGCACCCAAGATGGCGGCGAAGGGGCGGAAGTGTCGTCACTGCCACGCTAAAGATGGCGGTCGTGTGCACTGTTTTCTGACCTTCTCAATATGGCGGCAGGAAAGGCCCCCCCCCCCCCCCCCCCCCAAGCTGCGTCTACTCGGCTGCCTGAACGCGACGCCGACGCCGACGCCAGCCCAGCGCTTGCACGCAATTTTCTGAGGCGTTTCCCGCTACGCGGACACCGACTGTGGGGTCAGCGGCGCCTGGGGCAGGCGGGAGCATTCAGGCAGTCGAATAGACGGAGCGGGGGGGCGAGGGGGGGGGGGGGGGTCCTTCCGGCCGCCATCTTGAGAAGGTCGAATAGCCACATCGGTGCGGTATCGGTGACTTCCGCCCTTCTTCGCCAGGAGCGGCGATGGCGGGGAGCCCGGGGAGCAGCGCTGCCGGGCCGGGGGCACCGGGGCGGGTGCTCCGGGCTCGGAGGTGAGCGGGGAACGGGGACAGCCCCGAGCGGACGGTGGGGGCCGCGGGGGATCGGTATTCCGGCACAGGGATGAGTGTTCCGGCACAGGGGTGGCTGTCCCGGCACAGGGATGCGTTCATGGACTGTCTAATAATGTTATTTAACGATCGTGCAAGGAGATCTGTATAAAAAAATCCTCCGTGGTCATCCTTCTCCCAGCCCCGCTGTGTTTTCAGGATCTTGGGGGAAGAGTTTGGGTCTGAACAAGGCTCTCGGGCACAGGGTGGGATTCTTGGGGTGCAGGGCCAGGATTTGGACTCGATGCTCCCTGTGGGTCCCTTGCAGCCCAGGAAATGCTGCGATCCTGTGCCTCTGAGGGTGAAATAAAGGGGAGCGGTGGCGTTTGTGCCCGCTGTGTTCACGGCCCCGCCGGCTCAGGGCGGGTTAAAGGCGCAGCTGCCCCGAGACAGCGGGACCGGCCGGGGCTGCTCGCTCCCGGTGCTGCCGCCTCGTGGGGAGAGCCCGGCACTGCAGCCCGCGCAGGCGCTGGACCACGGGATGGGCGTGGAACAGCAGCGCAGGGGATGCTGAGGCAGCCCAGGGAATGCTGCGGTCCCAGGGAAGGCTGAGGCGTCCCCTGCCCGGGGCACTCGGCAGCAAAGCCCTGATGTTGAGCAGAAAAAGGAAAGTTCTGGGTTAGTGGGAGGAGGTTTCTGGAATGGAGCTGGGACAGGTGCTGATCCACGCATGGAATCACGGGCTGGTTTGGCTTGGAAGGGACCACCAGGATCATTTACACTCTGTTTGTTGTCTGATTGCACAGCGAAGAACATCCAGAACTGCCGCCTCACCCTCACGGACAGCAGGAATGTCTTCCATAGCTCTTGTTTTGGAATGGGAATGGCTGTTGGGAGCTCTGGCAGGACCAGGTAAGAAGAGAAATGGGATCATTGTGGCTGCTGCTGGAGGTGGTTTTCTGCTTTCCGGCTGTTCTTCTCATTGATCCTTTCACAGCAGTGTTCCTGGGCACATTTGAGGGTAATTCCAGGAATCTGAAACCAGATAAAAACTGGTGGGGAAAAAATGTGAACGCGATCCATTTCTGGTAGTTCCAAGCTTCTCCCACAACACCGTTCCAGGGGAAAGCTGATAAAAGGGTAAAGATGCAGAGGAACAAGTGCTGTAAAGCCCCCTGGCGCTCTGAGAGAGCAAACCTTCCAGTACTCCCAGCAGATCTCTTGGAGAAAGTGTGGGATCGCAAGGTTTTCCAGGAAAGCAAAACAAGGGTGGAGATGAGGGAATGGGCTTCCAGTTCTTCCTTGAGCTGAAAGCCTGGGGGAATTGAGAGGGGCCACAAGAACTGTTTGTGTAGGCAAATGGGAGTTTGGGGGCTGAATCTGAGTTTCCCTCTGGGGCATTTTTGAGGGAAAAGCTGAGGTGCTGTTTAAGGGAGAGAATGCACATTTTTGGGGTGGAAAAGGTTGAATCAATATTGTAGAGGAAGTAAAACGCTGGGGGTAAAAGTGGATGCAATCTGGAGGGGACAGATTGAATATTTTGGAGGCAAAATGGGGAACTGAGTAGTGGAGAGATGGGGAACATTTTGGAGGCAACACTTGACAAAGTCTCTGGGGTGGAGAACGACCACATTGAGGGAAAAATGAGGTGATGAGCAGTGGGCACGTAGGGAAGGTCGTGGGGGTAAATCTTGAGAAAAGCCCCGTGGTATTCAAGAAATGCTTGAAAGCAGGAGTGAGGAATTCAGTGGTGGAAAAATAGGGGAATTTTGCGGGGGTAAAACTTTAAAAGATCTAAGAGTTGAGAGTGTGTGTTTTTAGGTAGGAAGGATGTCTTGTTGAAGTTGGGCGTCTGGATTGTGGCATTTATGGATCCAGAAAGTAGAAGATAAAGGAGACTCCCAAAGCCTCGGTAGCTGTGTTAAGAAATCCGTCCCAGGGAAGAAAGGTACCTAAACCTCCTAGAAGTAGGGACTAATTAGCATGGGAAGGGGAAAACCCACCCCCAGTGGGAGAGAGCACGCCGGGTAAGGGAAGAGAAGGATGCCCTTAAGAAGAAGTAGGGAAGGTGAATTTCTCGGCTTGCTGAAATGTATCCAAAAGTTTGGAACCTGGGTCTGTGTGGAGGCCGGGATTTTCTCGGCCATATGCAGAGCCCAGCACTAGGAATAGAGTAATTCCAGGCTTTACAACGCCAAAAATGCAGTACCAGAGAGTTCTGTTATCCCGAGGACTTGGGGGATATTTGGCAAAAATTTCCGGGGGCCCAGGCTGGACCGAGCTTTTAACGCTCCCCGGATTCACGGGATCGGGGATTCCAGCGTGCCCTGCACGGGTTTTTTCAGGGAAGTCCCAAATCCTTCGTGTGAGCACGAAGCAGAATCCCCTGGGAGCTGTGAAGGCAACAGGATATTTCTTGGGAATTTTGAAGGGTTGGGTGAGTCCTCAGTGTTAGGTTGGAATGAACGCAAATTGTCCGGGAGTTGCTGGTTTGGGGATGGCCGGGTCTGGGTTTGGATTTGTGGGCACCGAGTGTTCCTTGTGTCAGCTTTAGGTCTTCTGGATTGGTGGGAATTGTCAGAGAAAAGAGAAGGCAATTGAAATGCGGAGCTCCATTCCTGGAGAAATGGTCGGGATGGGAGAGGAAAGGCTGTGGAGCTGCTGGGAGCTCCTGGAGAACGAAAGGATCTGAGGCCTGGAGGCAAAAGCTGTGGAACAAAGCCTGAAAAGGGTGTGGGGTGGGGCGGGAGGGGGAGGAGGGCACCGTGGTGGGGGGAAAGAGGGAAAGGATCCCTGCTCCGGGAATCCAGCAGGGACCAGGAGAGGATCATTTTCCATCCACTGCTCTCAGTGGAATCTTAATAAGGACGGTGGAAGGGAAGTGATTCGTTTGTTCTTAGGTTTGGAATGAAAGGTGCTCTTGCAGAGGGGACTATTGACCTGTTAAAATTCCGTTGGATACAGGAAAAGAGGGAGGAAGCAAGCAGCTGGGGAATGAAGGGGTGGATTTTTTGGTGGATACAGGGAAAGACACGGGAAGGGGCTCTCAAGTAAAATACACCTCACGGGCAGCACCAGGAGAAGCCTCAAGTGCCCTTTTTTTCCAAGCTCTGACATTCCAGAGGAGTAAGCAGTGGTCAGCCCATCACTTTCTGTATTCCTTGGATGCCCAGTGCTTTGTTGGGAAGAGATAATATTTGGAAATGAACAAATCCGGGGATGTAATTTCCTGATAGTAAAGCCCCAGAGACCCTGGTTTTGATATCCTTCCAGCACCCAAACGCAGCAGAGGGAATCCTGGCGGAGCTGGAAAACGCTGTCGCTCCGTCGGTGGAATTCCTGGGAACTGGAAAGCAGCAGAAGCAGCAAGAACAGAGTTGGAAGCAGGCTCCAGCCGGGTAAGGCAGACACCAAATCCTTTGGAACTGGGCAGGGGTGGGAAGAACGAATTCTTACATTTGTAGCCCAGGGATTCCTGAGCAGGATCCCGGCAGGGAAGACTGCAGGGATCAGGCTGGGGCCTGATCGCAGCTGGGGGCAGCGAGCCTTGGAATTGGCTGAAGGGAAGAAAGAGGGATCCTTTGAGCACAAGGATCAGGTGTCAAATGCGGAGATGGCATCAGACAATTCCTCGGGAGGGTTTAGTTCCTGGGCCAAATCGATCTCCTGCCTTGTGAAGGAGCTCAGAGAGCTGGGAAGAGCCCAAGCAACGCAGGGAATGCACCGGCAGATAAAAGTGCCGGGGAACGGTGGGGAAAAGCATCCGAACAGGGGGCCTCGTTTTGTACAGGGACGGTACAAAAAATTGTCCGAAAGAATAGGAATGGAATGGGATTTTACGTATTCCTCGGAGGCCACAATCCAGTGGGAAGGCTGAGAGAAAGAAACAAGGCCTAAAAAGGCAGATGAGCCAAATCTGCCCAAAGCCTCCAATGGCCACATTCCCTGGCATTGCTGAGGACTTCAGCCAAGCTCCAAGCAAAAGGTGAGCCCCTGATTTTGGTGCCAAGGGAAACTCCAAGTTAAGAATGATCCAAATATGAAGCGCTTCTCACAAAACTCAGCTTTGCAAACCTTTCTTTGGGCTAAAAAAGAAAAGATGGGAATGCCCTTGGCAGAAAAGCAGCTGTGAGGCACAGCAGGCTTCAAATGCCTGTCAGCAGGAGCTCCAGGAGAAACGGCTGCTGGCTCCGGGCATCCTGGGCTTTCCAGGCAGGTTTTGTAGCGGATTGCAAGGCAGTTTTCCTGCCTCTGGGGGGTGGCACCTGCATCCCGCTGGAAAGGGAAAATGTGGAGAGAGGGGCAAGCGGGAAGACGGTTGCTGATGTGTGTCCTTGGATTGCAGTTCCTCCCGGTGAGTCTGTGCTGCTGGAAGTTTGAAGGAGATCAGTCCTGGAGTACGTGTGGGTTCACCTGTGGGGTTTGGGAGCGACGCCGGACATGAAATTCCAGGGATGTTCCCTTTGCTGGAGTGAGAAGCAGTGGAAGCACTTTGCTGTCTGCTTCTTCATCGCCTTCGCCTCGGTCCCCTGGGGCTCCAGGTAATCCCCTCTCACCTTTGCTTTTCCAAGGGTCTCTAAATGAGGGCTTGAGCTTTGGTGTAGCTCCCTTTACAGGGAAGATCTGTTCCAGGAAAGGTCTCCTGGTCTGGACCAATGGCGTTGCAGGAAGAGCAGGAAACCCCGCAGCTCCTGTGGCTCCCTCATCCGATTTGCCTGCAGGCAGCAGCAAGGATCATTCCCAAGTGTCATCCCCTGGCTCCGTGACTCGGTGAGGTTGTGTTCCCCCAAAGGCCAGGGGCCGCTTTGTTTTGCAGCTCACGAAAGTCCAGCTCGGTGGTGCTGGGTTTGGTTTTTGTGTGTAATGAAGGCACTAAAAAATTCCCCTCCTTCACTGGCACAGCCCTGGAGTGGGAGCAGATTCCCCTTATCCCGCAGTTATCCCGCTCCTGCCCTGGATCCCTGCGGTGCCGTGTGTTCTCCAAGCTCACAGCACTGCTGGCTCTAAACAAGAAAAACAATCCCTGTTCCTTCTCTTCTCCGTCCTTGATGTTCCCAGGCCCTGCATCTCCCTGGCTATTCCCTGTGGGAGTCTTCATCTCCATCCCACCTTATCCCGATCAGATAAGGGTCTGAGACGTGTTTAGCAGCAAATGCATTCCTGTGAAGAAAGCCAAGAGCAAAGAGCATCCAGATGCAGAGAAGTCTTTAGAAAAGCGTTGCAGATGTGCAAATGAGGGATGTGTCTTCCTGCATGTCCTGTTGTTTTTCTCTGTCGCGTTTTGGAAGGGTTTCTCTCAGTGATTTCCTGCAGTCCAGGTGCGTCCCTTCTTTTGTCCAAATCCAGTGCCAGAGGATCGAACAACTGACGAGTGGGGCCTGGGATGAAAACGGTTCTCCTAAAATGAGGGAAACAATGCTAGAAGAGAAATGAGCATCCTTTTAATGCCTGGAATAAAAATGCTGGGAAAGGGCACTTTTTATTTGATATGGTGTCATTCTCCTTTTTTTTTCCATAGCTAAAACTCCACGGTGAGCAAGCAGAGCAGAAATAGGAAATGCAGGAGTCTTGGATTCCACAGTGGGATTAACTTCCCTTTTCTGCTCTCTTTCAGGACAGGAAAAACCACTGAACTCGCCCCATCTTTGGGACCAAGAGCTTTGGTGTTGGAGTAGGCAAAGCCAGCTAGGGCCCCCCTTGTCCTGCCCATGGTGTGGGTCAGGGACAGGCTCCTCTTCTCCTCTGTGCTGGGATGAACTGCCTAGGGAATGCTATTTCTGACAGCCCGGTCCTAGCCCCGGCTACTGGAAATGGGCGGAGGTGAAGAGGCAAGTGCCAGAGTTGCTTGGGGATGATGGAATTGTGGTGTTTGGCTGTGCCCAGAGGGGCAGGTTGGGCATTTCTGTGTGTCTGAGGACCGGTTTGGGTGCTGGGGAGCCCGGGGAGCCGAGCTCTCAGTGCATTCCCAGCTCACCCGGGGGTGGGAGCTGGTGCAGGGCTGGGTGACAGCCTCTGGTCGGGCTCGGGGCAGGCCCTGGCCCCGGCACAGACACGCTGGGGTGGTTTGGGGCCGCTTGGGGAGCAATGGGAAGAAAATGAGGGATGGTGCTGGGCGGAGCGATCGGCCTGCGCTCGTGTCAGCGCAGCCGTGCAGGGCACTGGGATCTGGGTAAAACACCGGCTCTCCTGGTGTTCAGGGAAGCAAGGTCTGTATTTATCCATACATATTTATCCCTACATATTTATCCCTATATTTATCCATGGATTATCCATATATGTTTATCCATATACATTTATCCATATTTTTATCCACGTATGTACCCATGAATTTATCCCTATATTTACCCATGTATTTCCCCAGGTATTTTATAAACACTCAAGTGCCATATCCATGTATTTTATGAGCACTTCCAGGGTTGGTGACTCCACCACTGCCCTGGGCAGCTGTTCCAGCGCTGGACAACCCTTCCCATGCTGGGCCAGGAGATGGATTCTGGAAATGCAGACTCTGAGGAGCTGGGGATTAAGGCAGCATTGGATTCCTTTATTCTCCCAGAAGGATAAAGGAGATTTATCCCCAGACGAACCAGAGGTGATCACACTGAGGTCATTAGTGGGATTTCTTCCTTACTCCCACAAATACCCACTGGGGTGACAGAGTTCCCTACAAGGGCGGTGTTGGAAGGAGCTGCTGGAATGTTTTGCTGTTTATTGGGATCCACAGGATGTTTGGTGTCTCTCAGAGCTGTTCCAGGCTTTCCACAGACCCAAACGCTCCTCACACTTCTCCTCAGAGTAGAGAGGTTTCCCAGAGTGCTGGTTTTTAATTTCAGATGCTGGGATAACGACACGGCTTCAGGAGGCAGGAGACTCATTGTGCTGTGCCTCAGTCCAGGCAGGGACAACCCCCAGCTAATAAAAACCTCTTTAAAGCACAAAAAGTCCCATTAAGCTGATATTATAAAGGCTGCAAATTGAAGCAGGCCTCAATCAGAAAGCAGCAGAATTTAATTCCCCCCCCTTGCCCATTTGCATGATGATCTCCTTCCTAATTGCCCATCTACGCTTTTCCCACAGAAGTGCTGTCCCGAGGTTGGAGATGGTTCCAGCTTTATGGAGCTTTGATCTTTATCTGGTTTTACTTTTTACAGGGCACAGAACCCGAGAGTGGCAGCTGCTTTCCTCTTGTTCCTCCTGTGGCAGTGAACTGCTCTTCCCGAGGACGGCTGCAGGAATTCTCAGGCAGCAGAACGTATGGAATGCCAGGCACGCTACAGAATTCCAGTGGGAGCAGCAGGAACTTCTGTTCTTTACTGGCAGGGCTGTGCCATGAAGGGGAGCTCGGAGATATTGGTCAGCTCAGGGAATGAGCCTGGCTCATGGTAAGGAAATTCACTGTGCAGTTACTTCGGGCCCTTCTCCTTCTCCTCCTCCTTCTCCTTCTCCTCCTCCTCCTCCTCCTCCTCCTCCTCCTCCTCCTTCTCCTTCTCCTTCTCCTTCTCCTTCTCCTTCTCCTTCTCCTTCTCCTTCTCCTTCTCCTTCTCCTTCTCCTTCTCCTTCTCCTTCTCCTTCTCCTTCTCCTTCTCCTTCTCCTTCTCCTTCTCCTTCTCCTTCTCCTTCTCCTTCTCCTTCTCCTTCTCCTTCTCCTTCTCCTTCTCCTTCTCCTTCTCCTCCTCCTCCTTCTCCTTCTCCTTCTCCTTCTCCTTCTCCTTCTCCTTCTCCTTCTCCTTCTCCTTCTCCTTCTCCTTCTCCTTCTCCTTCTCCTTCTCCTTCTCCCTCTCTTCCCAACACCAGTTCCAGACCTCAGTATAATCCATGTTCCCACAGCCTGACCTTGCAGTTTTCCCAGTTTAGCAGCCCCAGCCACACTTGCAGCCTCTCTGTCTGGACTTTGTCTTGCTGAAATCTCCCTTTGTTGATCCTTTGCTGCCTCACCTTTTATCCAGCAATAACGTGCAGTGGGTGGAAGCTTCTCAGAATTCCCTCCCTGTTCCACTGGAAACATTCCCAAGTGGAAGCAGCTGCACTGCCCATCAGCACTTGCCTGCTTTTAGGGGTGGTTGAGGCATGAAGGATGCAACAAATGGAGTTGGCTCTAAGGGGATGAAATGCTCCCCCTGAGGCTGCTCAGAGAGCTGGAGCTGAGGAATCCGGGTGGGAATCACTGCAGGAAAAAGGAAGGAAAAGAGAGCAGAGGAACAGGGATGCAATTCCAACCTCTCCAAGGACTGGGATGGGCACATTCACCAACACCATTTAATCTAGACACGATTTCTTCTTTGCCTCTGGCTGCCAGGAGCAGGATGAGCAGTTTAATGAGTTTAAATAGTGAATAGTTTAATTAGCTGGAAGAGACTGGATCAATAGCTGCTTAAACAAACAACTGGATCCCTGTTTCCAAGCTTGGATGTAGTTTTGGAAGGTTCCTGGCAGTTTGGCAGGGATTAGTGATGCTGAGAATGTGCTTTTTTGTGGGTTTGGGGCTTTTACTCCTGTTCACGTGGCTGCTCTTTTTCTTGTTGAGTGGAAAACAGGAGGGAAAGAGCAACGATGGAAGGAATTCCACTCTTGCTGCTTGAAGGGATGGATCAGGAAGGGAACAGGCTGCAGGGAATTTGGAGTGCAAACTGAGATCTCTCCGATATTTTCGGCTCAGTCAGTCCATCAGTGCTTGGTGGCTGTTTAGGCCACGTGCAAGGTGAATGATGGTGCACATGGCAGAGCTGCTGGTGGCTCCTTCCCCTGCCCGGCTGTCAGTCACCCTGCAGGGTGCTGGAGCAGCGTGCCAGAGGCCGTGGATCCTATGGATCCCATGGATCCCAGGGGCGTGATCAGGAGCCTGGGCCTGCTGGCCACTCCTTGCTCTCTCTTACCCTGATTTTTCAGCTCTGCAGCGAATCCAGCTTGAGTTTTTCAACCCCCTAGAAACCCAGGGACCTTTCATGTCTGTTCTCAGATCTGGGATTTAAATCCAGCCCTTATCAAAGCACCCCGTGACCAGGCAGGCCCTGAATCCCAGCAGGGATCTGACAAAGAGGGACCTGACATCCTAAAGAAACCCTTTGAAATCCTGCTGGGATTGATTTGTATCCATAATGGAGCCCCGAGCTCTCTGCCAGGGAGAGATGAAGCTGCTCCTTTGCTTTATTATCCTCAGGCCCTTCCCAGCTTTGAGGGAAATTCAGTCCCTCTTCAAGCCCCAAAATCATGGAAAAGCTCCTTTGTATCCTCTCCACAGCCCCTACGTGGATTAATCAACTTTTTATTTGATATGGTGTCATTCTCCTTTTTTTTCCATGGCTAAAACTCCACGGTGAGCAATCAGAGCAGAAATAGGAAATGCAGGAGTCTTGGATTCCACAGTGGGATTAACTTCCCTTTTCTGCTCTCTTTCAGGACAGGAAAAACCACTGAACTCGCCCCATCTTTGGGACCAAGAGCTGTGGTGTTGGAGTAGGCAAAGCCAGCTAGGGCCCCCCTTGTCCTGCCCATGGTGTGGGTCAGGGACAGGCTCCTCTTCTCCTCTGTGCTGGGATGAACTGCCTAGGGAATGCTATTTCTGACAGCCCGGTCCTAGCCCCGGCTACTGGAAATGGGCGGAGGTGAAGAGGCAAGTGCCAGAGTTGCTTGGGGATGATGGAATTGTGGTGTTTGGCTGTGCCCAGAGGGGCAGGTTGGGCATTTCTGTGTGTCTGAGGACCGGTTTGGGTGCTGGGGAGCCCGGGGAGCCGAGCTCTCAGTGCATTCCCAGCTCACCCGGGGGTGGGAGCTGGTGCAGGGCTGGGTGACAGCCTCTGGTCGGGCTCGGGGCAGGCCCTGGCCCCGGCACAGACACGCTGGGGTGGTTTGGGGATGCTTGGGGAGCCGTGGGAGGAAAATGAGGGATGGTGCTGGGCGGAACGGTCGGCCTGCGCTCGTGTCAGCGCAGCCGTGCAGGGCACTGGGATCTGGGTAAAACACCGGCTCTCCTGGTGTTCAGGGAAGCAAGGTCTGTATTTATCCATACATATTTATCCCTACATATTTATCCCTATATTTATCCATGGATTATCCATATATGTTTATCCATATACATTTATCCATATTTTTATCCACGTATTTACCCATGAATTTATCCCTATATTTACGCATGTATTTCCCCAGGTATTTTATGAACACTCAAGTGCCATATCCATGTATTTTATGAGCACTTCCAGGGTTGGTGACTCCACCACTGCCCTGGGCAGCTGTTCCAGCGCTGGACAACCCTTCCCATGCTGGGCCAGGAGATGGATTCTGGAAATGCAGACTCTGAGGAGCTGGGGATTAAGGCAGCATTGGATTCCTTTATTCTCCCAGAAGGATAAAGGAGATTTATCCCCAGACGAACCAGAGGTGATCACACTGAGGTCATCAGTGGGATTTCTTCCTTACTCCCACAAATACCCACTGGGGTGACAGAGTTCCCTACAAGGGCGGTGTTGGAAGGAGCTGCTGGAATGTTTTGCTGTTTATTGGGATCCACAGGATGTTTGGTGTCTCTCAGAGCTGTTCCAGGCTTTCCACAGACCCAAACGCTCCTCACACTTCTCCTCAGAGTAGAGAGGTTTCCCAGAGTGCTGGTTTTTAATTTCAGATGCTGGGATAACGACACGGCTTCAGGAGGCAGGAGACTCATTGTGCTGTGCCTCAGTCCAGGCAGGGACAACCCCCAGCTAATAAAAACCTCTTTAAAGCACAAAAAGTCCCATTAAGCTGATATTATAAAGGCTGCAAATTGAAGCAGGCCTCAATCAGAAAGCAGCAGAATTTAATTCCTCCCCCTTGCCCATTTGCATGATGATCTCCTTCCTAATGGCCCATCTACGCTTTTCCCACAGAAGTGCTGTCCCGAGGTTGGAGATGGTTCCAGCTTTATGGAGCTTTGATCTTTATCTGCTTTTACTTTTTACAGGGCACAGAACCCGAGAGTGGCAGCTGCTTTCCTCTTGTTCCTCCTGTGGCAGTGAACTGCTCTTCCCAAGGACGGCTGCAGGAACTCTCAGGCAGCAGAACGTATGGAATGCCAGGCACGCTACAGAATTCCAGTGGGAGCAGCAGGAACTTCTGTTCTTTACTGGCAGGGCTGTGCCATGAAGGGGAGCTCGGAGATATTGGTCAGCTCAGGGAATGAGCCTGGCTCATGGTAAGGAAATTCACTGTGCAGTTACTTCGGGCCCTTCTCCTTCTCCTTCTCCTCCTTCTCCTCCTTCTCCTCCTCCTTCTCCTTCTCCTCCTCCTTCTCCTTCTCCTTCTCCTTCTCCTTCTCCTTCTCCTTCTCCTTCTCCTTCTCCTTCTCCTTCTCCTTCTCCTTCTCCCTCTCTTCCCAACACCAGTTCCAGACCTCAGTATAATCCATGTTCCCACAGCCTGACCTTGCAGTTTTCCCAGTTTAGCAGCCCCAGCCACACTTGCAGCCTCTCTGTCTGGACTTTGTCTTGCTGAAATCTCCCTTTGTTGATCCTTTGCTGCCTCACCTTTTATCCAGCAATAACGTGCAGTGGGTGGAAGCTTCTCAGAATTCCCTCCCTGTTCCACTGGAAACATTCCCAAGTGGAAGCAGCTGCACTGCCCATCAGCACTTGCCTGCTTTTAGGGGTGGTTGAGGCATGAAGGATGCAACAAATGGAGTTGGCTCTAAGGGGATGAAATGCTCCCCCTGAGGCTGCTCAGAGAGCTGGAGCTGAGGAATCCGGGTGGGAATCACTGCAGGAAAAAGGAAGGAAAAGAGAGCAGAGGAACAGGGATGCAATTCCAACCTCTCCAAGGACTGGGATGGGCACATTCACCAACACCATTTAATCTAGACACGATTTCTTCTTTGCCTCTGGCTGCCAGGAGCAGGATGAGCAGTTTAATGAGTTTAAATAGTGAATAGTTTAATTAGCTGGAAGAGACTGGATCAATAGCTGCTTAAACAAACAACTGGATCCCTGTTTCCAAGCTTGGATGTAGTTTTGGAAGGTTCCTGGCAGTTTGGCAGGGATTAGTGATGCTGAGAATGTGCTTTTTTGTGGGTTTGGGGCTTTTACTCCTGTTCACGTGGCTGCTCTTTTTCTTGTTGAGTGGAAAACAGGAGGGAAAGAGCAACGATGGAAGGAATTCCACTCTTGCTGCTTGAAGGGATGGATCAGGAAGGGAACAGGCTGCAGGGAATTTGGAGTGCAAACTGAGATCTCTCCGATATTTTCGGCTCAGTCAGTCCATCAGTGCTTGGTGGCTGTTTAGGCCACGTGCAAGGTGAATGATGGTGCACATGGCAGAGCTGCTGGTGGCTCCTTCCCCTGCCCGGCTGTCAGTCACCCTGCAGGGTGCTGGAGCAGCGTGCCAGAGGCCGTGGATCCTATGGATCCCATGGATCCCAGGGGCGTGATCAGGAGCCTGGGCCTGCTGGCCACTCCTTGCTCTCTCTTACCCTGATTTTTCAGCTCTGCAGCGAATCCAGCTTGAGTTTTTCAACCCCCTAGAAACCCAGGGACCTTTCATGTCTGTTCTCAGATCTGGGATTTAAATCCAGCCCTTATCAAAGCACCCCGTGACCAGGCAGGCCCTGAATCCCAGCAGGGATCTGATAAAGAGGGACCTGACATCCTAAAGAAACCCTTTGAAATCCTGCTGGGATTGATTTGTATCCATAATGGAGCCCCGAGCTCTCTGCCAGGGAGAGATGAAGCTGCTCCTTTGCTTTATTATCCTCAGGCCCTTCCCAGCTTTGAGGGAAATTCAGTCCCTCTTCAAGCCCCAAAATCATGGAAAAGCTCCTTTGTATCCTCTCCACAGCCCCTACGTGGATTAATCAACTTTTTATTTGATATGGTGTCATTCTCCTTTTTTTTCCATGGCTAAAACTCCACGGTGAGCAATCAGAGCAGAAATAGGAAATGCAGGAGTCTTGGATTCCACAGTGGGATTAACTTCCCTTTTCTGCTCTCTTTCAGGACAGGAAAAACCACTGAACTCGCCCCATCTTTGGGACCAAGAGCTTTGGTGCTGGAGTAGGCAAAGCCAGCTAGGGCCCCCCTTGTCCTGCCCATGGTGTGGGTCAGGGACAGGCTCCTCTTCTCCTCTGTGCTGGGATGAACTGCCTAGGGAATGCTATTTCTGACAGCCCGGTCCTAGCCACGGCTACTGGAAATGGGCGGAGGTGAAGAGGCAAGTGCCAGAGTTGCTTGGGGATGATGGAATTGTGGTGTTTGGCTGTGCCCAGAGGGGCAGGTTGGGCATTTCTGTGTGTCTGAGGACCGGTTTGGGTGCTGGGGAGCCCGGGGAGCCGAGCTCTCAGTGCATTCCCAGCTCACCCGGGGGTGGGAGCTGGTGCAGGGCTCTGGTCGGGCTCGGGGCAGGCCCTGGCCCCGGCACAGACACGCTGGGGTGGTTTGGGGATGCTTGGGGAGCAATGGGAAGAAAATGAGGGATGGTGCTGGGCGGAGCGATCGGCCTGCGCTCGTGTCAGCGCAGCCGTGCAGGGCACTGGGATCTGGGTAAAACACCGGCTCTCCTGGTGTTCAGGGATGCAAGGTCTGAGGGACCGGATTTACTTGGGGTTTTCCAGGACAGCAGGAAGAAGAGGAAATGTGGTGCCAGAGGTGCGTCCCATCAGGTTGCAGTTCCCTCTTTCCCATTTCCATTTCCTCCTCAGTGCAGGTGTCCCCTGCAGCCCATGAGCACGGGGCCGGTGACAACTCCCTGTCTGTAGAGGGATTCCTTATGGAACAAGGGCAGATGACACTTGTGTGAGGCTTACGACTGTTAGAATTAGACCGGG
This sequence comes from Coloeus monedula, assembly GCF_965178545.1. Classification (NCBI taxonomy): domain Eukaryota; kingdom Metazoa; phylum Chordata; class Aves; order Passeriformes; family Corvidae; genus Coloeus; species Coloeus monedula. The sequence goes on along the minus strand of NW_028120777.1, from coordinate 195,544 downwards.
ATGGGTTTAAGGAAAACTAGAATCGTGTGTTAATCTTACTGGTCAATGAACAAATGGAATCCACACTTCTATAAGAAAAAATAGAGTGTATGGAGCATATAGAAGAAGCTGTTTTTGCCTGCTGCTGCTGCTTGGCTGTATCATGTAACCCCATTCGAACTCTGCCTTCAAGACAGCTGTGAGACCGTGAAATAAAGAACTCAGCAGAACAGCAGCCTCCTCTGCTCTTTCACCCTGGTCCGAGAAGGAGGGGTACCCTGTCAAAGGCTCAACACTTGCCTTTGTGACTTTGTTTCTAAATTTCTACCTTTCTAATTTTGTTTGTTTCTAATTTTTTTGTTTGTTTGTTTCTAACTTTGTTTGTTTTCAACTTTCTCCCTTTAGAAATTTGTTTGTTTCTTGTATTTTACCTCTTTGTTTGTTTCTAAATTTCTGCCGTTGTAACTTTGTTTCTAACTTTCTACTTTTAAAGTTTCATTTGTTTTTAACTTTTTACCATTCCTCCCAGCGAGGGCTGTGTGCAGAATACTAAAACGTGTTAAGTTCTTCATTTTTACATCTATAGGCAAATGCTACTGATGTAGATGTAAATTCATTTTGAAATGAGCCAGCCCTCTCTCTCTACTCTGTCACATACAGCAATATAAGAAGCTGGGAATAGAGATCCGCAGGTTTTGAGAATAAGGAGCCGGCGTTTTTCTGTAGGAAGGAAAGCAGCAAGCGCCTGGCCCCAGGAGCCGAGACGCTCGGGCTGCAGGAGCTGCAGAGCGCCCGGAGCCGGCTTTTCCCTGTGCTCTGTGCCTGCCCCCGGGCTGAGCTGGGCGGCGCTGCTGCCGCCCGGTGCCGGCTGAGCCGAGAGGGCGGCGGCCTCGGTGGCTGCCGAGCGTGGCAAGGAGCGGGAGCGAGCGGGGCGGTGTCTGTCAGCGGAGGGGAGGGTCCCGAGAGCGGCCCCGGTGCGGCCCCGGTGCGCGGGGCGGGCCCGGCCCGGGAGAGAGGGGCGGGGCCCCGAGCGATGGAGCCGCCCCCGTGCCGGGCAGGGCGGGCCCCGGGGCGGGGCGGGGCCGGGGCTCTGGGGCGGGGCCGAGCGGGGCCGGGGGCGGCTTCAGGGGCGGGGCCGGGCCCGGCTCAGGTGCGCGGGGCGGGGTCCGCACAGGTGCGCGGGGTCCCAGGGCGGCTGCGCAGGGCGGGGCCGAGGTGATTTAAGCCCCCGAAATCGCCCCTGCCGCCATTTGCTCCCTCAGAGCTCGGGGAGGCTGCGGCCGGGCCGGGCTCCCCCGGCGTGGCCCGGGAGAGGCCCCCGCTCCCCCTCTTTCTTCCCCGTCTTTCTTCCCCCTCTTTCTCCTGCCCTTATCCTTCTCCTCCTTCCCCCGCTTATCACCTCTTTCCTACCCCCCCCAGTTTCTTTCTCTCTCCCCCACACCCTCCCTGTCTCTCCCAGCCCCCTGCCTGCCCTCTCCCCAGCGCCCCCCCACCCTCTCTCCCTGCTCCCCTGTGCATCCCCGACCCCCCCCGCCTCCTTTCTCCCCCACCCCTCCTTTCTCCCCTCTCCGTACCCCGTTCCCCAACCCGACTCCCCTCTCTTCCTCCTCCTCTGACCATCATCCCTCCCCCTCACCCGACCTTTCCCTTCCCCCCTCGTTCTCCCCAACCCACCCCGACTCCTCTCCCTACCCCATCTCATCCCTCCCCGTTCCCTCTTTCCCCCGCAGCCGCGGGGCTCGGGGCGCCGGAGAATAAAGCCCAGAGGGCCGGAGCCCGGCGCCCCTGCCCTCGCTGGAGCCTCGCACGGGGGACCCGCTCGGCGGGTCCCCCGTGCAGTACAAAAACAGCGCCGGGGCTCCGGCTTTCCACACATCACACTGGGGATCCCCTCCTCAGGAGGGGTTCCCGGGGGGGGTGGTGGGTTTTGGGGAGGGTGGTGGGTTGGGGTGGGCCCCCTCCTCAGGAGGGGTTCCCGGGGGGGTGGTGGGTTTCGGGGAGGGTGGTGGGTTGGGGTTGGGGTGGGCCCCCTCCTTAGGAGGGGGTCCCGGGGGGGTGGGTGGGATGGGCCCCCTCCGGAGGAGGGGGTCCCGGGAGGGGGTCAGGGTGGGCCCCCTCCGGAGGAGGGGGTCCGGGGGAGGGGGGTGGGGCGGAGGGGGGACTTTCCCCCCCTCCAGTCCCCGCCCCCTCTCTCGGACCCCCTCCTCCGGACGGGGCTCCCCCCGGCCCCCTCCCGGGACCCCCTCCTCCGGACCGGGGCCCCGGGGGGAGGGAGGGTGGGGTGGGGGGGTCCGGGCGGGAGGGGCTGTTGGTTTGGCCTGTGAGCTCTATGTCTGTTCATGCCACAGAGTGACGTGACCCCCTCTGCTTCCCCCCCCCACCCCGAGGCCCCGGTCCGAAGGAGGGGGTCCCGGGGAGGGGGCTGGGGTGAGCCCTGTCCGGAGGAGGGGGTCCGGGAGAGGGGGCGGGGACTGGAGGGGGGGAAAGTCCCCCCTCCGCCCCACCCCCCTCCCCCGGACCCCCTCCTCCGGAGGGGGCCCACCCTGACCCCCTCCCGAGACCCCCTCCTCCGGAGGGGGCCCCCCCCAACCCACCACCCTCCCTGAAACCCACCCACCCCCCGGGACCCCCTCCTGAGGAGGGGGCCCCCCCCAACCCACCACCCTCCCTGAAACCCACCCACCCCCCGGGACCCCCTCCTGAGGAGGGGGCCCACCCCAACCCACCACCCTCCCTGAAACCCACCACCCCCCCGGGAACCCCTCCTGAGGAGGGGATCCCCAGTGTGATGTGTGGAAAGCCGGAGCCCCGGCGCTGTTGTTGTACTGCACGGGGGACCCGCCGAGCGGGCCCGGCCCGTGTGGGCTCCAGCGAGGGCAGGGGCGCCGGGCTCCGGCCCTCTGGGCTTTATTCTCCGGCGCCCCGTGCCCCGCGGCTGCGGGGGAAAGACGGGACAGACGATGGGAATAAGGGAGCAGAGGGGGTCAAAGAAGGAGCGCAGGTGGGGGGTTCGGGGTGTGCAGGGAGAGGTGGGATGGGGGGACAGGAAAGGAGGCGGGGGGAAGACGAGGACGGAGCACAAGTGGGGGGTCAAGGTGCAGAGGGGAAACGAGGGAAGAGGAACAGGGGGAGGTGGAGGGGGAAGGAAAGGTGGGAGACGGAGGGGGAGGATTGAGGGCAGGTGGGGGGAACTGGGAGGGGAAGGGGAGCAGGGTGAGGGGGCAGGGGGGACCCGGGATGGGGGCGAAGGAACGGTGGAGAAGGGGAGAGAGGGTGGAGGGGTAGGGCAGGGTTGGGGTGTGTAGGGGGACAGGGAGGGGGGATGGGGGGGACCGGGCCGGGGGGGGAGGGAGGGGAGGGCTAGGGGGGAGAGGGGGGGGGTAGGGGGGGGGTGTAGGGGGTGGGGGAGGGGAGGCAGAGGGGGGAGAACGGAGAAGGGTTAGAAGAAGACAAACAAACACAAATATAAAGGAAAAGAACTACAGAGACATAGAAATACGGAAATACAGAGATCTAGAGCCCGGTCCGGCCACAACCGTTCCCACCGAGCGCCGAGGGAGCAAATGGCGGCGCCGCCGATTCCCGAGGCTTAAATCCCCTCGGCCCCGCCCCGCGCAGCCGCTCTGGGGCCCCGCGCACCTGTGCGGACCCCGCCCTTCACACCTGTGCCGGGCCCGCCCCGCCCCGCCCGCGCCCGTAAATGCCGGCGGATCCGCGCCCGCTCCGCTTTGTGCGGTGGATGCTCATCCTGCTCTTCCCGGGCTGTGGCGGGACCGTCGTTCGGAGCGCTGTGCGGAGCCCGGCACCGGGGGCTGCTCCCGGCGCTGCGCCGAGCCCGAGGCGCTGAGGTGGGAACGGGACCCGGGCCCTGGGATTCGGGGCTGGGTCCTGTCGGTGTCTGCTGGGGGTCCCGGGCCGAGCCGCTTGTCTCTCGGCGGGCGGGGTGCGGCTGCCGGGCTCGGAGAACTGAGGTGGGATGGGGGATGGCATTAGGCATCGGGATCGCCGCGGCTGGCAAGTGCCGCTCCGGGATTGGCGCTGGCGCCGAGCCCGGCGCTGCCGCTCCGGCTGCGGCCAGCGCGGGGCTGGGCTCCCGCCGGAGCTCCGGCTACGCTCCCGCTACGGCCGCGGGGAGCCGGGGCCGTGCCGGTGCCGGGCCCGCCGGGAGGGCGGCGCTTCCCCGCAGCAGGCGCTGGATCGCGCCTGGAAGCGGCCGGGCCGCGGGGACCGCCCGTGCCCGCCCCGGCACCCCCCGAGGCCGCCGCTCCCTCAGCGCCGCCCGCCCTGTGGGGCGCCCCCTGGCGCAACCGGAGCGCCGGCGCTCCCGGCCCGGCCCCGCCCGCAGCCCCCGCGGGGACGCGGAGCTCCCCCAGCCCCGGCACTGCCGAGGCCGCCGCACCCCCTGCCCCGGGCCGCTCCCCCGGGGCCTCCCGCCCGCCGCGCCCCCGCCCAACCAGCGCGCCTGCAGCGGGACGAGCCGCTCCCCCGGCCCGGCCGCTGGCGCCGAGGCCGCTGCTGCCGCTCCTGCTCTGACTGCGCCCGCTGCGGGACCGGGGCCTCGCCGGGGCTCGCTGCTGCTTGAGCCGCTCATCCCACAACTGCCGCTTGACACCTGATGCTCTCCTTCCTCCCCCCCGCTTTCTCTGCGGCTTGCACGCTCCACTGCAAAAACCTCTGGCTTTAAAAGGCCAGGGAAAAATGTTTCTTCTTTATTTCCAGAGCACAGGAGATCCTGAGTGGCAATGGCTACACAAGGACCACCAAGTCGAACCCTTATGTGAATGGCTCCTCTGGCCACTGAACCCACACCTGGGCACTCTCAGCACCCTGCTCCAGCCAAGCCAATCTCAGCTCCTGGCAATGTCCTGCCTGGGATAGGAATGCCAAGTGCCAGCAAGATCATTCCTATGCAAATATAACTCCTTCTTTTATGCTAATGCTGCTTGCCACACCAGCCCCTGTAATTGCCATAGGGCAGAGCTCCATGGCCAGCACCTGATCATGCAACAACACAGGTGAGCAGTTGTGTGACAGCACTGAACTCTTCCCATAACCCTGATTTCCTGCCCTTTCCAGGATTTACCCAACAGCTGCAAAGGTGCTTGTTCCATGGCCCTTTCCAGGGAGAAATGAGCAAGGCAAGTCCTGAGGGTTCACTTGGTCCACGGCCAAAGCTCTTCTGGAGAAGGTCAGGGCTGCTCCTGCCTGCAGAGGGGCCTTTCCCACAGGTGAGTGTTCACAGCCCAAAATCCCAGGGGCTGCTGAGGCCGGGCCAGCTTTTGTGGCCCAGAGCTGCACAGAGCTCTCAGCAACTCCTGCTCACTGCCAGGAGTGTTCCTTGGTGCTCCTTCCGTGTGTCCCAGCTGGCAGGGAATGGGGGGAAGGAGAAGGCCAGGAGGCCCAGGAAGGGAAGCAGCAGCTCTTGTGCTTTGGATTTGCAGAGAGGAGCTGTGCCTGCAGTGTCCTGCCCGTGGCACGCAGTGTGCCAAACACACATCCCAGGAACGGGCACTGGGCTGCCCGGGCAGCGCTGGGATGGACATGGATAAAGGGCTGCCCGCGGCCCCTCGGCCAGGGGCTGCTCTGAACAGGCACCCAGAGATGCTTCAGTCCCGACAGACCCCACTGACACCCCAAAAATGCCCCAAGGAACAGCTGGCACTGGGGAATGTCAGCATGGGCTGTTTGCAGAGGGGCTCAGACAGCAATTCCCAGTGCTGACCTCCCACACACCTGCCAGCTATGTCCCAGCCACCCAAAATGCCTTCCCTTCCAGCCTGAGGCCATCATCCCTCAGCAGTGTTAAAGCCAAGGCAAGCTTCCCCCACAGCAATGAAATGCCAAGCAATGCCCTCAGAGATGCCTTCAAATGAAAGGTCAGAGTCAGAGAAATCTCTTTGGATTGAGTTGGGAGTTTTTGGGGAGCCAGCTGGAACTGCACAACTGATGGAAAGCTTTCCCAGGTGGCTCCCACTGCAGGTGCCCTGAAGGCAGGGATGTGCATCCCTTTCCTGAGGGAAAAGAACTTGCAGAGGCCACTCCTGAGGCTCTGGAATGAAATCAACTCCTGCAGGGAGAGAAGTCCTCCCGTGGGCACAGGGGCTGCCTCAGCACAGGCTGGGAGCGTGTCCAGCCAGCGCCTGTTCCTGCTTTCAAATATCACCTGGAGCCCCAGCTCGGGGGGTGCAGGCAGCTGAATTCCAGGGAACTCTGTCAGGTGCCCCCAGGGACATTGGGGGGGGGGGGGCTGGGGGATGAGGGTTACAAACAGCAAATTCTATGGAACATGAAGCTGTCCTTGCCCTGACCCTGCTGAGCTTCCCTGGAAGCTCTGCTGGTTCCTGCCACAGCTGGTGTTAAATAGGCAGCTCTGCATGGGAATATCCATGCTCCAGGAGGCGCTGGGAGGCTATGCCAGTGGCAATTCAGCAGGGAATTCAGGGCTTTGGGTAGAATTCATCTGAACTAGCAAAGCCAACCCCCAAATCTGCCCACCACCCAGGGAACAATCTTTGTGCTGCCCTGGCAGCCAAAGCCCCTGGGCTGGCAAATGGATGGAATGATCTAAATGCCAGCATCCCCCAAAGGGACAATGCCATCACCTCCCTTTGCTCCCAATGTGTCCACTGTGTTCCCCACAGGTACCCTGGGGATGCCAGGGAGGTGCCTTTGCCCACAGTGCCTTTCTCCTGCCCCTCTCCAGCCTGAGGCCTCTTCTCCCTTCCCTGCCAGCTGATGCCAAGGAAGGAAGACACAGTGAGTGCTGAGTTGACCTCCAAATAGTCCTTCCCTCACCTTGAGATGACCTGAGATTTTACCCCCAAAATGTCCCCATCTGCCTCCTTCTGAGTTCCTCATTTTTTACAAGGAAGCATTCTTTCTCTGCTCTGGAGATTACCACAAGATTTGCCCCCAAAACTTTCCCCACCTGTCCACTACCTCTTTCCTCATTTCCACCTCAATCTTTTCATTCTTTGCCCTACAGATGCTTTCAATTTTTACCCCTCTGAACTTCCCTACCTGTCCATAAGTGATTACCTCAGTTTACCCCATCAAGTGAATTCTCTCTGCTACAGATCACCTCAGATTTTACCTCCAACATTTTCCGTACATCTCCACCACTGACTGAGTACTTTATTTTTACCTCCAAATACTCATTTTCTACCATGGAGATTCCCTCAAGTTTTACCTGCCAGATTTACCCACCTGTCCACAGCAATTCCCTCAGTTTACCTCAGGATGCTCCTGCTCTCTCCTAGAGATGACCTCACATTTTACCCCCTCAGTTTTCTCTACCTGCCCAGTTCTGATCACCTCCTTTTTACCTCAAAACATGAGTTCTTTCTTCTACAGATGAACTCGGATTTTATCACCAAAATGTCTATTTTGTCCCCTGTGCACTGACTAGATTTTAAAACCCAAACCACGCAGGTTATGTCCGTCTTACCCCCAAAATGTTCATTCTGTCCCCTACAAATTAGGTCAGATTTTTTCTCAAAACCACTTATGGTTCCTACATAATTACCTCAGGGTTTGCCCCCCACATTCTACCTCATCTTGACTACTGATCACCTCATTGCTTCCTCAATATGTTCATTCTTTGCCCTACAGATCTTCCCAAGTTTTACACCCCAAATTTCCTTGCCTAGCCCCAGTGATTGCCTCAGTTCATGTCAGTGGTCACACTCTCCCTAGAGATTACCTCAAGTTTAACCCCCAAAATTTTCCTTAACTGTCCACAACTTATTACCTCATTTTTACCAAAAAAGATTCATTCTCAACCTTTAGATCATTTCAAGTTTGACCCCCCAAAATTCCCCTACCTGTCCACTACTGATTCCCTCATTCTTCCTTCAATATTTATTTCCTTTCTACCATGTAGCTTCTATCAAGATTTACCCCCAAAGTTTTCCATCTGTCTACTACTGCTTACCTCATTTTTACCTCAAAATGTTCTTTCTACAGCTTATTTAATATTATTTTTACACAAGTTTCCCTATCTGCCCACAACTGATTCCCTCATGTTACCTCAGTGTGTTCATGCTCTCCCCTAGAGATTAGCTCAGATTTAGCCCCCAAATTTTCCCCACATGCTCAGTATTCATCACCTCCTTTTTCCCTCCAAGTGTTCATTCTCTGCTCTTGAGACTTTGTCAAGTTTGGCCTCCAAAATTTTCCTTCTTTGTCTATTACTGAGTACCTCATTTTTGCTCCAAAATATTCATTCTGTCCCCTACAGATTACATCAAGTTTTACCCCCCAGTTTTTCCTTCCTGTACAATATTAACTCTTTTCTGCCCCAAAAATGTGCATTCGTTCCCCTAAACATCACCTCAGCTTTTCCCTCAAAAATGCCACCTTGCTCTGCTTGACATCACCTCCCATTTTCCTACACAAACAATTCTTGTGTCCCCTCTCAGTCACCCCAGGTTTTCAGCTGAAAATGTCTCCTCTGTCCCCTCAAAGTCATCCCAGGTTTTCCCAGTGAGGAGCTGCAAGGAATTCAGGCAGGGCCAATGACACCAGGGAACAGCTGTAAATTCAGAGGCAGAGAGAGAAGATCTACCAGGAAAGGGGAAAGGTTCAGAAAACATTTCTGCAATTAATTAATAATTATTTCCAGTTCCCCACTGAGAAGAACACAACCTCACAGCTGTTAAGGCCTGACAGTTCCCTGCAGGGAGAGCTCAGCCCATGTGCCCAGAGGCAATCCCAGCATCTGCAAGAAAGAAAGAAGCAGCAAAAGGTGATTGCTTCTCTTTCAAAGTTATTTCAAGTGCTCACACCCAAACCCACCTTTGCTCTTGATTCTGGCCAGGTGCATGGTGAGCAGTGGGCACAGGTCATGTCATCCATGCTGGTGTGAGTGATGCTTTCTGGGGGAAAGCAGCTGATCTCCAAAGTTCCCTTCCTGCCCTGTGCCTGATCTGCACAGGAGAAAACCTCTTCCAGGAAGGGACTGTGCTCCCTCTAATGCCATTTGCCCAGTCTGTTCCATGGGGATACTGCCAGCCTGGGGCAGCAGAGGCACATGCAGCTCTCAGCACTCCCTGCTCCAAGCACAGCTCTGGGCTCCTTTGCACACTGCCTCTGCCCTGGGGTTTTCTCCAGGAGAAGCCAAGGAATTGCTCATGGAAGGGTGCAGATTAAGTTATCCCAAAGGGAAGCAAAGAGTAAGTACTCCAGGAAGAGCCCTTGGGATCTGCTGGGCTGAGGTGGGAAGGGGACATTCATTCCCTGCAGGGCCAATACACAACAACCTCCAAGCCAAAGCACAGACTGGCAGGTGGGGTCTGACAGCAGCACTCTGACAAACCTCCTTGTCATTCTTCCCTGCAGTGACTTTTGCAAGCAAACTCTGAAGCTGACAAGCCCAGAAGCTCCATCCAGCCACTCTGGAAGGAAAGGATACTCCCAGGGATGAGGCACATTCCCAGCAAACTCTCCCAACACAGCCTGGAGGCAGCGCTGGAGCTCGGGTGTGGGGCTGGGAAGGGCTGCCAGGAGCACGCAGCCCCCAGGTGGGGTGGCAGCGGCAGCAGCAAATTCCCACAGGCTGATGGCACAGCAGAGAGACAAAGGCCAGCAGTGCCCATGGGAGGTGCAGGGTTAATTCTGCTCCCTGCCCTGCCCCATCCCTGCAGGAAATCTCCAAGGGGGAGAGAAACTCTCAGGGTGCCCAAAATGCAGCATCTGTCACCCTGATCCAGCTTCAACTCAGCATGGGGGGCCAAACTCCCCCCACAGGTAAACACTGAGCTGACCTGGTCAGTCTCAAACACAGCCCCAGTTCTCACCTCCAGCCTGCTCCTGGGGCTGCTGCCACATTCCTGACAAGGAGCCCCTTTGGACAGGGCTCTCTCTGTGTCTCAGGTGCTGGGCACTGCAGGGACCAGGGCAGCCCCCTCTGGGGACAACTGGGGATTCATCCCACACCATGGGCAGGACCAGGGGCCCTCCAGTACAGGCTGGTGGGGCCAGAGCCCCTTGGGTTTGGCTGCTCAAACACCAAAGCTTTTGGCAAAGATGGGACAAGTTAAGTGGGTTTTCCTGGCCTGAGAGAGAGAAGAAATTGTTGAAATTAAGCATGGCAATTAAGTCCACTGTGGAAGTCAAAGGCTCCTGGCTTTCCCACTCCTGTTCTGATTGCTCACTAGAGGGTTTTATCCATAAAAAAATGAGAGGTGGCACCAAATAAAAGAGCTCTTTTTCAACATTTTTCCCCTACTTACTTTCATACCTAAAAAGGATGTCCATTTTTTCTTAGTGCATTCTTTGCCTAATTTTAACAGAACTGTTTTCCTTCCAGGCCCCACTTGTGGGTTCTTCACTCCTTTGCCATTGGACTTTGGACAAAGGAAGAGAAGCATCTGCTCCAAACGGGTGTCATCCTATGGGGAACACCCCCTGTACCAGCCCCAGCCTGGGCCAAGCATGCTGCCTCACTCTCCCCATTCTGGATGCTGGCTCCAATCCAGTCTGAGTTTTCCCCTGTTTTCCATGTCTAAGGACAGGAACTTGTCCTGGTCAGGGTGTAAGGCCTTAAACTGCACCTTGATCTGGGGGGCTGGGACTGGGATTCCAGCAGGGAATTCATTGTTTTACAAATAAAAGTTATTCCAGGGAGCTGCTGCTTCACCACACAGTGTCAGCAAAAGAGAGAGAACACCAAAGGTGTATCCAAAAACAAGGATGGAATGATTCCTCCTGCTTTGAGTGGGATCAGGGCTTATGCTGCCCTGGAATGACAAAGAACTTCTCCCTCAGCCCCCTAGAGAGCCCTCAAAAAGCCAAAGTGCAGCAGGGAAGGAAGGAAAGGCACCTGCTGGGGACAGCACAGCTCCAGCTGCTCATGGGGACAGGGCCTGAGTCTGGAGCCAAAAGCCCCTTCCCAGGCTGGAGGGGCTTGCCTAAAGCACCACCTCTGGGAAGTAAAGGGCTATGGAAGAAATGGAGTGGGAATTTACAATAATAATCATAATGGATCGGGAAAGAGCAACAACAGAAGCAACAATCATTCCAAGGGAGCAGGAGGGATGCTGAGCTTTAAACAAGGTTTGAGTGAGGCAGCAGCTCCTGGCAGTTCTAACCCACAGCTCCAGCTCTGCGATTCCAGGAGCACTGCAAGCTCCTCCTGCCCAGTCCCTGGCTTTGCCTCCTGCCAGTACTCGGCACCTCGGGCACGGGTGGCTGCGAGTGCTCCAGTGCTGCTGCCCCGAGGGAGCGGGAAAATGGCCACTAAACCCCTTCCCACTGGGCTGGCTCCGAGCTCTGGCTGGGGAAAACATTTGGCACCCCTGGCATTTCAGTGCAATCAGTTTCCATCACTTTGAAGATGCACTGAATAAACCCAGGGCACATAAGTAAACCTCTCCCCATAAGGAGAGCCCCAGGGAATACACAATTCTTCCTATGCCTGGCCAAAGAAACCAGGAGCCAGGTTTTGGGGAAGAGACTTCAGACTCTTATCTCCTTCCCTGGCTGTAAACCACTTGCAGAGGCTTTGGAGTTCATACAAGCTTGTCAGGATTTGGCTACTTCATTTAAATTCTATTCAGATACTGGAATGGAAGTGTCCTAAAGGCACCTCACTCAGACTTTAAGCCCTCTACCACCAAAGAATTTAGATGCTCTTTTCTTAGGAACACCCCACCTCTGCTTCTTTAGGTGTCTCCATGTGGGACATCAATTAAATGCGGACAAATTTTAGAATGCAGCTTCCAAGTCAAGTTACCTGCTAGGAAATGACTCCAGCTCTCTGGCACCTTGGGCTGTTTTAAACACAGCCTGGCCCTTCATGGCTGAGGCTCTGAGCTACACAACTTGTGAGCTGGCAAGTAACAGCAGCTGAGGTCTCATCCCAGCTGTACACAAAAACAGGGAGTGGGGGCTGCACTTGGATACATGCAGGCAGGGTTGGGCCCCTTCTGAAAGCTTCAATCCCTGTTTTTCAGAGACTCAATCAGGGATAATGACATTTTCACAAAGCTCTCTTAAGGCACGTGAAAACCCGAGCAAGAAAATGGAATCAAAGCCTTTGTTCCACTGGCCTCACGCCCCAAATTCCAACGGGACAGACAAGTCCCTCTCCTCGCAAGGCAACGTCTCCTACCTGGATCTGTGCCTTCCCCAGCCTTTGGTGGCCGTTGTCTCCATCCTCCCACACCTCCTCATCTTCCTCCTCAGCAGGCCTGGCTTCCTCATCCTGCAGAGCAAGCACAGGGACACTCACCAGCCTGCTCATCCCAAACCTGGGCAGCAGGGATGGACTGCTGGGACCCCCTGGACACTCACCCCTCTGCTGGCCACCATCCCTGCTCTGCAGTCCATTCCCGTTCCTGGCCTGGCATCTCCTTTGAACGGGATGTTAAACCACAACCACTTGCTCTGCTGGGTTTTGGGACATCAGAGACTCCTCCAAGGCAGTGGACAAAGCTCCTGTTCCCACAGCCTCTGCCTCCCAAAGCCCTGCTAGGGCCAGGCAGAGCAAGGGAAATTTCCTGCTGGAAATTTCCTCTTGTGCCCGTAAACCCAGGGAAATCGTGGCTGCCCCATCCCTGGAAGTGTTCAAGGCCAGGCTGGCCGCAGCTTGGAGCACCCTGTGGATGGAATGAGGTGATTCTTAAGGTCCCTTCCCACCCAAATTATTCCGCCATTCCAGGATGATTCTGTGATCTCTCCCTGCATTTATTTTGCATCATTTCCTCTCTAATCTGAATTCCCAAATCGAAATGATTTTTAAAAGAAATCATTTAAAATTATCCCAGGAATAAAAAGGGGTGCATCAAACATACAAGAATCATTCCTACCTCCATCAAATCATTGTTAATTGGAAGCCTATTTCCTCATCTCTGTCCTTAGTTTTCCTTTCCTAGGAAACCTTATGATCCCACAGTTTCTCCAAGAGATTTACTGGGATTGCAGAAAGGTTTGCTTTGTCAGGGAGGCAAGGGGGTTTACAACACTTGTTCCTCTGCATCTTTATCCTTTCACCAGCTTTCCCCTGGAACGGTGCTGCAAGAGAAGTTCAGAATTACTAGAAATGGATCAGGTTCACCTTTTTTCCTCATTCTTTTCCAACGACTTCAAAATTCTTGGAATTATCCTCAAATGAGGCCTAGCAAGCTACTGTGAAAACATCAATCAGAGGAACATCTTGACAAGAGAAAACCACATCCAGCAGCAGCCAAAACAATGCCACTGCTATTCTTACCTGGTCTCCAGGTGCTCCAGCCAGAGCTCCCAACACCCACTGCCATTCCATGAGGGTGAGGAGGCCGTTTTGGACGTGTTCTTTGCCACGGGATGGGATAACAGAGCCCAGAGGGTCTTTGTGTCCCTTCCAAGCCACCCCATGATTCCATGATACCATCAGCACCTATAGCAATTCCATTCTGGAAAGCCCAATTCCATTCCTCCCATCAACTCAGAATTTCTCCCTTCCTCTCTCTGCTCCACATCAGGCATGTGTTGCCACAGGCATGGGATGCCTCAGCATTGCCTGGGAATGCCACTCAAGGCTGCCCTGGTGGCCTCAGTGCTCCAAAATGCCCAGCTGGCTCCCGTTCCAGTCAGGAATGTCCCAAACAGCAGCGTGGGGTGTGCCCTCTGCCATCCCACCATTGGGGCAGCTCCCATAGAATGTGACCAACTTACTGGGTTTGGAATTCCTGGCTTAAAAGTCAGGTGGTGGAATATCCTCTCCTGGGAATATCCAGAAGACCAGAAGGCTCCCTGGAAGCCACAGGTCAGGGACAGAGTCAGATGAACGATCCTGAACTGGTTTTCAGGGGATGCATCCCCAGCCTGTGGCTGCAAAAACTCCAGAGCTGTTCCTTCCCCTTGGGACAGCCAGGGAAAACATCCCCAGCATGGATTTCTGACAGGAAAAACCTCACTGCTCCAGGCTACTTGGCTCCTCCCAAATCCAGGCCAGCACTCCAACAGGCTCTAAGGACAAAACAACAGCAAAGACCATCTCAGGGCACACGCCACGAGCTGGGCGTCACATTCCTCACTGGAACTGGGCTGTTCCCACATCCCTGGGACAGTCGGGAGCATCCCCCATTCCTCACTCTTCCATTCAGGACAAAGAGACAACAGAGCTGTCAAACAGCCAGTGTCTTACCCCAACAATCCAGGGAAAACCACCTTGCTCTGGGGAGAAACATCATGCCCAGTTATGGAAAAAGCCAAAGAGCAGTACTGGAAACACTCCCGGGCATGGAGGCTCCCAGCTCCGGAAATGCAGCTCACAGGCTTCTTCCCATGGGAACCCCAATCTTGCCCGGGACTGGGCTCAGGGAGAAAGTCCTGCCCATTCCACCACTCTGGCACAGACACCCCAGGAAGGTGTCCCTGACCATGGCAAGGGGCTGAACAGGATGGTCTGTAAGGTTCTTGCCAGCACAGACCATTCCAGGAGTTTAAGGTGGATTTGAGCAGCTCCTGGGGACATGAACACCACCCACACCTCCCAGCTGGCTCAGCCCAGAGTCCATCCAGCACTCACAGAGAGCTGCTGGGAGCTGAAATTCTCCCTGCTCCCCCTGCCTGGGAAACCCTGCCTCCAGCTCCTGGGAAAGGGGAGCTGCATCCTGCTGGGTGCCCCTGGCTCTGGGCAGCTGCCGCCTTCAGGCGGGGGGATGGCTCGGGCAGCTCTGGTGACTGTTCCACCTCGATGATTTTGTGTTTTCCTGCATTTCCCTGGGCTGGAGGGGAGCAGGGGGTGCGGTGGGAGTGCGGGAAGGCAGCGGCGGGGAGGGCAAGGAGTGGGGCCGGGCACCGCACGGCGCAGGGGGGCTTCTGCTGGCACTGGAGGGGCGCGACCGTACGGAGGCGTCCCCGCCGCTGCCGGCCACTGCCCACGGGGCTCCTGCCCGCCCCCGGCGCCACTGACCCCACACCCCGTGTCCCCACACTGGGAACCACCATGGAAAATCATGCTGGAACCTCTAATCCTGAGCCCGAGCCTTGACCTTTTATCCCCTGACCTTTGACCCCTTGACCCATTCCTTGACAACCCGACCTTTGATCCCTTACCTTTGACCATCCAGCAAGTGGCCAAGATGCCCGCGGGCGGCTACGCCAGCGAGTAGGTGAAATGGAGACCGTGGTGATCGTGCCAGACCCGAAGGCGAGCTCCTCGGGCAAAAAGATCCACGATGACGGCGAGACTCAAAGGCCGATGACAGAGATGGGTGGGAACTGCCCTGCCCAGCAAAGGCTCGGGTGATGCTGAGGAGAAACCCTCTCCCTTTACTTCCAAGGGGCCCTCCCACAACAGCCCTCTCCTCTAAGCTAACTTCCAATTGCCTCCTGGAACTCCAAAGGCCTTTCCCTTCTCCCAACCACCGCTCCCAACACTTAGCTTTCTGAAGACAAACGGACAAAATCCATCCTTGGCAGAAAAAATGCATCAGCACCTCGGATGTCAACACGTTCCCCACGGTCCGCTTTGGCAGCTGCGAAAGATGGAGAACAAGGAGAAAATTCAGCCTCTGACAACACACGCCAAAAGAGACCCCTTCCGCAAGGCCCCCTCCCTCGAAACTGCCGAGGCTCAGCGCTTACCTGCTCTCTCCAAACTTCAGCTCCACACCTGCTCACGGTACCTAAGACAACAAAACAGAAAACGTCACTGTTGCCCTCCAGAAGAGCATCCCCGGGCTACTCCACACCACTGCCCCGGCTCACCTCAAATCCTGATCTGACTCTGGAGGTGGCCAGGACAAACCTGCACAATGAAAAGGGACACGCTCAGCACGCTGCCATAGACCGCTGGCCTATCAGCCACCCCACCTAAATGCCAACTCACCTGCTCGCCTCTGGCCCTTGGCACGCCCAGGGCAGCAGCAGCACCTGCAGAGAAGCAAAGCAAAAACACACAAAACATGCTGAGAGACTGTGAAACCACAGCCTCCCTGCTCCGACTGAAGTACACCACACCTATACCTTAGGCTTGCACGCTCCAGCATCCAGGGCCAGGACATCCTGCAAGTGGACCACCTAAAACACACAAACAACAACGGATGCTTAGAGCTGCTCCAAAAATTGAGACCGAGGCCGTAACAACTCATTCTGTCCACCGGTCACTGCTCACCTCGCTCCATCGCCCCTGACTGCCAATATCCGGCATTACTTCCAAAAAAAAAAAAAGACATGGAACAATGCTGTAACATAGTAGCATGACATAGCCCAGCAGGACTGCAGAGAGGGGCAGAGAGGGAAAGCCGGCCAGGATCTCGTTCCCAGCCCTGAGCAGGGGCTTTACTGGCCTGACTGTCCTGTACTACCTGAGCTCTGGGGACAATGAACCAGGCTCAGTCCCTGCCTCACCACTGGCACCCTGAAATTCTGGCACTGCAAGAGTCAGGGGAGGTTTCAGCAGTGATTTCAGCAAGGTCAGAGCCGCTCCCAGCAAAAGCTGTTCTTAGACTACTCCTGGCAGAAGAACCCAGAGTACCTGCCACTGCAGGATGCTTGTGACTTCCAGGTGGAGGAGAAGGGTGGAAACAATCCAAGATGAAGACAGAATGATGAACACAGCAAAGAGGATTTCTGTATGCTCTGCACTGTTTTGTCACGTTCAGCCCTTCCTGGGCTGTTCTCTGCTTGTTGTTCTCAAGATCAACATCTCCGACTAAGGGCGGGTGATGTGAATTCCAAGGAAGTACAATTCAATTCTCCCCTAGATCTTTCCCTAAAGTACAAGATACTGATTCACCTCCCTTCCCACCAGAGTCAATCAAAGACTATCCAAAAACGTAAACTATGATCATGCGGAATCTGGTCTCCATTAGAATAATGTAGTATTTTTTATCAGAGCTTTGGTTAAATGTAACAACGCAGGAAGTGCCTGTGCTCAGGTTATTGGAGAGTGCGAGGTTTTCTCATCGCATCAGCCCTGTCAGCTGACAAATGTGGCTGTGCACTAAGGCACAAAGCACCGACGTTTGCACACTACAGCTGGAATCTGCTATCTCTGTGTGCAGACACAACCACTGCTCATCACAGATAAACCCACAAGGGCTGCTCCAGCACTGACTTACCTGGGGAAAAACCAGCACTAAGAGGAGCAAAATAAAAAGCATGGGAGTAGTAGTTTCACCCTGAGCAGCTCCGTGAGATGGGCAGGAATCAGAGAATCCCCTGAGTAACTCTGAACTTGCTTTTCCTGATCACCTTTCACAGAATCCATAGCAGCAACCCATGAACATCCCGTGTGTAGGTTTATTCCAAAACCCACTTGCAGAAACATCAGGATATTGCACCTAAAGCTGCCTCTGCCAGAGGGAAGCAAGAGCTGGGGCTGGGAGAGGAAACAGGCAGGAACTTGCTCTCAGGAGAGGCAGCACGTGGGCTGCTGGCACTGCCAGCAGGAGGACGCAGGTGGGAGCAGGTAAAATTCCAATACAAAATGCAACTGGGGAATGTGACGGTGCAGAGGCTGTAGGTTGGCAGTCTAAGACTTTGGGGTTTATCACAGCTCTGCAAAAGCACCGAATTTCGCCAGCAGGTACCACTCATCCTCCTCAGGACAAGCTTCCAAGAGTTCATCTCTCAATTTGTGCCCCAGTGTGGGCCAAGTGCTGGTGGAGCCTGGGCTGGCACCCCGAGCTCTCACCCCAGCTGGCACCCCCAGGCCTTTCCAATGTGCCACTGCCACCCAAGCCACAATGGTGGGGCCTGAGGAAAGGAAGGAATGAGGAGGGACTTAGGACACAATCCTGCCCTTCAGACAGGCAGATTTACCTGTGCTCCAGTCTCAAGGGGGCTCTCAGTGGATAACTCAAGCATCCCGCGTGGGACACTGGGGCCAAGGAGCAGCTGGAGGCAGCTCTGTCACCTGGGCTACCTGTGTGTAGCCATATTTAGCAATAACTGAATTGATTGAAATAAAGGGTAAAAGCTTGACTCAGCCTGTAACTTTCACCTTTCTTTCAAGTGCAAAAAGAAGCAGAAAAATCCATTCATATTGATGCTTTCCAGCTATGTCTCTTTCAGATTCCCAGGTATTCATCCCCTCACAGAGTTTTAGCGGTGACACAGAAGAAAGTTCTTTGCGTGCTGCCAGAAAAACGAGATTTCTCCCATTTTTTATTTTCACACCTAAAGTATGAAAACATTATCATCACACAGAAGAGTTCTGCACACTCTCCTGTGGGCAAGGGGAAGATTCCCTGATAGGCAGATTCCAACCCCTCCTGTCCATATTTACATCCCTAAGGCCTCAGACCCTCTGGAGGTAACCACGGGGTTCCCAGGTGAGAGGAGTCACTGTGAGAACAGAATTAAACCCCAAAGCACCTCTGAGGAGACAGCGCCTGACTCTGGGAGTGCCTCCCTCTCACGTGGAAGGTGTGGCTTACTCAGGAGTTACTCCAGGAGTTCCTACTCTGCCCAGGCCAGGCCTGCTCCGGACACTCCCCATGCCCTCAGAGCCACAAACCCAGCTCAGGGCTGGGCTCAGAGCTCCAACACCACCAGGAATGAGCACTCCCTGAGCCCCCTGCCCTCCCAGCCCTGCTCTAGGCTGGGCAGGCACTGAGGGGCTCACTGACACCTCCAGTGTGGCTCTTTAAAGGTGGTGGCACAGGTGCTCCACAGCAGACCTGTGCCAGACCCAACTTCTCCACGGGCAAGGAAGAACCTCCCAAAGCAGGTGACACAAAAAGCTCTGGTGTGGCCCAGGGACTGCTCAAGGTCACAACCAAAATTAGTTCTGAGCTCAGGGTGGTGTCACTTCAGTTCCCTGCCACTGCTGCCACTTCCTGCCACCTTCAGCTTTTGCTCCAGGCACCAAAAT
Organism: Coloeus monedula; assembly: GCF_965178545.1. NCBI lineage: Eukaryota > Metazoa > Chordata > Aves > Passeriformes > Corvidae > Coloeus > Coloeus monedula. The sequence continues at coordinate 176,757 of NW_028120777.1, read as the reverse complement.
ATGATTTTTTCAAGGCCAGCCCATCTAAACTATCTGAAATTGCAGCCTGGCCAATCTCGGGAGCTCCCAGACTCACTCATGAGGATGAAGTGACAGACCAGCAGTGAGCACTTCTCCCTCTTCCAGCCAAGCTGTGAATTGCTCCTCCCTCAGCTTCGGCAACCACTTTTCGTGCCAGTTCCTGAAGAGAATCTCGTGCTGAACATCCATCACTTTTTCAGTGCAGAGCATTTGGCTTCATCCTCAAGCCCTAGAAACACTCAGCTAAACCAGCACTAAAACCTGATTAAACTTGCATCCTGCACAGCACAAAGAACTTGGACTTGGGCAGGAATCAGAATATCTGGGAATGAAGAGAACCCAAGAGCTCGGAGAGGTTTGCTTTGCCCTTGTCCTGCCTTGGGCTCCTGGCTCTGCCACAGCAGTTACAAGAAGCAGAGCAGCGACCTCCCCTCCCCTCCTCATCAACACAAACCCCCAAAAGCAGAGTTTGTCTCTCTCAGACCCACCTTGAGCTGTGTCCGCAGCAACAACGAGGCTGTTGAAAGCAGCAACCCCACAGCTCGGCGTCTGCAGGGCTGCACCCTCTCCATCCTACAGCCTCTCCACCTCCCCACAGCTTGGAGTGATCTGTTCTCCCAGTTTAGAGAAGGTGACACCAACCTCACTTTGGTTTGGGTACAAACTCTGAGGCAGACACTGAAGGCAAAGGAAGACGAGGCCTTGGTGGGAAGGGACCTTAAAGCCCATCCAGTGCCACCCCTGCCAAGGGCAGGGACACCTTCCACTGTCCCAGGCTGCTCCAAGCCCCAGTGTCCAGCCTGGCCTTGGACACTGCCAGGGATCCAGGGGCAGCCACAGCTCTCTGGGCACCCTGTGCCAGGGCCTGCCCACCCTCACACGGAAGGATTTCTTCCATGTATCTACTCTGAACTGAAGTTTAAGTATCTAAGCTCAAGTTTAGTTATTGCTGAGCCTCTGCTGAAGATAACTGAGACACCATAGTAGGAGAGAAAGGAAACAGGCCTGTAGAACAAACCACAGGCGAGTAACAAACCAAAATGATGTGGCCAAGAACAATTATTGCCACAGAAAAGAAACCTCAGTCACCAAAAACTCCAGTCTATTCCTACATCCTCACCCAGGGGGACTCCAAACACGACACTGCAACTCATGCTCCTCCCAGCTCCACACACACATTGCTGGGACCTCTTGCAAGCTGCTCGAGCTCTCTCCACGTGCCAAATCTGCCCATGGCAGAGGTGCTGCTTTCCTGGCTCAGCTCCCAAGACTCAACTCTCAGTATTTCCGCCCTCAATACTGTAAATTTCTGGTGATCTGGAGCAAAGATTTCTGGCTTGCTGTGTGGCTTCTCACACAGAACCTGACCCCAGGGGCTCAGTCTCACTCTCTCCGTGTTTGACACAAGTCATAAAGCAAGAACTGCAAAGACATTTCGAGGCAGTATCAGGGGCCTGAGACAGCTTTTGAGATCAAAGTTGAAACCTACTGTTTTCTTTCATTGCTGTTAAACTGTACTGGAGTCCTGGGGGCACTTTTGGGCGCCACAGTATACAAAAGATACAAAGCTGACAGCATCCAAAGAAGGGACATGGGGATGGGGAAGGGTGTGGAAGGACCATGAAAGAGCTGCTGAGGGCACTGGGTTTGTTCTGGTAGAGAAGTGTGAGGTCAGAACACATCGGGGGCTACAGCTCTGATCTCCGCTCCCTGGGACACAGACAGGACCCAGGGAGCAGCTGGAGCTGGGCCAGGGCAGGCTCACGCTGAGATCAGGGAAAGGCTCTTCCCCCAGAGGCTGCTGGGCACTGCCCAGGCTCTCCAGGGAATGGGCACGGCCCCGAGGCTGCCAGAGCTCCAGGAGCGTTTGGACAGCGCTGCCAGGGATGCCCAGGCTGGGGCTGTTGGGGGGTCTGGGCAGGGACGGGGGTGGGACTGGGTGATCCCTGTGGGTCCCTTCCAGCTCAGGATATTCCAGGATTGTCTCACTCCCCAACAGGGGAGAGTCTGCTCTCACACAGAGCTGCAAACACACTGTGCAGGAGGCAGCAAATGACAACAATTGACATTGATACATTAATAAAGCCAAGATATTAAGCAAGCCAAAAGATAAATTTTCCCTTTTGTTCCTGACCAACAAGACCTGTCCCAGTCCCAGTCCAGCCACTAAGCAACTCCAGTGTGACACAGGGACTGTCTCACACCTCGAGGCCGACACACAACAGCAGCACAGCACCGGGAGTTTAATCACGTTTCCCTCATTAGAGGAGACAATTAATGACCGCTCAGGTGCACAACCACTCCTGCAGAGCGCTTCACTAGAGCCCGTTCTGCAAGAACTCCCCCAGGCTGCAAAGCCCCATTTGCCAGGGACCTGAGAGAAGAATTCGGTAGTTTTAAAGGAATGTCAGGAACCAGGAATACACCTGAGTGTAGGAACCGAGAGTGCCGAGAATATTTCTCGGTTTCCATCTCGCCCGATCCATCTGTTACGGCGCAAGGCAGAGGCAGGTCCCTACCTCCCGAGCCTGGGGTCCTCCCATCAGATGAGCCATGCGCGCGGCCAGGGGCGGTCCCGGAGCTTCCATCGGGCCCTCCCGCTATCCCCACGCGGCCCGGGTTCGCGGCCGCTTCCGCGTTTGAACGGCGGCGCCTGCTGCTGACGTCATCACTCCCGCCGCTTCCATCCCGGCCTTACTTCCGCCTTCGGGAGCCCTCGCTTCCACGCCTGCGCGGCGCGGCATCGGCCGCCCCTCCTCAGTGCCGGTTACCCCGGCAACGCCGCTCGCGGCTCGAGCCGCTCCTGGCCCGGCCCCGGCCCTGCCCGGGACGTCAGCCCCGGCCCCGCTTCCAGCCCAGCCCCGGCCCCGCTGCCAGCCCAGCCCCGGCCCCGCTGCCAGCCCAGCCCCGGCCCCGCTTCCAGCCCAGCCCCGGCCCCGCTGCCAGCCCCGCCCCCGCTGCCAGCCCAGCCCCGGCCCCGCTTCCAGCCCAGCCCCGGCCCCGCTTCCAGCCCCGCCCCGCTCCCGCTTCCAGCCCCGCCTCCGCTGCCAGCCCAGCCCCGCTCCCGCTTCCAGCCCAGCCCCGGCCCCGCTGCCAGCCCAGCCCCGCTCCCGCGTCCAGCCCAGCCCCGGCCCCGCTTCCAACCCAGCCCCGGCCCCGCTTCCAGCCCAGCCCCGGCCCCGCTTCCAACCCAGCCCCGGCCCCGCTTCCAACCCAGCCCCGGCCCCGCTTCCAGCCCAGCCACGGCCCCGCTGCCCGGCACCTCCAGTCACACACGGACGCTTCAGCTGCCACGCCGATACGACCGATAAGCACAGCACCTCCAGCCAGCAGTGCAATTCGTTCGGCTACTGCAGTTCCATCCTAGGAGCTTTCGGCAGCTACACCTCCTACCAGCTCTGTGTCCACACAGCCCCCGTCTGCACCGCAGCCACAGCCGTGGACACACAGCAGAGACATTTCAACAGCTGCCGTGTCACCACGGCATGTACCCCCTATCATCACTCTGATAACACCACTCAGAGGATTATCACAACAATCACACGATGCTGAACCATGTTTCCCGTGCCATTTCAGCGAAACAAATACGATTTTATCTCCAGAACAGAAAGAGGACTTTCTCAACTATACGTGGACACCTCTTCCATCACAACAGGACCAAGCACGTGTTATTAATAGTGACGTCTCGCATCGAGACATTCCATTTCATGCACATTCTTCTCGAACTTCTCAGGGACATTCAGCTGATTTTATGGGACTTTTTCATCCTCAAATGCCTGCTCAACACTTCAGTGAGAAGGATATAGTGACCAGCACAGCTTCAGAAAGCATTCCTCTATCTTCCCAAGCTTCATCTCCTTTTTTTACAACAACCAATACAACTCCAACTTCTCATATGCCTTCTTCACAGCTTCGAAATCCACAACAGGCATCTGATCCCTCATTTTTCCACCGTCGCTTTCAGCTTTCGGATGACTTTGTTCGTCACCTTTATTTCCGACTCAGAGAACGTGCAGATTATCTGCCTCCAGAGGTTGCAGCACTGGGTCCCCACCCCTCACCCATCCCGCATGCTGGCAGTACCCTACCCAGATCCACTGCACCCTCTCCTCCAGTGGCCAGATCACAGCCACCTGCGATGGCAGGTTCAGCCACTCCTCGTTTATTTCCTTACAGTGCACAGCCGCAAATACCGACCCCTATTCCTCATCCAGGAGGGGGAGAAGAACATGGAATAATAATAAAATAAGAATTTTAAAGTTGTTTATTTTATATTATTTTTTTTTAATTTTATGAGAGAACTACATACCCCATGACATTTGAGTTTCAATTATTAATTCAGTTAAGGTTCTCTTTAAAGTTTGTTTCATCCTCTCTACCCGTCCTGAACTCTGTGGGTGCCATGGGATATGTAGTTCTCTCATAAAATAAAAAAAAAAAAAACAAAAACCAAAAAAAACCAAAAAAAAAACTTTAAAATTCTTATCCCTTAGACCCTATGTTTCCCACCCAGCATGAAGCATACTTGCTTTCTTCTGTGTTAATGAGTTCTTTTGAATTTATAAATACTTGTATTAGCGGTGATGGTGCCCGCCCGCGGAGTGATCCGCCGGAGGGACTATTTGTGATGCGCTCCTGCCCGCGGAGGGATCAGCGCTGATGCCGCCCCGCCCGCCCAGCTGCTCTCGCTGCCTTTTCCCGCTCTCCCCTCTGCTCCCAGCGCTTCTCCTGCAAAGGGCGCGGCTTTTCCTGGGCTCTTTTCCTGCCGGGCTGCAGCGAGCGCTCCCCTCAAGGAGCAGGGGCAGCTTTGCTCGCGGCGGCAGCGATTCAACAGAGCAGGCCCGGAACAATTCCTGCTTAGCCGGGCTTTGAGCACATTCCTGAGCCAGCACCAGCAGCAGCGAGTGAGGCAGCGGCACATGAAGGAGGCTGCGGCTCTGGCCGGGCTGGGGAGGGGTTCCTCTGTAAAAGAAGAACAGGGAGAGACAAACCAGAAAGGGCAGGAAAAAAAGAAAAAGCCAAGACAAACTAAACTTTTTTAAAAAAATAATCTGGATCCAGAGGGACTTCTGGCTGGAGAACTTCCTGGGGAGCAATCCTGCCCCTCTGGGAGGCAATGCCAGGGCAACTCCAGCTGAAACCTGCACACAAACACCACAAAGATTTCAGATATTTGCAGGAAGCATCCACTTAGCAACTGCTGCTTAATAATTTATTCCCTTTCCCATTAAATGGTACATTCAGTCCACAAGACTTCAACACCTTTCTGGTAGTTTTATTTACAGTCTGCAGCGTGTTCTGTAAAACACAGGAGTGCACACAGACACACACGCACAAACATTTAAAGAAGTACAGTTTATTCCAAAGGAAGTCTACGCACTACTTTTTCCATAAAAATTATTAAAAATACTTTAGTTACTGTATTCTACCTAAACCAAGATACTTGAGAATTCTTCCACAAGTGATGCCCCCTCCCCACAAAGGGCACTCCGACAAGAAGAAATTCAGGAGACTGCATCACCAAATAAAATCCTAATGGCAACTGCTTCAATGCACCAGAAGAACAACGAGTTCCCACTCTGCATCCAGCAATCCCTGCTCTGCAGCCTGTCTGCATCTGCTTTTGTAGGGCTTGTGGGGCTTTTGCATTCACTTCCTTCTCCAGGGCAGTTCCCACAAACAAAGAATGACTGAATTTCTGCAGACTGTCACTCGGCAATCCTGCATTTCACACATGCAAAGGGAAACACTTTCCTTTGAGCCCTTTATTTCAAGGAGTCTCTTTTTTACTGAGCATCCAGTGAGAACAGTGCCCAGTTGTGGCTGTTATTATTTCTCTGCTTTTGCTGCGTGGCAATATTGAGCTGGAGCTCTGCAGAACACCCACTGCAGCCCTTGTCTCACTGGGGCACACCGAATTGACAAAAAAAAGGCACAAAGATGAAACTCCTAAAGCAGCAGCAGCCCCAAGTCACTGAGCTGCTGCTTCCCACCACCAACACTCTGTGTCTCAGCAAACACTTCCAACGCACGAGCCAAGGCCACAGGGGAGTGAAAAGCCCAGAGCCTGCGGGCAGGACAAGCACTCCATTGATCAGTAACAAACCAACACAGCTCAGCTGGATGGTGCACTTAAGACTGGACCTGGAAGCATCAGGAAAAGCCATTGGAACACAAGCTCAGCAGCACAGAATCCATTTGGCACCAGCTGATGAGATGGGAGGCTCTGTGTGGGACACGTTGTGCATTCAGCTTCAACTATGCCACAGCTCCACAGCAGCGCTGAAAAACTTCTGCTTTTAACAGTTGGAGAGGATTTTCTCAATGGAAGTGAAGCTGTCATTAACAGAGGAACAGCACACGATGCACAACATAACCTGCAATAAAAAGCTTTTGCTTTCCAGCATGTAAGCATCCAGGTTACTGGACTTCAGCTCATGGAAACGAATCTGATGATAGATTTTTTTTTAATTTTTCTTGGAACTAAAAAAGTAAAATCTTCCATAAAAGGATAAAGCACAAAAATACTCTCTCAGTACGTCTCAGGAAGCCATTTAATACCTTCCATGTCCTAGGAACAACTAGGCAAAACACTTGGAAAGTGTGAGCAGTAGAAATGTTGACCATTGAATGTTTGGCAGCCGTGTGCTCCAGCCCCTGGGAGGGGCTTGTCCCCCACTCCACACCAGTCCTGCAGCTCCCCAGCTATTTCTTCTTCTTCTTCTTTGGGGGCTCATCCTCAGAGCTGCTGCTGCTGCTGCTGCTGGAGGAGCTCGGATCCGAGTCGAAGTCGGAGGAGGAGGAAGAGCTGCTGGAGGAGGAGGAGGGGGAGGAGGAGGAGTGTTGGGTGGAGTCGCGGGAGACAAGCACTCAAGGCATCATGTTCAGCAAGTCTCGATTTATTTTTCAAAACTACACTTACTTATAGTACCTTTAATTAGCTCATACATATTGCAAAAGTCGAGCTCCTCATTGGTGGGAGCTATTCCGTGGGATCTGCAAACACGGTGGTCTTATCTTCCTCTTCCATATGGTTTCTGTCTTCTTACTTATCTGAATGCACATTCTGTTATCTATGCAACCTCTTGCTCAAGGACTCAGTGTCTGCATCTTTACTAAGCCTGCTGTGTTATCATGACCTTTGCTTTTTAGCCATTCTTCAGAAAGACTCTCAACAGAGGAGGAGCTGTCCTCACTGTCACTGTCCTCGGAGGAGGTAGAGGAGTCCTGGCTGTCAGAGGAGTCGCTGGCTGAGCTGTCACTGCTGCTGCTGCTGCTGGAACTGGTCACACTTTTGGACCTGGGAGAGAACAAAGAGCTGAGCACAGCCCTGCCAGAGCCCATGGCACCGTGTTCTCTGCTCTGCTGTAATTATCCAAAGATCAATTTGTTGCCTTGAAAATTTCCAGGCCTCACCACCTAAGATGAATTCCTGTGCCCTCCCTCCCTTTCCCACTCCTGGATGAGTGGATTTTGGCCATTTGAGCAACGGCAGAGTGGCCCCAGGGCATGACATAGGCCAGCAGGACTGCAGAGAGGGGCAGAGAGGGAAAGCTGGCCAGGATCTTGTTCCCAGCCCTGAGCAGGGGCTTTACTGGCCTGACTGTCCTGTACTACCCGAGCTCTGGGGACAATGAACCAGGCTCAGTCCCTGCCTCACCACTGCAGCAGGAATTCTGTCAGTTGTGACCAAACTTGTCCAGCGAACACATCCTACAAGCTCCTTCCTGGGCAGTTATTAATAAGGAAAACCAAGAGACTGTAAACAACCTTAAAGCAGGATACCAAGCTCCAGCCTTTTCTTTGAGAAGCAAATATGGCTAATTTGTGCCTGCTCAGAATCAGAAGGAGCAGCTGATCTCCTGGCAAGAGCCCAGGGTGGAGCACGCAGCAGAGCTGGGACACTGTGGTGGGGTCCTGCCACGTTCCTCACCATGGGGCTGCCGAGTCCCTGGGAAGTGCCCGTTCATTGGGTCACCCTGCTGCCAGCAGTTGTTTCGCACTTCCCACTCCACATTAATGTTTCATCTCCGGCATTTCAAATGCTTTGCATTTCGGTAGGAGCGGGGAGCCTGTCTCCCATGGCAACAGTGCCAGGAGTCCAGGACAGGAGAAGGAGCTGAATGGGAGCACAAACTGGAGAGGTTTCTCACCACAGCTCAGCTGATTGCTGTTACTGAAACCCAGTTCTTGCAGTAAATCAATCCCAAGTGTTTGCTCCTCCATTCTGCCACAGCTCACCTCAAATACCACTGGATTTGGAGCCTTTCAGTGGCCAGGGCAGCTCTGGGTGCCCCAGGCAAGACCTTGGTGGAGACTTTCCCTTGTCAGCAGTTTGCCTGGGGACCCTCAGAACACCTATCCTGTTGTTTTCATCCATGGAACTAGTGGGATTCTCAACCCTGCAAGAGGCAGAAGCACCAGCAATCCTGGCCCTTCCTCACTAGGACTTTCAAAATAAGCCAAGGTCTTCTGTGTCTGTTCAAATTAGCTTTAAAGGCACTGATTTAACAGAGAGGGTATTCCCCCCCGCCTGAAATTCACTGGGAATTAGAAATGGACACAAAATAAAAATGAATGATTCCTACTCCTCCATCCCTTACTCTTCTCATCAGTCCACAACACTCGCCCCATGTGACAGAAAAGAGAAGGCACACTCAGGTTAGGGTTAAACTGTGTTTACGTTCTCTTTTCAGGCCAAACTAAGGAAGCACATCCAAAACCCCCGTGCTTCAGAGTTGGTGCATTTCCTCTTCAGGCCGCTGGAACTGGTAAATCTTATTCCCAGGTCTCACTGGGAACTCCTTTTATTTCTAGTTCACACTTACAAGTAGATAGATTGTGCAACAGGGTTGGAAAACTGCTCATACCTGGCCACAGCTTTCTCAGGAACTTCCAGAAGCGATGCCGGTTGTTCCTGGCCTCTGATCCGGTTTGAAGCTTGAAGTAAATACAGGAATCCCAGCAAATATGAATCCTTCCACCGGGTCAGTAAGGCATTACTGTGAACAAAAGGGGCAGCCAGCTGGAGTCCCCACTGGGAATCTGTCTGGTCTCACCTTCAGGCAAATACGGCTCAGTATTTGCACTGAAAATGCTTGGAAGCAGAAATCCCAACTTGGAAAAGGAGCCACAAAGGAATAGCAAGATACTTTCCATTTTTTGAAGTGTCAGCTTCTGACACTTCACTCGTCTGTAACAACAGCTCATTTGTAGATCAGCTCTTCCTTTGACTCCAATCCAAAAAAATCTCATGTTCCCTTGAACTGTCCAGTCTCCTTCAAAGACTTAGGTTGATGTTTCTTGCAGTGACTGTGCTGATCCAAGGATCAGCTTTGTCTTCGCTTCCTGCTCATCTGTGTGTCCCTGGTTTGACATTTTGACCGTTTCCTGCAAGTTCTCTCCTCTTTGTGTGGTTTGTGTGTGACCCAGATCATCAACAGCTGCGGTGGCCCCGAGCTGGCCCCGTCTGTCCTCAGCCCACTGCTTTCTAAAGACACCACCGATTTCCTGAGAGGACACCTGACACCCAAAGAGATAAACCTCTGGGATTCCCTGGGGGAGACATGGACCAGATCCAGGTAAGGACAGAGCTGCCATCTCCCCAGGCTCCCCACGCAGACGGGATGCTTGGATTCCCTGATGCTCCTGCTTCTTCTTTCAGGGGATGCCCTGAAAGACACATTCTTCGTGAATGTCACCTCATATTCCCACTTTCTGTCCTAGAGCCGAGTGGCCCCGAGACACGAACGTCCCCACCTACATCCCCAAATTCCACAACGGCTGGGAACCACCCACAGAAATCTTCCGTGGAGCTCCCTGGGAAATAGACATTGGACACTTGCAAGAGGAAGGTTAGTCCTGTGTCCCTGTCTCTTCACTCTCCCTCCCCCTTTTCCGGAGAAATGGAGCTGCAGGGGTAGTGGTGGCATGCAACAAGTAGTTGGCTCAAAACTCAGTTGGATCTGGTTGCCCCAGTTAAATACAGAAAGCAAATGAGGCTGGAAAAGGGCAGCAATAATGAGCCTCTCCCAATCCAAGGCAACAGCACCCTACAGCGTAACTGAGCTCCAGGGACACAGGCTTCCCTGGAGAACACCTTGACCAAAATCTGCCAGACCATGACTCATCTACCACTATCCCTCTCCTTTTCTCCGATCAGCTTTCCCCTTTCCTGGTAACACTGACTCCATGTCTGCCTTTCCAGCTCTCCTCAGCCAATGGATATCCTTACTGGAACTCCTCACTCAAGCGTGGCCAGACGGCTGAGCAGACACAGGTCGGGGATGCCTTCAAACAGAACATCACTCCACATGGAAATAGGTGATGGATCCGCACGCCCGGAGCTTTGGCTCCCACCTCGGAACCTCATGAACGCACACGGACACGTACAGTGACACTGGGACGTTTGGGCATCCTGGAGACAACTCCCTGCCACTGTTAATAACCACCAAGGGAAGACAAAGATCAGCTGAGGGCTTATTCCCATAAGCACTGTCTGCTGTTTAACCCCCAGCAGCTCTGCAAGGAAAGGAATCGCAGGTGTTTTCCACCGCAGGAGGCAAAAATATTGACTGACTTCATCAGTCCATCCATAGGTCTTGTTTCCCAACATCAGCCCAGCAAAGTGACCTTAAGGATCAGGTGCCAAAGATGCTGCACTGCGCTTTGGCTCTCCATGTGTGTAGAGATGCTGGAATCATGGAATCACAGAAGGGATTGGGTGGGAAGGGACCTTAAAGATTATCCCGTTCCAACCCCCTGCCATGGCCAGAGACACCTTTCACTATCCCAGGTTGCTTCAAGCTCTGTCCAGCCTGGCCTTGGACACTGCCAGGGATCCAGGGGCAGCCACAGCTTCTCTGGGCAACCTGTGCCAGGGCCTCAGCACCTTCACAGGGAAGGATTTCTTCCCAATATCCCATCTAAACCCACCCTCTGGCAGCGGGAAGCCATTCCTCCTTGTCCTTTCACTCCAGGCTCTTCAAGTCCCTCTCCAGCTCTCTTGGGGCGCCTTTAGGCACTGGAAAAGGCTCTAAGGGCTCTCCAGAGCCTCCTCTTCTCCAGGCTGAACATTCCCAGCCCTCCCAGCCCGTCTGTGTAATGCTCTAGCTCTTGGAGCACTTCCTGGCCCTTCCTGTCTGATATTGCGCTGGTTTATTAAAGGAAATTCTGACTCTTTCTGCTATCTCTGTGTATTTATCTCCAAAGGACTGTGAGTACGGAAGAGTCATCCCCTATGTTCCTCAGCTCTTCTTTGGGGAACTCACCTATAAATGGAACTGCAGAAATGGGGAGGGAGGAAAAGGAAACAGGATGTGAATCGAGCACCTGCATAGTGACCACAGATGTCCACTGCTAGACAGACACTGATGTCAGGCAGATCATGCCCTCCAAATAGTGCTCAGAAAGAGAACAAGTTTGGGATTCCTGAAACTGCTCTGAATTGGATTTGCTTAAACAGATGTCATTAGTAAAAGCAATCAAAGAAAGAGTTTTGATCCCTCTTCCAAGTTGATGCCACTTATCATGTATCTTCCCTGCATTCTTCTAGGGAAGCTGTTTTTGATGTTGTCCTGTCCTTCTTTTTATAAGGGAGCAAAAATACTTTATTAAGTATTACTCTTTCAGTTTTGTTTCCTCTCCTCTTCTGAGATACAGTAAAGTGAACATTCAGCAGAATAGTTTTGTATTTTTTGAACACAATTCTTCTTTTATCCAACTGAGGCCCTTCTGTGATCATGAAAAAACAGAAACTGTTGTGAACTACAGTTTACACTCATAAGAGGTTGACATGGGTCAGTTCTCCAAGGTTATTCTTAGTTCAACTGCTGTGTAACTGTTGATGTCACTGACTGGAGGCTGCTCTTCAGGACATTATAGATATGATAATTATATGACAGAAAATGCAACATATAGTTGAATCTGACCTTCAAGTTCACTAGCTTAAAAAAGGAAAAAAATGTCTGTAAGAAATTTGCTGCTTTTCCCATTACTAAGATGTAATAAATGCCTTCAAGTTTATACTCAGTCGACAGCATATACACATGGACAGCAGTGCCCATCCATCTTCAAGCTAGGGTACATTTTAAGTGTCAATGATCACTGCCTCCAGAAAGCATTTTTGAGACAAAACAGGCAAAGTCTTTTGCATATCTAGACAATCATCCAATACTAGGATCTTCACTCTCACATAAACACTTCATGTTTTTCCACAGAGGAATCTGAGATAGATTTTTCTGAGAAATAACAAACCACCAAAAATTAATTAAATGACAAACAAGGGAAAAGCACCACTTCCTCACTCAGCACATTTTCCTTGATTTTCATTAAGCATTCAGATTTACAGATGCTGATATTGCCACAAGAGCAGTTTTTTTCTGGTTTAACTTCCTCTTCCAGTAGAGCAAGCACAGCTGCAAAATGCAAGCTCACTTCTAGGCTCTCTTACACATCACCAGTTTACCACATTCCAACCAGTCACAGCTGTGCAACACTCCGTCAGGGTACTGGGATTACTGCAGTGCCACAGACAGTTTAAGTGAGGCTCATGGAGCTGTACAATTTTAACTATGTTTTATATGTATAATTAAATGATGCATGACATGGGAATAAGCCAGCTGTACTGAAACTGAACAAACTAACTGCTCTGATGCAACAGTTAAGCATCTCATCAGTTCTAAAATGAAACAGGTTTAAAGCAAAAACAATATAGAGAACAGAATGCTTGACACTGTTAAATAGCATGGTCAAAGGATAATTTTTGAACATTAAGGAAATGCACTCACCCAGTCAAATTTTCAAAAGAATTCCTGGCACCAAAATGTTCTCTGTTTGCTTTTTCACCATGTTTTAAGAATGGATCACTCTGGGGGAAGAAAATCCTGTGCGCAAAACACTGCGTGAAACTAAACAATCCTTAAACATGGCTAATTTCCATGTGGAGCTGATGATTTAGCACTGTCATCCTTCAGCAGAGGAGAAAGAACTACCTGTCTTTAGTTTATTTAGGTAAGATGAAAAAAGTGAAGAGCGTGAATTTGATCTTGCTTCAATTTACTTAAGTGGAAAAACTCTTGCCATGACTTCAGTGAGAATGAGACTGCATCTTAATTCATTCTATATGGAGAAAAACAAATCAGCTGAGAATAATGCTTTTGTTTATTAGATGTAAATTACTACCATAGTCGTTTTTAACAGTGCTAAGTAAATCCTGCTTTAAAAGCCAAACGTTGCCTTCAGTCCTGCTTATTCCTCTGTACTGTGTCACAATGCAGGATTCCTGGTCCTCTGACCAAGTCACCACTGTCACAGTAAGCATGGCTTGCTCTGGGGAATGGCCACATTCCCACACGGGAATGATAGATGTTTGTGGATGTCACTGGTGACAATGTCCAAATCTGGGCTAGGGCATGCCCCCCAGCCAAGAAACTAGGGTGCACACTTTTGTAATATAAATGCATTCACTGAGAACACAGACTACACTTACTAAAATGTCCATGAAAAGCAGCCAAGTAAATCAAATCAATAGGGTTAAATTTGCAATTAGGATTCTCTCTTTCGGCAGGAAAATTTTAGGATAGCCACAAATTGAGAAAAATTTGCTTTTTTTTCTTCTTTTTCTCAGAAGGCAATCAACCTTCTGGTCTGGCTATTCTTTACTTCTCCCTATGAAGTAAAATCTAAAAAGACACACACACGATATTTATGGAAGGACCTCCCAATGAATTAGGAAAAATTATTACTCAGAAGATCAAACAGAAACAAGACTGTCTACACTGTATGAATTAAACATACATGAATTAGGACACTGAGCCTTCCATTCTTTAGTAACAGAACTGATGCTGTCCTGAAAATGACATTAATGAATTAGACTGGTATATGAAAACCTTCTGCATCTGCTCTAGAGGTTGGAATGAGGATGTTAAATGAGGCAGCAGACAACAAGGACGTGCTGCTTAGGGAAGCTGAATATCACTTCTGTGCTTGTGGAGTTCTGCAGTTTGGATGAAGGTCACAGGTTATCTCCAGCTACATGAAAATGAGTGATAAATACACACTGTTGGTCTTAGACTGAAAGCAGTACTAGGCAAAGAGAGTCAAAATATGGAATATTACTCAAAATCATCCCCTGGTTTTCTAAAGATCATAATCTTCTATTAGAAGACAGTTTGTTACCTTCTCCTAATATTAAAGCTGCAATAGTAAAAGCACCTCAATCTTGTAGAAGTATCTAAGATACACAGAATAAGTAAGGTATATGCAGTGAGAGCACCCTAAAAACATCACAAGAGGAGTGACAATTTCTGGGATAGTAATGACATGAACGAGTATCTAAACGTTAAGTCTGAGTGAATAAGAGAATTTTTCAACTAATGGATCAGGGAAAATGTGAAAGGATGAGATATGTGATTAAAGATCATAGTGTATTCGATTAACACAGGTGGAAAATATATGACTTTGATTCTGTACTACAACATATTTTAATTGATTTGTGTGTAGTTTTAGTTTTATACATGCACAATTTTTTAGAACACATCTTTAGACTGGGACAAACAATAAAGGAAATCCATTGTATGACTTTACATTGATCCCAACATCACTCACTGGAATATCTTAACATTTCCTGCACAGATTCCCATTCGTTAAGATGACAACCTTGAGAAGAAGGAAACCTATAACTGCCATTCAGAGAAGGTCTAAAATTTCAATTGCTGTTTGAACACAAAGGAGCTTTGACATGCTGTGGTTTATTGAAGCACTCCTGCAGTTATAGACACATCTTTAACCACCCTACCCTCTCCCTCTTCCTCCATCCACCACTGATTGATGCAACTGGAAGCTTCAGTAACTGCAGAGCAAAGTCCCGCTTACTTCCAGCTCTCCTGGCCCAGCAAATGCTCAGCTCTTCTGGGAAGATGGAGCTATGCCATAAGCACATTGCACCTGAAAGGAGGTGAAACCTTCCCTTCAAAGACACATGTGACCAGGTTTTTGGAACTGCCTGATGTGGCCAGTTCTCATCTGTTTTCCATAAAGAAGGAAAAGAGCCCTGTATTCTCCTCTTCATGATAGTTCAAGTATGAATTCCAAAGAACAGAGATGCCAGGACTTGTCAGTGACATGACTAACAATTTTATGAGAACTGGCAAAACAGTTCATTTCTCCTACATCTTATTCTCAGAAACCTTGGAATTGTTTTGTCTGAAAGATTTGGGGGGAGGAAGGTAGACTTAATTCTCACAACTATATTAAATATTCAGTACATCTGATATTCTGTTGTCAACACGCAAAATATAGTTTAATTATGATAAGCCATACTGGAATCATTTACAATACATAAATGTGAAAAAACAGCATTAAATTATTTCTTGTTCCATGTGGAAAAATATACACCTTCCAACCCCCCAAGAAAGTAAGACAAGGCACAATAAATTCTGGTAATTCTCTTTCTTCTGACTTTTCAGTTCCATCACAGCTCTCAAAACTAAGATTTATGTGCTGTTTTGCATCTGTATCTGTTGTTGATTTTCCCCCCCTACAGGGATATAGGTGAATAAGTTTGGACAGGAAACGGTATCCCTCAAGCCAAACTGAAAGGTTTATAAAGTTGCTAAGAAAAGTTTGGGTCAGGGCCTAAATATCAATCATCTGCTCACTGTCTTTTTAAACGAGCTCAGGCATTTTCCCAACTGTTCCCAGCAGGTCTCTGCCACTATTTTAAACTAAGATTTCAGCCATTTTTTTTCCCCTGTGTTGACCTCACTAATTTTTCTTTCTCCCCCTCTTTACCTGCCAAAGGCATCCATCAGGATTTTGCCAAAGGCTATCTGCTTTTGAAGTTGAGAGGAATTCACTAATCGTGAGTGTCAAATCCACAGTAAATGCCATGGCCATATGGTATATGCTGCTTTTGGGAATTAGCTCAAAAGGCCTAGCTGTGAGAAGGCCGGCTGTATGTCAGGAGGGTTTTACTGCTAACTTTCATAACTCATGTCAGCTCTTTCAGTTTCTGTATGCATTGGCTTCAGGGAGTGCAACTGTTCCCTGAATTTATAAAAATGTTGTCAAGATCCCTTGATCTTGCTTCCTCTGTCTCTCTCGCACAAACACATCCAAACACATTTATATACACAGTGGAATAGCATGCAGAGTGGCATGCAAATCTAGCAAAAGAGAAGCTTGTAAATAAATAGCATGTCATTCTGCTTACTCAATACATTTCTCTGGGTGTTAAACTCATGATAAACATATCATAAGCCCCGATGAAGGCTCTACAGCCTGTCCCATCACACCATCCTGAGTGTAACTCTGCAATGCATAGGAAGACATAAGTTTGAAAAACAGAGCAGAAATAGCTCCCCTAAGGGCAAGGTGCTGACATAGCTGAAACATAAGTAACTGGAGAGCATTTGTTTTCACTAAAGAAGGAAGTGTCAGTGACACATCTCTGTGCCTGTGGAGGTGTACTGTACATTCAAAGCAAAAAGAAATCCACCTTCTTTAAAAAATTGGCCATTAATACATAAATATGTCTGTGTTGAAATCCCTCAGACGGTACCATTCTTAACAAGAACTACACACAAGACTAAGAAATTCTGCAGAGAATCACGCTTTTGTGATCCAAAGAGGCAAGGAGAAAGAAAACCACATATGAAGAGTTTAACATACCCACTTAGTGATAGAAAAAGAATTATTACAAAAATAAATGTCAGTCCCCTTGAAACACTTGAGTCAGCGCTCTCAACTTTCTCTGATGCTGTAGGAAGGTGTGAATGTCCTCCATGTGTCACATCATCTGCACCAGCCACACAGGAATGTCTCCAATGCACCTCAGAGCCTTTCAAGGACCACTCCCCTCTAATTTATGTATAGTCTGTTAACATCCTCTTGGAGCAAACAGAAATAATACTTTTAAAAGACATTTATACTTCAGAAACATGTGCCCCAACACAACAAAAAACCCAGATTTTAATACTGCCCCGAGGCAGAATTCATCCATCTTTAAGGCTTCTATTATGTATTTCCTGGTTAGTAATACAAAAAGAACTGCTGGCAGTATCACATCGAAACCAAAGTGGCAGAATCAGAAAAACTACTGAAAAGTTTACCTTTATAGGAAAGCTTCAGTCTTGGGATATTTTGTTTTGACGTTCCAGTGACTGGAAGGAACAGCATTGCTAAAGACAGCAGGCTGCAGGCATGTGGCACTTGCAAAGCTCTCATTCTGCTCTCCTCTTCTGTATCTTCTTTTGTACTATGGTGAAATATCTCCCCACTTTTCAAACAATCCAAGTTTTATCTGGAAGAAAAAAAGAAAACATCTGTAGATCTGCTTTACTGCATAAGCAACAATTCTGTAAGCAAGCCAGACCTATTTCTAAAGAGCACCTCAGTTAATTTCTTTGCTACGAAAGTATTTTTCCTCTAGTACAAGTAAATAGTTTTGTTTCTTTAATAATAAATTTACACATTTTGACATTGGAAAAATATGTGCTTTTCAGACACCAATGTCTAGCCTAGCTAACGTTTAAGCACAAATTAAATTAATGCAGTATCCATAAAAAGAACATTTGACATTCAAAAGTGACCATGCAACTTGATAGTTAATACCAGTCCATTGGATATCTTACATGTTTTATAACTCTTTTTGTCTCAGTACAACAGCTATTGTGTGTTTATGCTATGACTAGAATGAACTGTAATGTCTCAGATGCCATGGGGGTACAAGCTGAGTTAACAGTGAGTACTTACCCATCAAAAACTAAACTAAGAAAACTGGAAAGAGCAAGCAGTTGTGTTTAGTTTTAATAGAGAAAAAAGTCAAAGCGGATGATGGATTTAAAAGTGCTTTCAGTATGATATTTCCAGCAGAACAACTGCCTCAACTCATCCACCAAAATGTCCTATAAACTTTAATGAGTGTTTCAGGCTGGGGTCAATAGGCTGATAGGGGATTTTGTTAGCACAGTGTGCAACTAAGCCAGCTTTGCAACACTTTTCACTTAGTAAGAATCATTCATATTCCATAAATCTTGAAGTGTTTTACAACTGAAAGCAATTATCACTGCCCTTATTTTCCCTATGCAAAAACGGAACCATAAAGCTGCAGTGAACCTATTTCCTCAAGGTCACACAGCAAGCACAGTAGTTGAAAAGAAAACAGCAACAGCAGTCCTGCTGTCCTTTGGGCCCAGCTATCAAGGATCCCTTTTGCCCAATAACTCGACTTTTGCACATGAAATTATTTGAAATGGCATCTTGAGTTCTGAAGGCAAAACTTCATGGTTAATAAATCACAGAGATCAGAGTATGAAAATATTTGTGAGACCAGATCCTTCCCCCTGCAAGTGCCTGATGCTAGAGGTCAAGGGAGATGGCTGGTGAAATGACAAATGTCAGTGTTTGAGTAATGCTGTAAAACCAAGGAGTAAGGAAATGTTATGGTTAGTCAAGAGATTAATGGCTCATGATGTGCCATGAAAATTCTTTTCTGAAAGGTACTGGAGCTGCCTGATTAAAAGAGCAATCCTAGTGCCCACATCAGCCAGCACTTGCACAGACACCAAAGGAGAGGTTCCTTGCAAGTCCATGAGAGATGCAGCACAGCTTGTGGCCCCTGAGCCTTTCCACCGGTCTGTTATTTGAACTCCTGCAGCACTGGGTCTTGCAATTCTGTGAGCTACAGCAGCACCCAGAACCAATTCGGCACCTCCTGATACAGGCAGTTCATCCTTCCTGGCATGAAAGGATGGAAACAGAATCCCTTCCGTTCTCTCTGACACAGGAAATCTTTCTCAGATGAAACTTGGGCTTTCTGAGCCTCCAGACTTTCGCTCAATAGCAAAAGACAAGGAAGTGTGCAAGAAGAGCATGATGGTGAAAAAGAGGGAAACAATTCATAAAATCCCCAAAGCATAATTCCTATTGCAGAACACTAAGCTTCTTCCTTCTCAGTCCCCTCTTCAACACTCATATTCAGTGTCTGAATGCACTACTCTTGGCCAAGTGTGAGTACATGTTCACGAAATGACATGGAGAGAAAACAGACAAACATGAAATGCCTGTTTCATCTTTCTCTTCCCTTTATTACAGTATCAGATCCTAAGAGAACACCCTTACTTCTTCTGTGCCAACACATCTATCTGAGGGTGGACCACGAAGGACTAAAGTGGATTAGACTATCCCAGGGTTAAATCGCCTTGAAGAAATTTATTTAGAGGTGAAAAAGGGGAAAAGAAGGAGAGGGGAGGAGGGGGAAGAATATATGAAGATGAGACACCAGCCCTGTTCATCTTCAGCAGGATGATAGTGACAAACCATACTTCAAAAAGAAGCAATTAAGAGGGAGCCAGTCTCACTGCAAGTATGTTGAGAAGTCACGGCCTGAAGGTCTGGGCCTCAGCCAACAGGGAACTCACCAAAGGATATGGGGCTCATTTTCTTGAGGCAAATTACTGTGAAGAATCAGGACTAAATTTGACTAAAAAAACAGTTGCATCAATGCACTGTCATTTGCTGAATTGATTGAGAATCAGCACCAAACTCGGCCCTTCGGCCATAGCTCACAACCTCACTTTTTCATGTAGGCTTTTTTTGCTAATGGGAACCTTCCTTTTTTCTTGGTTGGGTTTTTTTTCCCCTTTCCCCTTTTATTTGAATAATGTCTGTGAAAAACCATTTGCTTTCACGAGGCGGTTAGTTTACACTGGAGGCAGCAGCTCTGTGAGCTCGAGCCAACCCTGTCCTGTCTTTAGATTCATTGCAATCTGGCCACATTGTCACATATATTTTTAGTTTATGATGATCCTCTAATACAATTCCAGCTTCCACACAGAGTCCTTCCAACAGTCTAGCTCAGGTTAATGAACTTCAGGCCACTTCTCTTCTGCAGGAATTTCGAGGCCCAGGGGGTGGCTGTGCCCAAGAGATTTGCCAAAATCCGCTACGATTTCACCGCGCGAAACGCCAGTGAGCTCTCGGTGCTGAAGGATGAAATCCTGGAGGTACGTGACCGCTCCTGGAAAAGGTGTGTCCCCCAGGGGCAGGAGAGAGCTCGGGATAGCAACAAGCACCAACTCCATTTTCCCTGGTGGTATCTCAGCAGTGACACAAAGCTTTGCTCAAACCCAAAGCTGGAGCAGGCTGCCTGTGCTGTGTTGTGTCATTTCCTCAGCTCAAAGACATCGGTCCCATTTTAACCACAGTGAGGAGGGAGGACAACAACTCGCTCTAGAGCCTTGCTCATCCCCCGCTGGGTCGGTTCCTTATCACCACTTCCTCCTCCACGAGGATTTGTTTTCTCTGAAAAGCACCTTTCTCATAACCTTTCTCTTACTGCAGCACTGTTGGCAGCTGGACAAGGTGGGACGTGACTTGGGCTGACACTGATCTGTGACCTGAGGAAAAGGTTTCTCTGCAAAATGTGGCTTTTTATTTATTTAATTATTTATTTTAATGCAAAAAGACATCAGAAACTCAGTCATTAGGAAAAAAAGGTCTGGAGAAACAGGGACATTATGTAGGAACTATGAGTTCTTCAGCACGCAGAGGTGCTCTCCTGTTCATCCTTACGATACATTCTGATGCTTTCCAGGAAAAGTTTCAGTCCTGGATTGCATCTGAGAGCAACAGATCTGATTAGAGCTCCTGGCCTCAGTGATGTCCTTCTGGCAACTTCACCTTTTGGATGGTTCGGCCCCGCTATATCCTGGTTGTTTATGCCTGAAATCCCATTTTCCCACAGCAGATTTATTTTTGTCCCTCTCTCAGGTGTTGGAAGATAATAAGCAGTGGTGGAAGTTGCTCAACCGGAGTGGGCAGGCCGGTTATGTTCCGTACAATATCCTGGATGTGGTGAAACTGGAAGAGCTCAAACAGGTCTGTAGTCAGGTAATACCTGACTGGTATCAGCTGCAGGGCACAATCTGCCTCTGGGAATAATGTTGTCATTAGACCTCCCTGATTTCTTAGGATACTATGCACCAATCAGGACAGACCTTCAGAAGTAGACAAAGCCAGGAGATTCCTGAGTCTCCTATGATAAAATTCACATTTTGCTACGATCGTCTTCCCAAATAAGGCCTATCCTTCCTATTTGTGCACCAGCCTCCTGCTTTCCATATTTTTCCACATCAAGATTTTTCTTGGGGGTTAAATTAAAGATGGACACTTCCCTCAGCCAGTTCAGTTCAGCACCAGGAACACGTTACTGGAGTGGAGGCAGATGGAAACACCATCTAAGTGAGAATTAACTGAATACTGCAACTTGCACTGCAGAAATGTGGAGCTGGAGTGTTCTAAACACCCTAGGGAAGCATGGAATTGCTTCCCCATTTTGGTATTGCAGCGTTTGGGCAAAGCCTAAGGCGGCCCAGCAGGCTTCTGGATAAATCCCTGCTAGTTTAATCAAAACGTCAAAAAACTTTCCAGTCCGCTCCAGGCCCTTGGCAGTGGTCCCGCTTCACATCCCAGCTACGGAGCAGTGAGGCTCTGCCTTCCAATGAGATCGAACATGTTTGGCACAACTAGGAATTCCCTTGCGCAAACTTCAGACTTTGCTTTGGGTTCTTCATTCCCAGAAATTAACTTCTTCCATGCAGCTCCACCTGAGGTCTCCCCAGCCCCACATCAGCACAAGGAGAACACGGCAGTTTGTCCCTCCGTGGGTGTGAGGCAGAAAGCTTAAGAAAATTAAAAACGACCAAAAAAAATTCTTACTTTTCTTTCCCTTTCTAACCAGTCTAACCAGAGGTACAAAGGAGACCTGAGCCCCAGGGGCCATGGCCCATCCAGCCCAACCCACAAGCTGCCTGCCAGCTACGCCGGGGATAAGTGGGGCACTGAGATGTTGTCGCGCCACTCTGCACAGGACGCCAAAGAACGCACGTGTGTGTCCCACTCTGGGCTCCCCTGGGTTTGGGCGCTCGGGGGACCAGACCTGCCCAAGGGGCTCCCCTGCACCTTTTACTGATCACAGCAATGCAGCAGCACTGTGTCTGGAGGCCATTCCAGGCAGGACAAGAGCCAAGAGAGCAGCCCTGGGGCTTGTGACACCGCCGGGGCTCTCGGGCGGCCCGGGCCGAGCAGGACAATAAGTGATCACCCCATGCCTCCTTCCTCCAGTTCTAACTTCCTCCTCCTCCTCCCAAGGAGAGAGTTTCCTTTCTCTTCCAAAATGTTTAAGTGTGTCTAAGGAACAGCTCAGGTCAATCCCTTTCTCTCACTTCCTTTTGCTCATCTCCCGGCACACACACAGTGCCCGCCTGGCCGCTTCCTTCATGTGGTTCCACAGAATTCCCGGCCAAACAGGAGATCCGCATCACTCCCTCACCCTGCACGTGCTGTGGGGCTCACAGAGCAGGAGAGAGATCAGGGGCCCTGCTCACCTCACCCCTTATCCCACCCTGTCCACTCCTGGAAGCAGGAGCCCTTCTGGGACGACAGGAAGCCCCACAATACAAGGACACAAATCTGTTCGTATCACTGAGTTATTCTCCACAGTCTTCAGGAGTTTCATGGGGAAAGCGATACTGGATGAAGAGTCACTGGAGTTTTCACAGAAGCACAGGATGCCCTGGGCTGGAAGGGACCTTCAAGCTCATCCCATCATGAGTGTGTTGCTCATTCCCAGTTTGTGCTTCCTGCCGCTTCTGTTCTGTTGCGGAGCAAAACCTGGAGCTCTGCGATCAGCAAATTAGTGACTAGAAGCAGCAGAGAGGACTGAAAAGGTCTCAATTCCAAACCTCCAATTGTAGATTCTCACAGAACTGTGCTTCCACATCAGGCAACAGCCAAGGGGTGATGGGAGCAAAATAAATGGCAACACAGGGGCACAGGAAAATGGGAATCACTTTTCTGGGCTGAATTTAAATAAGAATGTTGAGCCACATCCCCATCTGCCTTACAGTTTCCCCACAAACATTTAATGGCATTTTTGACTGAAGACTTGCTTTCATTCCCTACTTGTTTCTACAGAACTTATTCACCAAACAGATGAGCTGAACGACGAGCTGCTAAAGAAGATCACAAACAATAAAATTCAGCCTCCCCACAGGAATTTCAAAGTGGAAAAGCCTCAGCAAGTTTTCGTGCCCCTCACCTTTGAATCCAGCACTGAAGAAGTCAAAGCCTGGCTGGAGGCCAAGTCATTCAGCAAAGAGTAAGATTTGCCCTATTGCCACGTGCAATGCTCGTCCTTCCCTGGAGAAGGAGCGGGGGAGGCCACCGGCACCATCTCACCTGGGACAAGCCACTTGGATTTACTTACAGAGCCTGTGTTGCAAATTAGATTTCAACCCTGTTCAATCCAGGCTCTATAACCAGAATGTTCAGAGCCCAAAGTCACTCCCTTTCTCTGGTATAAATATTTTCTTGGAGATAAACAGTTAACTAACTAAATCCAAGGCCTGAAATGCTACTGGAATTGCAGCTGCCGCCTTGGAACAGCCCCAGGGCCCCGTGATATGGTCCCACTGCAGCTCCTGGCCTCCCATCTCCAACTCCTCACCTCTGACACGAGGCCACGTGCAGCACAATCGTCACCTCCCTACTTTGTGTCTCCCCAGGACCGTGGAACACCTGGGCATCCTCACCGGAGCTCAGCTCTTCTCCCTCAACAGAGAGGAGCTGAAGAAGGTGTGCGGTGATGAGGGAAACAGAGTCTACAGCAAGATCACAGTGGAGAAAAACCAGTTGGAGGTAAGCATTTTTCTGGATAATTCCTGCTGGAATGGGGGCTGTACCAGCAGCATCAGATAGCTCATTAAACAGGCATTTTAAAAAATACAATTGTGGGGAAAAAAAATGCAACCAAACCTACACCAGCAATAAAACACACGTAAAAATTCCGAAGTGTCTTTTGAGCAAATCTGTAAGATCCCCCTGTTTCCACTAATTAATCTGCTTTTTACTGATATCACTTATCTCTTTGAAACTAGCTCTACTTTTACAGCATTAATTAAATACTGTCACTTAACTGCAGCTTGAAGTTCAAATCCAAACTGCCTGTTTTGTTTCCATTCCAGAAAAGCAGAGGGGAGTCGGAGCTCCAAGAAATCACGAAGCGCCGCCAGGAAAGGATTGATTCTGCAAATTAAAGTCTCTCTGCTTTATTTCAGCTCTTAGCCCTAAGTAGTGCAGAAAAAAAGGGAATGAAAGCAATGATTCCTGGCCCAGGCCAGATGCAGCAGAGCTCCCCTTGGGGTCCAGCTGCCATCAGAGTGACAATTCCTTGAACACTGTTGGGAAGGGTTGACAATAAGACCATGTCCCACTGGGAAAGGTGTTTTAATTTTGCATGAAGTATTTTTTTTATAACTATATATTTTATACTGAAATTTTCCGTGCATGCGATCAGAGCAGGATTCACATGGGGCTGGATGTACAAGGGCTGGCTTCAAGCAAAAAAAGACCCCCAAAGCTTTTCTCCGAGGGCTGTCCCCTGCTCCCCACTCTCCCCTGGCAGAGCAGGCGTGGCACACAGCACAAGAGAGGCCAGCCTCAAGGCTTGGAGCCTGGACCAGAGGAATAAGGCTTTAGAACCCTGCAATGGTTTAGGTTTAAGGAAAGGACATTAAAGCTCATCCCATTCCACCCCCCTGCCATGGGCAGGAATGCCTGTCACAAGCCCAAGTTGTTCCAAATCTTGTCCAACCTGGCCTCGGACACTTCCAGGAATGGTGAGTCATGACCTCTCTGGGCAACCTAACCCTTTCTATTTCCATTTCCATTTCCTCCTCAGTGCAGGTGTCCCCTGCAGCCCACGAGCACAGGGCCGGTGACAACTGCCTGTCCTTGTCCTGTCCCCCTGTGCCCCCTCGTTGGACAAGGCTAGAATGGCAACACACATTCCCAAAGTCTGGCTGCTTCCTTAAATCCATGGACCAGCTAGTGCTATCTCTGAACAGCTGAAATGAGCTTTCAGTGCCTAGAAATAAGCAGGAGTGACAAACAAAGGGATTTGAATCTGGAAATAGGTGAGTTCCACCCGCCCACCGCTGCTGATGCAGAGGCTGGGGCTCGGGGCAGCTGTGCAGCCCTTCCCTGGGGCACGGATCCTGCACTGGAATGTTGTGGTGGTGTTGCCAAACCGGGCCTCAAACCAGGAGAAGATAAGCCCTGACCGTTTGCTCCCGACCCAGGCACACCCACAGCCCTTCCCAGGGTGTTGGTCACTTGTCCCCATCTTCACATTTTCACTGCAAAAAGTCAGCTGAAATGATTCCCAAATAGCTGAAACCCCAAAGCACACTGGGAAAGGCAGGTTTAACACAAATTAAATGGCCACAAGAAAAAAACCCCTCTAATTTAGCACAGGGTGTTGCTCTTTACTTCCCGTTTTCCTTCATAAAGTTATGTGCATTTGTATATAGCAATCTGTAAATAGGGGTGAGGAAAATCCCTCTCCCTAGAAGCAGAATTAAGTGATTATGCTTCCAAAATTTACTCACCATTTCAAAACTCAAGCAAGCAGCGTAGTTCCTGTCCACAGCAAGTTTGGCACATTGCATTTCTAGCTCTGTTTGACTGACAGACCAATCTGATTGCAAAGCAGTGAAGCACACAGAGCTCCAGAGCTGCCCACAGCCCAGGGACAGCTGGGTTTTCTCTCTCAGCACATGCTGAGTCTTGGTCCAAATTTGTGCCTGTCATTGCACATTTAATGGAAAAAGCTTTAAAACAGCATCTGGGGAGCTCATGTCTAAAACTGAGAACACCAGTGCACCTTAGTTTTGGCTTCATTCTTAAGCGTCTCCAATGGATAATCTGTTTTCTTCATTTGAAACAGGACACTGCTCTCACCAGCAGAATTAGGGTGCAGGCAGGGGAGGATCCTGGGTTTAGTCACAGCCCTGCTAGGATCTGAGAAGGGCACTCACCTTGTCAGGGAGGGATGAAGAGGACAATCCTCCTGAGAAGCCCTGGCTCCGGATTAGGGTGGAGATGGGAGGCAGGATGGCAAGCACGGGAGGCGAAAAAGTTTCTAAAATGAAAATAAAAACGAATGTTGAGCTAGGAAACACACCATCTTCTAGTCCTGGGGTGTAGAGGAAAGCAAATCACAGGGAATTACAGTTATCTGGGATTTTAACAGGAGTGTACATGACAGCTCTGTAAAGCCGGGAGCCACAGGAGCACTTCCTAAAACAAATAGCTCAGTAGACCTTATTGCAGAGGCCACTTTTACAAATTTCCACGCGACTGAGCTGTGCATCTGTTCTGTTTGTACTGCCTGCAGACACTGCTATAAAGTACTGTACATTGATGTAACTGAGCGAAGGAGACAATGATATAACCATGCACTATACAAGATTTATTAAAATAGTTAAGTTATAACTCCATCTCCGTCTCTTTCACTGGGTTTTCATAATGCTTTGTCACTGAGAGTCTCAGAAACTCAGCAGAATGTCTGAAACCACACATTTCCTTTTGGGTTTGGGGACTGACATTCAACAGGAAGGATGTTACGGCCTGGATAGCTGTGTCTTAAGAATAGGGGCAAAGCATGAGAAGGCTGCACAAAAGCACATTCTTGCCTCTCTGGAAGGGGAACGACTGTGGCAGCTGTCCCAAGTGGAACCATACAGAAAGAGGGAACAGCATAACCCCATGACTAGGAGCCTGTTACACGGATTCTCCAACATTTCCAGCCAAGAGCCATCCTGTTTCCAGAAGCAAAAGTTTGTCTTCTCTTTTCCTTAACAATTAAATTACCCAGCTGAAATAACTGGTAATTCCTTCTGTAGATGTTTTGGAGAGTACAATTTCCAAGTGGGCCCACACTAACAAGATCACCTCTTTTACAGCCTAAATAAAGTTCAGGCGAACCACGAGCCCAAAACACCTGCCTTACTGGGCCGAGGGCTCTCTCAGCGCCTGGAGCTGCACTCGATAAACCATTTCGAACCTTGCCACAACGGCGGGGAAGGGAGCCCAGAGCGCTCAGCTCCTGCAGCGGGGCACCACCGACGCGGCCCCGAGCCTTCCCTCACGGCCGCCTCCCTCAGGGGCTGCCCGCCGCCACCTTGCGGCACCGGCCGCGCCCGGGCCCCGCGCGGCCACGAGGGGTGGCTCAGGGGCGGGTCGGGCGCCGTACCGGCCGCGGGGAAGACTGCCGGGGGTTCTGGCGACACGGAGACTCCGGGGACAGGAGGTTCCGGGCCCGAGAGATCTCGGGGCCAGGAGACTCCCCCGATACGCTCCGTCGGGGACGATGGCGGCGTCACGGTCGCCAAGGCGAACCCCCGCCCGGCCCTCACGAACCAGCCAATCAGAATCGCTCTCCCTCCCGCGGCCTCGTCCGTCTCCTGTCCGCGCTCCTGATTGGCCGCTGCCGCCCAGCCAGGCTGGGATTGGCGGCGGGCGGCGGGAGCGCGCGGGCCGGTGGCCTTCGGGCACGTACCGTCCCTCCTGGGCGCGCGAGTCCCCCGGAGCCGCGGACGTGTCGGTGTCCCCCGTGAAGCGGCAGAAGGTGGAGTCGGCGCTGGACCAGCTCAAGCACCACACCACGGTGGTGGCCGACACCGGGGACTTCAACGGTGAGAAGCGGCATGAGGGGATCCTGTCTCCGCAGCTTCTGCTTAGCCCCCTCTCCCGCCCCTCTTCACGGAGAGTGGGCGAGCCCGGCCGAAGGGGCGCGCGCTGCGGGGACCGACCCACCCTGGGGCCGGAGGGGGGGCGAGCGGGACGGCGCTCGGTCGCGGCGCTGGGTCTCCATCCCAGGGCAGACCCCGCCGTGATTTCTCCCAGTTTGCCCTCGAGTGTGCCCTGACCACTCCGTTCAGCTCTGCGTGCTGTCAAGGAGAAGTGCCAGACTGAAGCCAGGCTCTGCTGCTCTAATTAATTTTGGGTTTTCTTCCAGTGGGCTGTCTAGATCTGGGACTTGTTTGGGGTTTTTCAGACTCACGCTTGGACGGGGCTTGGAGCAGCCTGGCCCAGTGGAAGCGAGTGGAACTGGATGAGCTTCAAGACTCCTTCCAACCCAAACCATTCCAGGATTCCATGATATGCTTAAAAACTGATTTGGGGTTGGAGAGAAAGAAGGGAAATGATGCTTTTTATTTGTTTCACTTGAGCTGTACATTGATCTTTTCCCTTTTTGCATTTCCAGGATGCAGAAAGTGAGAAGGAACTTGAGGAGATGTGCTCGGTCCAAGAGAAATAATTTTGAAAAAACTCATCTCACTGGATACTGCAGCAACAGTAAAATCCCAAATGGATTTCATGATCCTGACAATTCTGAGTGCACTTCAGGGATAAGGCACAAGATCTTACAGAAAAACAGACGCAGCAGCACACATCCAGGAAAACATCTTGGAATTAATGGCATAAAATCATGGTTTACTTTCCTGCATATGTTTGCTTTTAGGATCCCTAAAAATGTTACATTCCTAGCATCAGGGGTCAGGGGGTAATTTAGAGGTAGTTGGTGATAAATATTTTTGGTTATATGTAGGGCAGATATTTATGCCTTACATAACTCTGTAATATAAATATGTATTATATATTAGGGCATATAGCTATCTATTTATATATAACCTATTTTTTATGTGTGCCCAGATATAGTTTATATCAGACACTGTGCCTGTCTGAGGGCCTTGCTACTGAGCTCCTAACTCATTCCTGAGGAAAACATCAGGCAAAAGCTGTTAGGTTTAACTGGTTCCTCTTTTCCTTAATAATTATTTTACTCAGTTGGAATAACTGAGAACAGCTGTTAGAGATGTGCAGTTCCCAGTGGGACCAAGGCACTTTTTTGCACAACGCAGAGTGGCGTTTAAGGTATTCAGTAGTCAGAGAAGTGAGGATTAGGATTTTGAATGCTCTTGGGCAACAAGGCTGGCCAGAGATCCCTCCTAACTCACTGTGGGACAGCAAAAACCCCACAGCCAAGGGGAACCAGGGATTGTGGGGATGGAGAATTTAATGGCATCAGGTGGCAGCAGTGCCAGTTCAACTGATAAAAAAGTAAATCCACGACTGCTCTAGAGGAGTATTGTTCCTGGACATGTGTAAATACAGGGACACCTCTTTACTCTCAAGTGAGGGAGGTTTGTGGTTGTGGTGCTAGTTTACCCTTGAGAGTTCCAGGCTTTATTTCAGCTCCCCTGGCCGGGCCTGATGTGCAGCAGTGGTGCGAGGGCCGGAGCCGTTCGCTGGCTCTGGGAATGCAGATGCCATCATGGCCCAGTGGGGGGGGGGGGGGGGGGGGAGCTTAGGCTGTGGTGGCAACCTCAGAAAGGGATCAGATGGCTCCTGGAACTGCCCAGAGTGCAGGAAGGGAGGGGGAACTGAACTGCTCCCACAGACCCCTGCTGGGCTATGGTTCTGGGCCAGGCCCATCAGAAAAGTGGCAGCCTCAGTGGCACCTCAGTTGTTACTGTCCTTGGAGCTCTCAGGATCAGGATGAAATCATGTTCATGCACTACTGGGAAAGCAGGGAGCAGGATCAGTGCTCTAACTCTCTACACTCTCTCTCCAGGAGTGCCTTGGGTCATGGCAATTTCATGTGTGGAATAGTTTCCTGTGTCTGCCTGGGCAGCTGCAGTTATTGCACAGGCATTCAGGGCTGACAGTTCCCTGCAGGGAGAGCTCAGCACATGTGCCCAGAGGCAATCCCAGCATCTGCAAGAAAGAAAGAAGCAGCAAAAGGTGATTGCTTCTCTTTCAAAGTTATTTCAAGTGCTCACACCCAAACCCACCTTTGCTCTTGATTCTGGCCAGGTGCATGGTGAGCAGTGGGCACAGGTCATGTCATCCATGCTGGTGTGAGTGATGCTTTCTGGGGGAAAGCAGCTGATCTCCAAAGTTCCCTTCCTGCCCTGTGCCTGATCTGCACAGGAGAAAACCTCTTCCAGGAAGGGATTGTGCTCCCTCTAATGCCATTTGCCCAGTCTGTTCCATGGGGATATTGCCAGCCTGGGGCAGCAGAGGCACACGCAGCTCTCAGCACTCTCTGCTCCAAGCACAGCTCTGGGCTCCTTTGCACACTGCCTCTGCCATGGGGGTTTTCTCCAGGAGAAGCCAAGGAATTGCTCATGGAAGGGTGCAGATTAAGTTATCCCAAAGGGAAGCAAAGAATAAATATCTCATTTTTCCATCAAAATGCTCATGCTCTTTCCTACAGATTATTTCAAGTTTTTCCCACAAGCTTTGCCCTACCCATCATCCCATTTTTACCCCCAAAAGTAATTTTCTCTGTCCTCCAGAATGTCTCAGTGTCTATCCCCAAAATTTTCACTGTGTCTCTGCAAGTGACTACCTCAGTTTACCTCATGCTGTTCATTCTCTTCCCTGGGGATTGCTTCAGATTTTCCCTCCAAGCTGTCCCTGTCTGTGCACTTCTGATTTCTTCTTTTTTACAAGAAAGTATTCATTCACTACTCTGGAGATTAGCTCCAGTTTTACCCCCCCAAAATTGCCCTAACATTCACTAGTCAGTGCCTGATTTTTACCTCACTATGTTCATTCTCTCCCCCTAGAGATAACCTCAGGTTTTACCCCCAGTATTTTCCCTACCTGCCCACTAACTATTTACTCTTTTTGACCTATAAATATTCTCTTTCTATCCTGGAGATTTCATCAAGTTTTACCCTGAAATATTTCACTATCTTTCCAGTACTGTCTCACTTTACCTCAGGATGTACGCTCTCCCTGCCACACATCACCCCAGCTTTCACCTCCAAAATTATTGCTACTTGTCCACTACTTATTACCTGATATTCACCTCAGTATGTCCATTCTCTGCCCAACAGGTCATTTTAATTTCTACCCCCCAAAACTTGTCCAACCTGTCACCTAGTGACTGCCTCAGTTTACCTCAAAAATGTTGTCTCCCCTAGAGATTACCTCAGACTTGACCCCCACATTTTTTCCCTGTCTGCAAGTTACTACCTCCATTTAACTTCAGTATGTTCATTCTCTGGACTACACACTCAAGTTTACTCTCAATCTCCCTGCCTCTCCAACACTGATTACTTCCTTTTTACCTCAAAAGATTCATTTATTTTCTACCATGGAGGTTACATCAAGTTTCACCCCCAGAATTTACTAATACTTCCACAACTGATTCACTCAGTTTACCTCAAAAAGTGTTCATTCCCTCACCTAGAGGTGACCTTGTATTTTACCCCCAAAGGTTTCCCTACCTGTGCACAACTGATTGCTATAGTTTACTTCAAAATCTTCATGCTCTCCATTACAGGTCACCTCAAGTTCACTTCAAAAGTTTTCCCTACCATTTCCATTAGTGATTATCTCAATTTTTACCTCCAATAAGTCATTCTCTACCTACAGACACTGGATAGTAAATCATACAAAGATCTAAAACACTGCACAAGAAACAGCAGAAAGTTTTCCATGAATAACACAAGTTCCTTTTTTCCCCTCCTCCGCCTAGGACTGCTACCAGGAGACAAGAGCTGCTATCAACACTCAAACCTCCCAAGCGTTGTTATTGCTCAGAGAGCTGCGCTGGCACTGAGCTACTCCCATGCGCCTGCAGGGCTCTGGGGAGGGGGAAGACGACCTCCCACTCCTGCCTGGAGAAATTTCAATGCCCTAAAAAGTCATTTCCCTTCTCTCTCTCTGACCCACGGCCAAAGCAGCTGTGTAGAACAACATGGACTACTCATGGAAGGGATGATTCAGTTGTGGGAAAAACGCTAAAGAAAGACTATCACCCCAAATTTCAGGGTGAAAACACACTGCTTGTTAACAGGAGCACACAAACTCATTTAAACCAGAGAGCAAACCGCACACCAGGAAAAGAGCTGAAAGATAGGCCCTGCCTTGATTGATAATTCCAAAGGAAATTCCCCACAGATCATAGGCAATTACCTATAATTTTACCTCCCTAATCACTGGATTTCTGACTTGGGTTGCTGTGGAAGTGTTTCACAGATGCCTTAAGGGGTCAGGGGCTTGGCTGGATTCTTTGTGGTTAGTCCTGACAGGCCCAGGCCAAACCCACCCACCTGCATTGCTGCTCCACCCCAAATTTGCATGAAATACTGAGAACAGGTTATAAATACTCCCCTTCCCTGTCCTTCCTGACACATCCATGGAGCAAATGTACTCTATCCATTGTTCCCAAGAGCACCTCTCCAGCCCAAATCCCAGTTTTCACCAACACAAACCAAACAGACCTAAGACAATTATTCCATCAGTGCCTGCAATTCTGAGCTCCCTGTTCCCTGCCACTCACACAGCAATCTCACCTCAGCCCAGAGACTCCCTGTCCCCAAAGGGAAACACAACCTGATAGGGCACAGCTCTGGCACCACATTTCCCCTTGTTCCTGAAAAGCCCTAGGTAAATCCAGTCCCTCAGACCTTGCATCCCTGAACACCAGGAGAGCTGGAGTTTTACCCAGATCCCAGTGCCCTGCACGGCTGCGCTGACACGAGCACAGACCGATCGCTCCGCCCAGCACCATCCCTCATTTTCCTCCCATTGCTCCCCAAGCGTCCCCAAACCACCCCAGCGTGTCTGTGCCGGGGCCAGGGCCCGCCCCAAGGCCAACCAGAGGCTGTCACCCAGCCCTGCACCAGCTCCCACCCCTGGGAGAGCTGGGAATGCACTAAGAGCTCGGCTCCCCAGTCCTCAGACACACAAATAATGCCCAACCTGCCCCTCTGGGCACAGCCAAACACCACAACTCCATCATCCCCAAGGAACTCTGGCAGTCGCCTCTTCACCTCTGCCCTTGTCCAAAGGACACAGGTAGGACTGGGCTGTCAGAAATGGTATTCCCTAGGCAGTTCATCCCAGCACAAAGGAGAAGAGGAACCCTGTGTCCCTCTGACTGACCCCACAGCATGGGCAGGACCAGCTGGGTGCTTCGTATTCTAAATTTTAAAATGAACTGAAGAACCTGAAAGGCAAAAAACAACACACATATAAGGTTAGAGCCAGTCAACACACACAGACAGACACACTCTCAGACACCCCTTCTTCAGCTTACACGCTGACTGCAGCTCTTACTAGAAACAGTCCCCCCTAAAGAAGATGCTTTAACATCTTCTTCCATCTGCTGCTCCTTGATGTGGAACAGTAGATCCTGGGAAAATTGGTAGCATCAGTGACCATAGGGATCAAAATTTGCCTCAGGGACCTGCAAGACAGCATGAGGCAGTCTGCAAGTAGCTGACAGCTAGGAGTTATCCCCACACCAGCCCCATAAACTTTCTACCCAAAAGCCCATAGACAGGAGAGGAGAGTTCTAAAACTGTTCAAACTAGCCAGGACTGAATGTGCCAGGGCAGGGCAGCTCCAAGCATAAGTGGCACATGGACACACAGTGCATCAAATATAAGCAAAGATGACATGAAGACTTGAGATAACGCTTCAGAAGATAAATTTTTGAGACCAGGATGCTTTGAGGCGACGGAAGCTACAAAACTACTGCAGTGAGGAGGGTCTAGTACACTTCATACAGAAGTCCAAGGGAACGGCACATGAAAAAAAAGATACTACCAAAACTGAGAAGGAAGATGGATAGGAACACCTTGTGTACTTCTTCTGGTCTCAAAAAGCAAAACCATAAAGATGCCAGAATAAGCCCGATCCAGGAAAGTATGCAAGTGCTCCTGCTGCCGATATGGCCCATAACAATGCCTGTAAAGCACTGAGACATCACAAAGCCCTATGACACTGAAGACAACGGACACAGACCACATCACATAGACACAAACTGAAACTGCCCAGCAGTTTTACCTGATGGACCCAAGATTGCTAGTGCAAGATGAGTCAGAGGCTGATGACGCCAAAGGAAAGAAGGCTCTATGGCAATAGTACGTGACAGTAAAAGGTAAACTCCTTATGAGAAGTTAGTGCCAAAGCTGGTAAGAGGATGCTCAAGAAGTGCAGTAGGCCTAGAGAAGGAGGCAACGACTGCCAGCTGATACAAAGGGATCCCTAGAGAAGGATTCTGCTGCCAAAGGCAGAAGTGACATCACAAAACATGACCGACCCACAAATGGCCAAGATGCAAGATGTCCATGTGCTTGCTATGCTCAAAAGTGCTCAAAAGCATGGCTACACTGAAGAGTAGGCACAATTTATACCATGGCAATCGTGCCAGACCCGAAGGCAGGCTCCTCGGGTGAAAAGATGGACAATGACATCGAGACTCAAAATCCAATGATGCAAAGCTCACGAGAACATGGAGATGGGTTGGAACTGCCCGGCCCGGCAAAGGCTCGAGTGATGCTGAAGAGAAACCCTCTCTCCCTTAACCTCCAAGGGGCCTGGCCCACTACAGCCCTCTCCTCTCAGCTAACTTCAAATTGCCTCCTGTGATTCCAAAGGTTTTTGCCTTCTCCCAACCAACAGTCCCCACACTTAGCTCTCTGAAGACCAGCAGACGAAATCCATCCTCAACAGAAAAGAACGCTTCAGCACCGTGGATGTCAATACATGGCCCACAGCCCACTTGGGTGGCTGCAAAAGATGGAGAATAATGACAAAATTCAGACTGTGATGACATGTCCCAGAAGTGACCCCTTGCACAATGCCTCTCTCCCTCATAACTGCTGAGGCTCATCGCTCACCGGCCGTTTCCAAACTTAGGCTCTGCACCTACTTGTGGTACCTAAGACAACAAAACAGAAACTGCAACTATTGCCCTCCAGAAGAATAAATGCACGGGCTGGGCTCCCTCTGCACCACTGGCCCAGGCTCACCTCAAATCTCCATCCGACTCCGGAGGTGGCCCGGACGATACCCGCAAAGCAAAAAGGGACACGCTTCGCATGCTGCCACGTACCTCTCACCTATCAGTCGCCCCACCTAAATGCCAACTCACCTGCTCGCCTCTGTCCCTTGGCATGCCCAGGGCAGCAGCAGCACCTGCAGAGAAGCAAAGCAATAAAACATGCTGAGAGACTGAAACCACAGCCTCCCCGCTCCAACTCAAGTACACCACACCTACAGCTTAAGCTTGCACCCACCTGGCCTCCAGCATCCCCAGGGCCGGGACACCTTCCCAGTGGACCACCTAAAATGCACAAACAAAAACGGATGCTTAGAGCTGCACCAGAAACTGATACCCAAGCAGTAACAACTCATTCTGGCCACCAGTCACCGCTCACCTCGCTCCATCAACCTCGACCACTGATCTTCAGCATTACTTCCTACAAATAAAGATGAAGAACAAAGCTGTAACATAGTCACCATTTACACTTGCCGTGCAAAGACAAACGGTGACTGACCTTCCTGTGGGAACCACCTCACCTGGTATGGGGCACTCTGCCACAGATTCAATCCATCTGCATCTGAAAGAAAGTGATGACAAAAGTCAAAGTACTGCATCATAACTTAGCAGCTCCAAACATTTTGTGTTAATCTAGAAATACCATCTTGAGTCCAACTAATCCCTACATTACAAATGTCAAGTCCCTAGGACTTATCCTATTACACCTACACCCAGACTATGTAGCAGGGCAAAGCAGCCCCAGGCCAAACACACAGACACCTGTGACACAGGAGATGACAAACAAGGGGATGCAACAAGGAAAGGAAAGTCTCAGCAAGAAGAATTACCAATGACATGACCTAGATGAAGCTCAAAGAACTCTGGCAGGAAAAGACCTTAACAGAAGGACTTATGCCAAGAACCGCAAAGATGGACGCCCGAGAATCGTACGGTTGGAATCCTCTACCTATCCTCACATTCTCCCAAGTCCTAATCTGTTATAAGGGATCGTTGCAGTGCACAGCTGTCAATACAGCTCAGAACAAGACTGTAAAAGGTGTCTGACTCAATAGTGCTAAAGAGAGATGCGATTCCCATGCATGTCCGAGCCTGCAAGTCAAAGGTTCAAGGGTACCAGCGTCGGGCCAAGGAACGCAAAGGAGCTGCTGAGGATGATGCCCAGCATTTCTGATAAGCCCCTCAAAGGGGTAAGGCAAAAGACATGTGACACAAGATGCCCACAATAGAGACACAGAACACACAATAGACAAGTGACACAACACGCACCAGGACTGCTCTGCCCTGCACACCTCAGCATTGTGATCAACAGCGAGACTTTGCCTTTACGTGGCCTAAGGGTCCCTCTCGTGGACATCCCCAACTCCAAAGCTAATTCAAAGATCCCTCCCACCAAGTCCTGACCCAGCACCCCACTCTCATCCCCCTCCCTGAGGTGTAGCCCTTGACTTAGCTCTCAGATATCCAGGGATGCAAATCCTCATCAGGTGCAAAACAAGGCCACCTCATCATCTGGGAAGTTCCTGCCCTCAGAGGGCTGTTCTCTCTCAGTCTACTACAATAAAGAAAACCAAACATCAGTGCCTGAACTCAGCAGCACATCAGCCAAAACCCAACAATTCCACTACTCACCGGCTCCTGAGAACGCCCCGGTCCTCGGCTCACACGCTGGGGCCACACTCCAAGGCCGACGTCGCAGGGTATCCCTGGGTTAAGGGGAGACAAGGTGATGTGGCATTACTGAAACTTGAGGGGACCCTCGCTCCTCCCTCCCTCCCTGACTCTCCACAACTCCTCAGCCATTGCCAAAGGCTGCCCAGATGGCACCTTCAAACAGAAAAGGTACAGGCTTCATCGCAGAGCCCTGTAATACTTCTGGAAGGCTCACAGGGACAGGCAGCTCAAGGGTGATAAACTGGCTCCATCAGCTGGTCCATGAGGGGGTTCAGCCCCTGTAGGCATAATACAAGTGGGCCACCTAAAACACACAAATGGATGCTCAGACAATGCATGCTTTGAGCTGCCCCAGAATTTGGCACCCGAGCAATAACTGGTTGCGTCCACTGGTCACTGCTTACCTCACTCACTTGACCTTGACTGCTGATATCCAGGTTTACTTCCTAAAAATAAAGACAAAGAACAGCCCTGCAACATAACCAAAATGAAACACCACCCCTGAAAAGCTGAATGATGACCAACCTTCCCAGGGGAGAAGGGGCAAAACAAAATGGAAAGGCACATGCCCATGTAGTGTCCAAAAGGGTTGCATTGCCGAGATAGGTTCCACCTGAAAGTGCTCGACTGTGACCTCTTTCTGCAAGGGTGTCTGTCATGTTGGAGTAGCGATTTGAATGCTGCAGACCCCCTGTAAAACACAAAAAAAAAAAAAAATCAAAGGCTACTTATAGTTTCATCACTAATACAACAACTCCAGTAGCATCCAGTTCTGTGCTGGAATCAATACTCATCCAGCTCATGGTCCCCCCGGTGCCAATAACCTGCTGTGCCAAGTGCTTCGCATCTTCAAAATGAAAATCCCAACAGTGAGGTAAACATAGAGCCCAAAGTCAGGCCGTAGCTTGGACTTCAGGCACTGACCCACCTCGCTGCTGTGCTCCTCTGGTCTCCTCCATTCATATCAGGTTTACATGCTCTCCCTCTGCAAAAGAATTATTTGTCAAAGTTACCCAGACAGACAGGGAAAGCTTAGCCTCTCCCAAGTTCTCATTCCTCAAAGCAAACTGCCTAGGATCCCACAGTAGTCGGCCTTAGGACAAACTACTATGAAACTGCAAGACACCACTGCACCACTCCCACATCTCCACTGAACACCACACAGACTGGCCACAGTCACTCCATCCGAGGCGTGGCTCAGGTGGCTGAGCAAAGCAAAAGGCTCCCTGTAAAGTCTCCTTTCTTCTCCACCTAACCCCCCCCCCCCCCCCCCAGACTACTCTACAGAGCAGAGCAATTCCAGGCTAGACACAAACTCAAACAACACATTATACTACAAGCAGTGGGACATGAAGATGATAAAAAAAGCTCTCGGCAAGAAGAACAATGGCAAGGACAGGGACGACGCCAAAAGAGACAACTGATGATATGGCAATGGTGGATGAAAGAGGCTCTAAGGAGCAGAAGAAAAGACTGGAACAGTGACCTGTTCTAAGAACTGTCAGTCACAATGATCAAGATGGCTGTGAGAGACAAGGCCACATTTAGCATGCTCCCATATCCTGACAATCTTACAAGCCCCAGGACATTACAGCTCAAGGCTGGAAAGGATGGATGGCAGTACAGCCAGGAACAAGGCCTCCAAAGAGATGCGACTCAATGCTTTCAAGATGTGATTCCAAGATGTGGCCAAGCCCACTGGTAAAAGAACAAGTGATATTGGCATCCTACCGAGAAGTACAAAAGTTCAAGAAGCTAGAGATGATGGCCAATGCTTATGATGAGCCCCTTAAGGGTAAAAGGCAGAGAGATCTGATCCAAGGGAAGCCAAAGACACAGAACACACACCGGACAAGACAACACACACTGGAACTGCTCTGCGCTGCACACCCTACAGTTGCAGTCAAAAGTAGGGCTACTCCCTTTAGCTTACCTAAGAAGCCCCTTGGAGAGCATCCCTTTCCCCTACACTACTTTTTAAATCTCTCCCAGCAATTTCCAACCCACTACCCTGCTATCATCCCTTCTCCAGGCCCTGGCCCCCAACTTAGCTTTCAGATGACCGGTGATGAGAATCCACACTGGATGCAAAGGAGTCCACCTCAGCCATCTCCAAAGGCACTGGGATCACCAGGTTGGCCTCTTAGTCAGCTATGACAAAGAAAACCAAAATCAATCCACCAGTGTAGTAGCATACAAGCCAAATCCCAACAAGTCAGCTACTAACTGGGACCCTGCTCCCGCTCCCACTCATACTTGCAGTCTTTAACTTACCTATCAGAAGCCTCCATCTCCGATGTCATCTCTGACCCAGGGTAGCTCCCTCTTGCAGCACAATGAACCTGCTGAAACATTTGGAGTGTAATACTGACACAATCTGGAATTTCAGGAAATTGCAGTGCTTCTAAGAAAAACAAGGCAAAGGAAAAAAAAATACAAAAAGCACCAAGCACCTTAACAACCTTGAACACTCGATCCAAAAATCACGAACTATGCACTCAATGCTATCTTCTTCACAGTGTCTTCAAAGCCTCTATTGCTTTAGATGCCAAAAGCACCTGCTGAAAGAAAGATGAGAAAACCTGAATGACCCCCCCCTTCATGGAAATAAAAAGACACCCTCAACCCAACTAACCCCACAGAAAGAATGAGCCTCTTTTTACCCAGGGCTGGGGTTAATATACCCCTGGCCGGGCCCGCCTCTCGTTCCCACAATGCCCGGGAAAAGGGAGGAGGCAATTTTACCAGAAGGGATAAAAGCACTGGGAGGAGCTGCAGCTGTTTGGCTGCTCTGCCTTAAATTCTAGGTGACTAAAGGGCTCTGTAGATGCCTTCTGTTTCACTACAGCTGCATCCACTGAAAGGGTAAAAAAGCTTCTTGTTTTGGCAGCGTAGACACATGAGTTGCATGATTCCTTGTTAAGTTCTGTAATTGTTCATTAGTGGCTATTGAGTCACAGGACTATGGAGGGTGGAGAAGAATAGTAATAATATACATGGTGTAACTCCTGTTGGGGTCTCTAATTAGGGATGTATTCATTATAAATAAAACTGAAAAAATAATGGGCTCTCTGGCAGCAGGAAGGTTTTGTGAGTGCTGGGCTTGCTCCCTTGTGAGAGATTAGGTGCCAGTACCCAGCTAGAAGTGCCCTGAAGTACAGATTTAAATTCTTAAAATGCTGAAAAAGGGGGAGCTTCCTTCAATTGAACCCCTTCAAATGAGAGACTAGGGAGTGTTTGTCTCTACTTAAATAGATGCCATAGCAATAAATGGGTTCTCTCCTCTGAATCCCCTAAAATACTGGAAAAAGAGGGGTTTTCCTTACTTCAGGTCTCTCCAGTGATGGAAAAAGGGGGATTTCTCCCTCAATTCACACCCTTATAAAGGAGGGACAACCGGGCTTTCCCCTCAATTTAAACCTTGGGATGATGAAAATGGGGGAGTTATGCTCAATTCCAATCAATAAAATAGCATTGTCAAGGTTTTCCCCTTCTATTTAAACTGGAGAATAATGGAAAATGGGGATTCCCTGTCAAGTGATACCCCTAAGAGCATGGAAAAGTCAGGGTTTTCTTCAACTGATGCCCTTAAAATTGCAGAGGAAGGGGATTCCCCCTCAATTTAAACACAGACAATTATGGAAGTTTTTTTCCCTCCGTTTAAATCCCTTTTCTCCTCATAACCCCCCTTTTTTTCTGGGGGCACTGGGGAAGGGCTACCAAGATGAAAGGGGAAAGTGGAATGTTTCCCTGGGACCCCACATGCTGCCCTGCCTGCTCAGGTGCTGCCCCTTGGCACGAGGGGTTTTCCCTGGGCATTTTCTGGGAGCAGTGCTCTGTGCCCAGGTGCCTCCGGTTGCTCCCCAGCTCCTGCCGGATGCTCCGACCATTGTCCCTGGAGGGACACTCGGGATGCCCCCATTGCCCCTCTGGACCAGCAGCTCCCTGCACAGCTGTGCCCGGGGAACCCTCGGAGAGCGGCCTCTGGCAGGAGCCGCCCCCTCCTCATCCTGGCCGCTCACACCTGGGGCTGCTGCGGGCTGTGGGGTCAGCGGCGTCGGGGGCGGGCGGGAGGCGCGTGGGCGCCGGCCAGCAGGCATCGGCGGGGACACCTCCGTGCCGCGCGCGCCGCGCCTCTCCCACGAGAGGTCCCCGCGCCCCGCGGTGCCGTGCCGGGCTCTCGTTCCCCCCCCCCGCGCCCCCGCCGCCCCCCGCTCCCTCCGGCCCGGGGAGCTGCAGGAAAACGCAAAAGCATCGAGGAAGAGCGGGCACCGGAGCTGCCCGAGCCATCGGCTTGCCCGAAGGGCGGCGGCTGCCCGCAGCCGGGAGCAGCCACCAAGGATGGAGCTGCTGTTTGCCGGGAGGTGAGAGCTGGGGGCAGCCGGAGCCGGAGGCAGGCTTTCCCCGGGAGGTGAGAGCTGGGGGCAGCCGGAGCCGGAGGCAGGCTTTCCCCGGCAGGAGGGGCCGGGAGGATTTCAGCTCGCAGCGGCTCTCGGTGGGTGCTGGATGGAGCCCGGGCTGAGCCAGGTGGCCGGTGCGGGTGCTGTTCCTGTCCCCAGGCGCCGATGAAATGGCAGCTCGGAGCAGCCTCATGTGTCTGTGTGGAAGCAGCTCCGATGCTGGCAGCCAAATCAAATCAAATTGCTGTCAGATTTGTATTAAATGTGGTGTTTAAATCTGGGACTGCTCAGCTCCCCGGGTGGGAAAGTGCTTGGAGTAGCCAAGCTGAGCCGTTGTTGAGAATTCCAAACATTGTGTCTTTACTCTCCTTAATACAGCGTTTAAATAATTGATACTTGATGGAGACAGTATCAGGGGGATTTGTTAGAGGGGCAGGGATGTTTTTTCACCTGGCAGTGTGTCGCGATAGTCAAGACTCCTTATGTCAAAATTAATTGATCTTCCTTCTTTTCCTTTTTTTTCCTTTCTAGGTTGTGGCTGAGTGGGAAGAATATTTCGGATAAAGAAATGAAATGCACGAGGGAAGCTTCGTGTTCCCGTCGGGATGCTTTGGGCACGTGCAGCTTCTGAGCTGCACCAAAAATTGAGGCTCCCACAGAAGCTTCCTGGTAAGCCTGAGTGGGTTTACTGCATGGGGGTTCCAGTCACTGCTGGACACACTCTGAAGTCCTGGGAAAACATGGAACAATAGCTCTGAGTGGAAAAAATATATGCTCAGCATTCTCTAGGGAAAATTATAGTTGGCCTGTAAGTGTACCCCCACGTCTGCATTGGTTAAAAAGTCAGTCCCACACACTTTCCTGGCTGGTGTGAAGTTGTATAGTTCATCAGATCTGATCCAGTGTGTAAAGAAATGTTTACTGTGGACTTTCAGGAGATTATCAGCAGTCCTGGGAGGCTGCTGAACTTGATCTCCCTGGATTGACAGAATGAATCCACATAGGATGCAGAGCAGGATGTGGTTTCTCAAACAGAATAGTGACATTCTCGAAGGAGGCTACAAGCAAAGGGAATCTTAATTTTAGTTATTGAACACAGAAACATTTATATCTGCTTATGCAACTCTTAGAAGGGAAGAAGAACATGGCCATTCTGTGCAGT
This sequence comes from Coloeus monedula, assembly GCF_965178545.1. Classification (NCBI taxonomy): domain Eukaryota; kingdom Metazoa; phylum Chordata; class Aves; order Passeriformes; family Corvidae; genus Coloeus; species Coloeus monedula. The sequence continues at coordinate 134,786 of NW_028120777.1, read as the reverse complement.
CCTTTGTGGAAGTGTACTGGCTCAAATTGTCTTTCAAACAGCCAAGTGGCACCGGGTGTCACCTGGAAAAATTAAGTACTGGGGACACTTTACACTCATAAATGGCCTGACCTTGTGTACATGGAAATCAAGGGACTTCTGTAATGTTAGAATGGGTCTCAAATGATGGGTTTTTGCAGATTAGCAATCTATCCAAGGAATGATATCATAAAATTTTGTCTAGCAAAACCTGCTGCCAACATTTAAAAATATCTACCAAATGCTATTCCCGTTAAAACAGTCTTGTTAAAATTGTCTGTTCCAAACAGAACAAGATTTTACTGTTCTTGGTGATGTCGTTTTCCTCCTCAGATTTCTGTGAAAGCATGTGTTTCACAAGGCATATCAAAGTTGTCTCATGGGCAAAAACATGTAAACATCAAGCGTGTCATTTTCTTGAAATCCCCTGTAAAATGGCTCGCCACGCTGCCTTAACCATTCAGAAGCATAAGAGGAAAAAAGGAATTTGCAGGCACTCCAAGGCTGGGTCTGTGGGAGATCTGAGATGAGCCTGTGGCTCTGCAGTCACCCATCAAGAAGTCACCCAAATGTGCTTTTTATCTTGCAGTTTCCACATTTGGGAGGCAACTACTGCGTAAAGGATCTGGGTTCTGCTAATGAAAAATATATCACAAGGTCCGTGTGTGGCTGGGTTGGTTCCATAGTTCCAGCCATACCTGCTGTTGTGATACATAATCCCAGTTCATACTCCTGGGAAGAGTTTCCTGCAGCAGTGCAGGTGGGAAGTTTCTCTCTTGCACTGGCTCCACATTGAGCTCTTTCTTCTTAATGCAGCCAGTGCACTGAAGGAGGACAAGCTCGCTTCTTCCTTGCCTGGTTGTTCAGGGTGAATCATTAACCAAGCACTTGAGTGACAAACCAAAATTGTTTGTTGAGTGCCTTCTGCAGTCTGCACGGACAGTTTGCCTTCTGCAGGAGGTACGGTTTTCTTCTCTCACGGAATGAAAGCGCCACAGACCCCCTCTGCTCGCCGCTGTGCTTTAACCAGACCTGAAGTATGTACATAATAATACATAGATCTATATCTATCTACGTACATATATGTACTGAAGTATATAATCTATCTATCTATAGAACTTCTTTATATGTATAGAAGTTCTGTGTTGCTCCTGCTTTATGCATGAGGAAAGGGCATACATATAATGAAGAAAGAAGTTAACTTTTCCTTGTACTCTTCCTTTGTAGCCTGTTGAGGCTTTTGGTGAGAGGAATTATAATCTTTTTCCTAGCAGCACTTAATGAACTGAAATCATTCTCCAGGATGATGATGACATGCCAGTTCTCGGTATATGGATATGAGTCCTGAGATCCCACACACGGATACACAGAAGGACTGCATAATGTGCTGAAGATGGGGAGAAGGTATGCTTGGGTGAAAGGTGGGACTGTTTCTTCTAATGGCTGCTTACATCCAACAGCAAATACTGATTTCTCCCTTTTTAATGCAAGAGCATTTATCTGCCAGTGTTCAAACTGCATTTCCATGACATAAGAAGAGTTGTCTGGATAATTAACTAATACAGTTAAAACACATCAGTTTGAGCAGATGTTCTTGTCTGTGCTTTTAACGTGAATGGCCTTGATTTTGCAGCAAAGTCCGAGAGATGGCACCTGAATGCAAGGGTTTGGGTTTGTGAAGCTTTGCAGAATGATGGCCTATATTTATATTTCTTTCAGAAACTCCCCATAAGCTGCACACAAACCTCGTTTAGAGAGTTTTACTGAGACAGCAGATTCAAGCCTTCGTTATTAGGGGACGTCTGCAATGCCGTTGTCTGCTTGACATTAATTCTTCCAGCTGTGCATCGATGTATTGTAATGGCCCTGGGTTTTTTGGTCGCAGTTTGTTTCCTGCAGTGCCCTCGTGCCTGCGCAGCACTCGTGATGCTGACGTTGACCCTGGGCTGTGTGGCAGATGGGGCTGTCCCGTATCCGAAAGTTACGGGAATGTATGTAGATGTCAGATGGAATGCTGGTCTCTCCGCTCACCCTTGGCTCTGTAATTTCGTCATCCAGCCATGGAGGACCTGTGCAGCCGTAACTGGCCAAGGCAGTGGGTGAGCACAAGCTGCAGCTCTGCAGGAGATCAGGGACCTCTTGCCCACAGCAGAAACAGCAAGTAACTGCAGTTCTCAGAACTCGTTACCGTGCCCTTAACTGCAGTATTTCCCTGCTCTGTAATCTGGCCAAAGGTAGGTAGGTTTTGATAGGGATAGACACATTTCTACCACAAAGGTCACCTCTCTGCCAGATTTCAAAATTTCCCTTCTGAAGCTAGAGATCCTCATATAAAAGGTTGCCTGAATTTAGGTAGCGTGTGCCAAGCAGTATATTTTTCCTTTAATAATATTCCTGGAAATAGCGGAACTGTTTTGGCTAAAGCAGATGCTGAACTGTTCAGAATGAAATTCTCAGAGCTGAAATCTGGCGAAGCAGAGTAACGTGCCCTTTTGTTAACCCTGGGGAAGGCTGAGCACCGTGGCAGCAGGGAGGGGAGGTGGCACTGCTGGTCGGCAAACCAAGGAAACCAAGGAGCGCTGCTTTTAGCAAACTGCCAGCTTGAAGCCAGTGAGGAACATCCTTGGGCTCCTGCACTCTGTGTTTTTATGTTCACTTTAAATAATGAACAGAGAAACCCAGAGGCACCAGTGCTGCTTCCAGCTGCCTTGAACTGCTTAAATAGGTAGTTTTAATCACCCAGGCTCCGTTCTCTCCACCTGTATTGCTCCTGGGCTTAAGGCTGGATGTATCTATGGAATCTCTAGTTATGTACTGGAGTTTGGCCTGAAGTAATTTGTGTTGCCGACTTGGTACTCTTTCCCCACCCTGGAAGTCTATCTGCAGAACCCCTCTGTGCCAGGCAAGAGAGTCCCCCATAGATGTTTCACTATACAGTTACATCTTTTGGGTTAAAGCCTTACAGGGCTATCATGTGAATGAGGACAAAGCTGTTTTTCTTCTTTGCTTTCTGCCCTGTCTTCTTTCTCTGTATTTTAGGACCCAAGTAACAGGGACATATAGCTCCTGTTCTGCTTCCTGGTTGTGTCACTGAAACTGCAGGAAAAACAAAAAGCCCTCCAACAACATTTTTAATGTTAGAGAGTCAAGGCACTACTTTCTTCTCTGGCCAGGATGTACCACAGAAATCATCTCATCCGCACATAGCCCGGGTGTGCGGAGAATCATTCCATGACACATGATCTTTACTAGAATTTTCAGATCTTTTTTGCAGTCAAAACTCACAGAAACTAATTGGGTCAGTGTTCATTGGTCTCAAGTTGTGTAGTTCCTAGTATCTGCTCTCCTATTAGATCCGGATTTCTTCGCTTCTGATGTTAATTAGATGTTCATTGCTTGAATTTCTTATCAGTCTTTGCCGGAGGCAGAGTCTGGGGTAGATGTTCCTAGATGGCCACTGACGTTCTGTTGGTTCTGTTGATGTTCCATCGATGGCTTTATCTTGTTGGGGCTACTCCCAGTCTGTTGAAATGCTAAGCCCATCAGGCCTCACCTAGAGAAACAATGCCCTGGAAAGAAGCTTCAGTTCCCTTCCCCTGGGGCAAAGATGAGCAAACCTGGCTAAAGTCATAGATAAAAGATTTTTAAACTGGTATGTTTTCCAACAGTTGTATATAATGCTTTATTACATAAACGGGCTGGGAAAAGCTCTGGTACCCCTGACCAAGCTGGTTTTGTCTCAGACAGTGCTGTTATTTTGGGGCTAGACATGAAGCTGCTGTCTCTGGACTTGAAAATGAATATAGGAATGACTGAACAAACAAACGTGGTACACTCTTAAAAAATTGTGTGCCCATTGACCAAGCTGGATTACCATGCTCTTTCCAAATTCTTGCCGTGCAAGTTCTTCCATACCCTCACTTGCAACTCAAACTTTTTTTTGTTTTGTTTTGTTTTAAATGAAACTGGTACCAGAGCACGGGCACAGCACTTCTATGAGCTGCAGAGCTATGAATATCTCTTTTTATGGATACAGTGTGTGCATGCTGTGGCTTTGGGCACAGGGTATGTCAGTGCTAGTGCGAGACTGATAATAGCCTCTAAAGATCATTTGAGAAGTTGCTTACCTTTCCCCAGGGAACAGGACACGTCTTTGTATTTCCACCTTCAGATACACAACCCACTTGTGGGCTTGACTGCATAGCAAATACAGTGTGAGAGTCATCCTTGCTTATGTGGATTTTTTTTTCCCCCCCTCTCCTTTATGTTTTGCTTTGCCCTCTCGTTTGCTTTCTGCCTGTTTTCTCTGAGGCTAGTGATTTCTTGGCAAGTTATTGTTCATAATCAAAGAAAGGTAGTGGGCAAGCAGCAACTGCTGTCTCAGGTAGCCCAAGCTGACCCTGCCACTGCTTTGGCAGGAGAAAGAAGCTTCTTTGGGAGGAGCACAGCTGTCCTGGGCTTTGTGCACACAAGGGCTGCTCAGAGCAGCCCCTTGACCCCATGCTGGCTCTGTGAGCTCTGCCACTGACTGGTAACAGTGATGGCAGTTTGTGTTGAGGCTTTGTTCTCTGCTCTCCAGAGAGAAACATTCAACTGCAGAGTGACTAAGTGGCTTTTCAAAAGCTACATGATGAATCAGTGAATGAACAACAACCCCCAGCAGCTCCAGGCCCCCTTCTCTCTGCAGAACAATGCCTTTCTCCCTGTATGAAGATGCGCACGTAGGATAGGTTGCATACAGAGTTATGTATTTCAAAAGAAATTTGAATATTAATCTTTATATTGTAGTGATGCCACTGTCCTCTAGGCTCTGTAAATAGCAGCACCACAACAATGTGAATGATTCCTTTTATGCAAAACCCTGGCCAGTGAAATAGCTTGTCAATACAAAATAAAATTGCTGCACAAAGGTTTGACAGCTACCTTCATTATATATGTCAATCAAAGGATCCTAAAAGCTTTATTGTTCCTGTACAGAGTCTGAACAATATGCTAGCCCAATATGCCTCAAAGCTATTTTCTCTCTACTCCTTTCATTTAAAAAATAGCCACCAATAACTTTTGACAAACAGTCTGAGAAAACTGCATGAGCAGCAAGGAAATCTTAGATTTTCTTGGGGATCTGTGGGCTGGAGCCTTCCACTCACTGGGCTCTGTCACATGTCACAGTAGATGAGATCTGGTCAGAAACACGGAGCCCTAAAATTACTCTACAAAACCCAGGCTGGCTGGGGTCGTGGGGAGGGCATGGGGAATTAGGGAGGAAAACTTATGCTGAATATGAACTACTTAAATAATTTTGGGTTAAGGCTTTTTGTTGCTTTCCCAGGTATGGGACATTCAAGCTCCTCTGTCGCAGGTCTCCCCCAGGTTAGGCTGGGCCTGTCTTGATGAGCTCTTGCTCTCATCAGAGCCCACCCTACAGCTTGGGAGTGTGAGGCGTGCGTATTTCGGCTGGATTCCCTTTTTCCATGGCGCTCGGTCCTGCGAAGCCCAGCTGTCACTTAGGGCTCGAGGTGCTGTAAGCGGGGCCGGGGTCGGGCGGGAGCGGGGCTGTGTCCCGGGAGGCGGGTCCGGCGGCCGGTGCTCCCGCACGGGCGGTGGGGCCCAGGCCGGGCCCTGCCGGGAGCGAGGGCCCGGCAGCCGCAGCGCTGCGAGCCCAGCGCGGCCCCGCGGCCGCGAGAGGGAGCGGCCGGCGCGCCCCGCTCCTGCCCGGCCCTCACACAGGCCGCCGGAGCCTCCCCGGGAGGGACGGACCCCGCGCCTTCGCTCGGCCCTGCTGAGGCCGCATCTGGAGTGCTGTGTGCAGTTCTGGGCTCCTCAGGACAGGAGAGACATGGAGCCTCTGGAGAGGGTCCGGCTTAGAGTGACAAAGATGATTAAGGAGAATCTCATGTGTGAGGAAAGGCAGAGGGTGCTGGCCCTGGTCAGCCTCGAGAAGAGACGACAGAGAGGGAACCTCATCAAAGTCTATCAGTATCTGAAGGGAGAATGCCAAGAGGATGGAGCCAGGCTCTGGTTGGGTTTTGCCCAACGATAGTACAAAAGGCAGCTGGCAGAAACTGATGTACATGAGCAAGAGCTTCACTGTGTGGATGCCCAAGCACTGGAACAGATTGCCTAGAGAAGTTGTGGAGTCTCCCTCTTTGGAGGTATTCAGAAGGTATCTGGACACAATCCTCAATAAGCTGCTTTGGGGGACCCTTGCATGTCTGGGAACTAGGTGACCTCCAGTGGTCCCTTTCCAATCTTTAACCATTCTGTGAAAGTGTGACATTGTAATCTTGTGCCATGACAGAGCAGACTAAATCTGGTTTATGAGGGTGTCATAACTTCTTTGTTCTGGGCTGTAGCTTAAATTAAGTTTCACAATTCAAAATATCCTGGAGGTTGGTTGTTTCCTCTAAGCCCTCAGCTTGGTTCTTAGCATGTGCTGGTGCGTGGCTTTGCTCTCAGACCTGGTCATGGGCAGTGCAGCAGCAGTACCTCAGGAGGTTACTTCCTGCATGCGTATCTGCCTGTGCCTTTCTGACAGCTGCTTTTGGGATGAGCTGCTGCTCTTGGCCTGTGCTAAAGGGCTGACCTAAAAGTGTAAAGAATAGCCTTGCTCTTGTGTTGGGGAGCAAACCATGGGGATGCTCTGTGAGGATGCATGCAGAGGAGATACTGCAACAGGACTGCTGATCACGACAACTAGTGCTGGTGAAGAAACTGGTAAAATGGAAACTTTTAAAGAATTGAGGTGTTAATTCATGTGCTGAGAAAGCTGTGCTGCCCACTTACCATCCCAAAAACTGTGTGACATTTCCCTGAGGTGCACTGCTTGCTGCTGCATCATGGCTGTGTCTTTGATCACAGGCAAAATTAAGCATGCTTTTGTAATCAGTAGACTCCACAAGTAGTTTCAAGATACATGGGAGTATATGGGAGTAAAAAGACATAGACTGACACTTCTCACAGTGTTGAAGTTTACATGGTGTGGTGTGTTCTCTCCCCATGCAGCATTGCCCTCCTGTACAGAGCCCTTTTATTCATGTTTTAAAGAATTACCACTGTTGTGGCAATGGCATAGAAGTTGTTTCGGTGCAATTTGTGGCGAGCACCAAATAATTGTGCAACAGAATGTCTGTTATCTGTGACAACAGCTGCCTTTCATAACTACCTTTGATTTCAGGTGTGCAAGACTGGACTAAGCTGAACGTAGGTGGTGCTGACAGGATGCAAAAGGCTTTCTGGAAGCAGAGTGGGCTGTGCTTTTCTCGCTTGTCCACCTCTGGCCAAGGACGTACTTTGTAGTGTGTGGGTGCAATGGTCAGGACACTGCAAACACTTTTGCTCCTGTGGTAGGGCTAGGAGCTTGGTGTTGTACATGGAAAAAAAAGCCTACACAAGTCTGAAGCTTCTGCTGTGAGCACCACTGCTTCATCTTGTTATTCTGGCCCTAAAGGAAACCCTCCTGAAGGAATGCTGTACCCAGCCCCTCTGTTTCTGTGAACAGGAGGTAGCGGTGGCTTCCCAGGGGGAATAAACCAGGCTTTGGTGCTTGCCTGTCTTACTTCTCTGCCTTGTGGGAAAATGTTACGAATCCCTCTGTTTGGGTGATTGCTCACGCTTCTGCACCCTCAGACTTCATCTGTCAACTTTTAGCAGTTTATTATGCACTGATGCTGGGATGGCTCTTGCCAGCTAGGAACTGTTTTCCAGTGTCACTCCCTTGTAGTGGGCATGTGGAACTGCTGTGGCATTTTCTCGATGTTTAATGTGACCTAATTGTGTACTTCCACTGTCTGGGAGGATCAGCTCTCCTGGTGTGACAGTTGCCATAAAATCAGCGGTGCGTCTCTGGCATTTGCAGCTGGGTGCAAGGCACAAGTTCCTTGATTTTGCTGCATCAGCCCAGTGAAACATTGCGGGGCTGTGTGTGCAGCCAACTGCCTTTTGTTACGCCTGGTAACAGCTTGGCAATGTTAAAAAAAATGTAACCTCCAGCTGTTTAATTTGCTCTAGGGAAATAAAAAGGCTTCCTAATAATCTTCATATTTACTTGGCACGTTTGGTTTGAAAGCAGATGGGTTGATTTACGAGATAAATGACAAAGCAAGAGAAGAAGAAGTGTGTCAGTGGCTTTACCATTAGAGAGGAAGGCATTTCTGATATGTGGTTAATCACGATGAACCGTTCTAGGTTTTGGGGTTTTTTTGCAAGTCAGCTTCTTGGACCTTCTGCCCACCAGCTTGCTCAGCCAACTAATTCCCTCCGTGCCCATTGTCACCTCTCCCTATGACCTACAGGTAGGGGAAGGTGCAGAGCTGTAATGAAGGAGAGGGGCTGAGGTGGCCATTCCTTCTCAGTTGTGCCTTCTTTGCCCACTCCAAACTTGTGCAGGAGCCTCCCCGTTGCAGCACTCACCCCCTCCCTGTGGCCAGACCAGTAAGTGCCTATGTCCTTTTGGATGGGCTGGGAAAGGGTCCTTCCTGAGGCACTGAGCAGAGCTAGGTTCTCCAGGCAGGCTGGTGCTGAGGCTGTGCCCTCCCTGCCAGAGCCATGCACCCGTCTGCCCTGGCAGGCAGCTGGCAAGTTGTGAAATATGGTTCAGCACTTTTTTTTTTAATATTAAATTGTGCAGCTGTCTTGGAAAGGATTAGAAATCAGTTCTGGAAAAGACTACAGTAGATTTTAGTGAAGAATTCTGCTGTGTCCTTAATTATTGATAAGCATCAGGATGTAAGGACACCATGTTAACCCTTCAGCAGCGAGGAAGATTACAAATAATCTAATAAATGACATTCGCAAATTTTCAGATGGAGTAGGTTTAGTTGCAAGTTCTGCGACTTAGAAGTGAGGAAATATCAGAAATAAGGTTTCTGCTTATTATTTTGTATGTCAGATAGCGTGTTTGGTGAGGCAACTGGGTTAGATGAACACTGTATGTCCCCTTCAACTGAAAGACACCATTCTACATTTCTGGTGGCACAGGCCTCTCCTAAGTGGTCCCAGATTTGCTTACCACCCCTGCCCTGGTTGCTCTCACCACCTTTCACTAGCGGGTTTTGCTCAGGGGATGAATCAGGGGCAGGTTCATGCCCACAAGGCTCCTGCTCTATGGCCCCAGGGCCAGGCAAGGCTGCAGGAGCACTGTGGAGGGGTTACTGGTTTTGGCAGCTGAATGGTGTCAGGAAAAGCAGCTTCCCTCCCTGCCACGTGTTTCCAGAGGGCTGCTGAATAAGTCAGGGAAGCCAAAGCAAGGCTCCTTTCTGGGCTCAGAAACCTCTGTGCTAGAAGAACCCGTCCCTGCCAGCTAGGGCCCCCCTTGTCCTGCCCATGGTGTGGGTAAGTCACAGGCTCCTCTTCTCTGTGCTGGGATGAACTGCCATGGGAATGCCATTGCCAGCAGCCTGGTGTGCTGGAAAAAGGGAGAAGGGAAGAGGGAATGTGGTGCCAGAGCTGCGTGCCATCGGGTTGTGTTTCCCTCTGAGGACAGAGAGTGTCTGGGCCGAGGTGAGATTGCTGGGAGTGCTTGGATGAGCTGTGCAGGAGACAGGGAGCTCGGGATTGCAGCTGCTGCTGGAACCATTGCCTTAGGTCTGCTTAGTCAGTGTCTGTGTGAAGTGGGACTTGTGCTGGAGAGGTGCTGTCGGGAACAAAGGACGGAGTAAATCCTCTCCGGGGATGCGCAGGGAGGGACTGAGTTGCAGGGAAGGAGAGTATTTCTAAGCCGTATCAATATTTCCCTGAACCTGGGGCTGGAGCAGTGAGGGGGGTGCTTGGGTTTGGCCTGGGCCTGTCAGGAAGAGCCATAAACGAGCCAGCCGAGGCCCTGAACCCTCCCTGGATGTTTGAAACGCTTCCACAGAAAGCCAAGGCAGTCATGATTGCAGAGGACAAATTGTAGGCGACTGCTGACGATCCGTGGGGAATTTCCTGTGGAATTACCAGTCAGAGAGTGCATGCAAGCAGAGCACATCTTTTGGCTTTTGCCGGTCTGTCACCTCCTGTCTGGCTCTAGAGAGTTTTGTGCGCTCCCGTTCAGGAGGCAGCGTGTTTTCAGCTGGAAATTTGGGGTGGTTTTGTTTCCTCAGGGTCTGGGGTCTTTCCTGAGAGAATCAGCCCTCCCATAAATCCCCCGGGTCGTTCTACACAGCTGCTTTGGCCGTGGGTCAGAGAGAGAGAAGGGAACTGACTTTTTAGGGTGTTGAAATTTCTCCAGGCAGGAGTGGGAGGTCGTCTTGCCCCTCCCCAGAGCCCTGCAGGCGCATGGGAGTAGCTCAGTGCCGGCGCAGCTCTCTGAGCAATAACAACGCTTGGGAGGTTCGGGTGTTGATAACAGCTCTCCTGTCTCCTGGGGCCCAAGGTTCGGTCTCACGGTCCCGGACCGGTGAGGGAGAGAAGGAACTTGTGCTATTCCTGGAAAAGCTTCTGTTATTCCTTGTGCAGCCTTTTAATTCTGTGTTCTGATGGACTGTCCGCTGTCTTTCTAACAGGACTTGTCAGAGATTCAGATTTAGGAATTGAATTTGGGTCCGTTCACTTCAGGATCTTGCCAAGCCTGAAGGCCTGGGGCGATGACTGCTCTCAGCGAGGGCTCTTTATGAATCCTCTGTCAGATTTCCCTCAGTGCTGGGCAGGAAAGGCGAGGGTTTGGATCAGGAATTCTGCAAGGGGGCCCTGTGTGACCATTGGCTTCTTGTGTGTGTGTGTGCATCAGTGAGCCAAAATCAAGAGCAAAGGCTGGTTTGGTTTTACTAACTTAGAGTAACTTTTAAAAAAAGTAATCAACTTTTTCTTCTTTTTTTAATTTAGGTGCTGGAATTGCCTGTCTGGACGTGTGCTGAGCTCTTGCTGCTGTGGACTGTGCAGCCTTAATTGCTGCAGGTTCCTGTTCTTCTCACCAGCTCAAAGTACACGTGGGGTTTTTTCCCCTTCTATATAGAGCTGTTGAGTTTGGTGATTTTCCTGAATTGAGGATATTGAAGGTCGAGAAGGAAGATTTGTGTCTTTTTGTGCTTTTCTGTTGTTATTTTTAGCACCTGCTCACCATCTGGACATGGTTGGAATACTGGAAACATAAAAGTTTTTAGGTTCAGTGCTTATTTATGCAAACCCAGGTTTTTTTTTTTTTTTTTTTTTGAAAGGTCTCCATTTGTCTGGGTACTGTTCCTGGTAGTTTGATGTAGAAAAGGTCACGTGAACAGCAGGGAGCAGTGAGCACTTGGAAGGGGGGGTGCAGGTATTTCATCCAGGGTGGGGCAGTGAATGTGGCCTAGGAACAGCTCTCTGGTCAAGTGAGCAGCAGAGGAACTGAAGGATGCTCTTCCCCAGCAGAGCTGCTGCTTTGTGCTCTGGGGCAGCGCTGCCGCTGCTGGGCTTCCTCGGGGAAAACAGCTCCTTTGGGATGTGCTTTGCTGCAAAGCTTTCCCTGAGCTGGGTGTCTGCAGGAGGCAGAGTCGGGATACCAGTGTCAGTAGTTTTCCATGGTTTCCAGGCTGTTGTCCACAGCACGTTCCGGGCAATTTGCGAGCGTGAGGCAGAGCAAAATGGGTGCAATTGGACTCTGCAAATGCAGTTCAGGCAGACGTTGATCTTTTAACTTTTCCATGGCAGGTGCGAATTCTTGGGCATTTGTGAGTCTGCCTTGACGTGCAGGGATTGAAGGTTTTAGGTCTGGAATTGTTTGCTCAGCTTGCTCCAAGGCATGGTGTACTTTTGGAAGTGCCACATACCTCGCAGGACCGAGGAGCTGCTGGCTGGGTGCTGGTTCTGCTCTGCCCTGGGAACTGGGAGCCCCTGGGAGGGCTGGGGGTGACACCTGGAGATGGGCTGGGGAAGCCTGGAATTGTATCTCAGCACTTTTCTATGCAGCTCTATGGACCGGTGTGTGCTGAATGAAGCGGCTCTTCAGCACAATAAATTCAGCAGTTTGGAAAAACCATGGAATATCTCCGAGTTAATGATGGGAGAGGGTTGGGGCTGCTCCCTGATAACGTGCAGGGCTCGGGGGTGCAAAACGAAGATGGGGAGAGGAGTGGGGGCTGCTCCTCGTTGTCGGGGCGCCGCGGGCGCTGCGCAGCCTTCCCCTTTTACTTCCCAATTCCTCATTTTGTGCCTCCTTTTCCCTTGGGGATGTGCCCGGGCCGCATTCCAGCGGCCGCCGTGGGACAGCGCCTGCGGGCGGCGGGGTTTCCCGCGTGATTGACGGGCCCAGCGGCCAATGGGAAGGCGGGGCGGGGCTGCGCGTGGCCAGTTGGAATCGGCGGGAGCGGTTGGGGCGGGCGGGCACGGACGGGCCCGGGCGGTGAGCGAGGAGCGGGAGAGCGGGATGGGGGAACGGGATGGGGGAACGGGATGGGGGAACGGGACGGGGAACGGGATGGGGGAGCGGGGGAACGGGATGGGGGAACGGGACGGGGAACGGGATGGGGAACGGGGGAACGGGATGGGGGAACGGGACGGGGAACGGGATGGGGAACGGGGGAACGGGATGGGGGAACGGGACGGGGAACGGGATGGGGAACGGGGGAACGGGATGGGGAGCGGCATCATATTTATTTTTATTTTTGGGTTTAATATTATTTCTATGTCTAATTTTTCCTTTCCCTTCCCTTTCCTTTCCTTTCCCTTTCTCTCTTCCACCTTTCTTTCCCTTTCCCTTTCCCTTCACACTCCCTTTCTCTTTTCCATCTCTTTCTTTCCCTGATTCCTGAATTTTTTTTGCCCCAGAATCCACAGCCCAAGCCACGTGCACACACTGCAGATGTGAAGTGTATTTTTACTGCCAGCAAGCACCTGGGAATAAAAAAACCTCAGCCCCAAAGCTTGATGTCTAAACAGCAACACAGAAGTTCTAAACCAGCTGTCTGGATTTGAAAAGACATATGTCTTTGGAAGTGAACATAGAGTTCAACCTGATGTAGTGATCGACTTAGGTTCAGCTTAAAAAAGGCCCTACCGACATTTTATTGTATCTAATCCCTGCTTTCCCCTGCGTTTTAGTTCTTGCCTCTCGGCCCACTCTGTTTCACGGGGCTGTACATGGTAAAACACTTCCCTGTGTGCTTTCTGGGTTTGAGCTGCCCTGCCCCGGCACGTAGGGTCACGGTTGAGTAGAAGAGTTATAAAACTTAGTGGTTCATCTCTTTTTCATGGGTTTTTGGGCAGAAGACTTATGGGCCCGGTGTGGGAATAACTCCCAGCCCTCGGCATCTTGTTGACCGCCTCCCGTTGTCTCGCAGGTCCCCGAGGCGGCTCCGGATCTCCACGGTCACCGACGCTGCCGATTTTCCCAGCGCGCGCCGTTCGACGTCGAGGAGCGGCATCCAGAAGCTGTGTCGGAGCATCTCCATGGCTGGAATGTTTGGAGTAAGGGCTGCAGTCAGGGTGTAAGCTGAAGGGTGTGTGACTGTGTGTGTGTGTGCCTGTGTCTGTCTGCCTGCGAGAAGAGTGCGTGTGTGGAATGGTCCTAACCTTGTGTGTGTGAGTTTTGCCTTTCAGGCTTTTCAGCTGCTTTTTAAACTCAGAGTAAAAACAACCCAGCTGCGCTGGCTGGGGATGTTTTCCCTCCTGGCTGGGTTTGTTTATCTGGGACCCGGCCGGTCTGTGAGGTGCCGTTCATCGCCAGGGTTTGGGTGCCGACCGTGCCGGGGATTTGTCAGGCGGGATGATTTTGGGGCTCCCGGGAACCGCGTTCCCATGGGGTGCTCTTGAGACGAGAGCGAGGGTGGGTTTGTGTGTCAGCTGAAGGAGGTGTGTGGTGGATGAGTGTTTTCTTCTCCCTGTGCTGCTGTTGTTTTGGGTTTCCTGAAACAATAAAATGTAATGAATTTTCCAGAAATAGAACAATTGTTACATTGTACTGATAGGGGGTTGGCTTGTGTTGCTCTGTGTTGGTGTTTGCTGCTGCACTTGCACATATTGCTCTGTATGTCAATTGGACTTTGACCAGTGTGCATATGGATTGTATTTGTGCTTGTGTACATTGTTGTTTCCACTTGCTTTGCTGAAGTGTAAATAAAAAACCCTCGTTCAATCAAGTTGAATAAACCCTAATAAAGATACCCCCCCTCCCCCCTTTTGGTTGCTCTCTTCCTTTGGTGTGGTTTAGTAATTTTTTTGCCGTATTTCTTGCTTTGCTGCTCTGCTTTGCTTTACTTTTCAGTCTATTCCTCACTTGACTTTTTCTAACTCTTTATCTTTTTCTCACTGTTTAACTGTTTCTGGATGTCTCTGTCACTTTATTTCTCAGTTTCTCTTTTTCTCTTCAACACTAATTCTCTTTTAAACTCGATTTCTTTTTCTCTCAAACCCTATTCTTCTGTTTCTCTATTCCTTTTTCTCTCTATTTTTCTTTCTCTTTCTTTGTGACTCTTTCTTTCTTTCTTTCTCTCTGACTTTCTTTCTTTTCTCTGACTTTCTCTCTCCGACTTTGACTTTCTCTCTCTGACTTTGACTTTCTTTCTCTCTCTCTCTCTCTGACTTTGACTTTCAAACGACCTTTCTCACCTTCCCTCCTTTGTTCATTTTTACCTTTCTACCTTTGTTTGTTTCTGTAGCAGCTTGGAAAAAAACAGAGACCACTCTTTCTTCAGGCATGATCTGCCCCAGTCTTCGGTTAACAGAGCACAGAGGTGTTCAGTGCCATCGTGAGTCTTTAGGGCTGTGGCTCCTGCAGAGGTCCTTGGTGCTCTGATGGACGTGCTCCAAGCGTCCATCCTGGACTCCTGTATCGGGGGCGAGAAGGAAAGCATGTTTTTCCATGTCACAATTCTGACTTCTGCTACTGTGCGTGTAGTAGCCTTTCGCTGTGCGCTACCCTCACCTGCCAGGTCGTTTGCACCGCGCTGACCTGCGTTGTTTCAAACGTTCGTCTTGCGCGTTGCTGCACTCCTCCCGAACCCAAGCACGGGCTGGGCTCTTCTCCTTCTCGCTAACACCGCAAGTAAGAACACCGCACCCGTGCATGTGAACTCAGCAGCGCCGTGCACGTGCAGTTAAAAAGCAGTAATAAAACTCCTCAAACCTAAAAAAACCCCAGCAAAAATACCTGCACATAAGCGGCAGAACTCAAAAAAGCAAAGGAATGAGCAACGACTTGGAGAGCGGCACACGCGCAGTAAATTGAGAAGCCGTGCCCGTGCAGTAACGCGGAAAACCGCACCGGTGCAATGACAGAAAGCGACGTGCGCGCAGGGAAGCGGGAGAGCTGCGTGGTGCTGCTCGCTGCTTCCACCTGCTGGTGCACAGGAGGCACTGCAGCCACCCCGGGGAGCAGCTGCACGCGCGCATTGGCCCAACGATGCCGGCTGAAGAAAGCTGCGCGTGTGCAGGGAGCGGCCGCAGCTACCCACGCGCAGCGCCGCGGGAAGGCCGTGCGGGCGCAGCGGCTTTTTACGCTCGGTGCTGCCGCTCAGGGGGTAACATCCCGTACCGCAGGCCACGACCTCACGATTTCCGTGGGTGCCGCCGCCTCATGCTTGTCCCGGCCGTGTGGGGCTTCAGTGGCCAGAGCGCAAATCGCGGAGCGGTGGCGCTGCTGGGGCCAGGCATTCGCGGTCCTGTTGCTCGGATGCTGGGCACGTTCTGTAGGGGATAAAACGAACGTTTTGGGGGTAAAATGTGAGTTAATTTGTATGGGAGAAAATGAACGTTTTGAGGTAAAATCGAGGCAATTAGTAGGTGACATTTTGGGATGAAAATTGAGGTTCTTATCGGTAGGGGACAGACAGAGACAATTTGAGGGAAAAGACCTGAGCTAATCTGTGAGGGACAGAATGAACGTTTTGAAGGTACATACGAGGAAAACTACAGGGGACAGAGTGAAAATCTTGGTTTTAATATAAGAAGGGCAGCGCGCCCGCGCATGCGCAGTAGCCACCTTTTTTTTCCCATGAATAAAACTGCACAGTGAGCAATCAGAGCGTGTCCCCTGCAGCCCATGAGCACGGGGCCGGTGACAACTCCCTGTCTGTAGAGGGATTCCTTATGGAACAAGGGCAGATGACACTTGTGTGAGGCTTACGACTGTTAGAATTAGACCGGGATGGGTTTAAGGAAAACTAGAATCGT
This sequence comes from Coloeus monedula, assembly GCF_965178545.1. Lineage (NCBI taxonomy): Eukaryota > Metazoa > Chordata > Aves > Passeriformes > Corvidae > Coloeus > Coloeus monedula. The sequence continues at coordinate 118,709 of NW_028120777.1, read as the reverse complement.
GTGTTAATCTTACTGGTCAATGAACAAATGGAATCCACACTTCTATAAGAAAAAATAGAGTGTATGGAGCATATAGAAGAAGCTGGTTTTGCCTGCTGCTGCTGCTTGGCTTTATCATGTAACCCCATTCGAACTCTGCCTTCAAGACAGCTGTGAGACCGTGAAATAAAGAACTTAGCAGAACAGCAGCCTCCTCTGCTCTTTCACCCTGGTCCGAGAAGGAGGGGTACCCTGTCAAAGGCTCAACACTTGCCTTTCTGACTTTGTTTCTAAATTTCTACCTTTCTAATTTTGTTTGTTTCTAATTTTTTTTTGTTTGTTTCTAACTTTGTTTGTTTTCAACTTTCTCCCTTTAGAAATTTGTTTGTTTCTTGTATTTTACCTCTTTGTTTGTTTCTAAATTTCTGCCGTTGTAACTTTGTTTCTAACTTTCTACTTTTAAAATTTCATTTGTTTTTAACTTTTTACCATTCCTCCCAGCGAGGGCTGTGTGCAGAATACTAAAACCTGTTAAGTTCTTCACTTTTACGTCTATAGGCAAATGCTACTGATTTAGATGTAAATTCATTTTGAAATAAGCCAGCCCTCTCTGTCTACTCTGTCGCATACAGCAATATAAGAAGCTGGGAATAGAGATCCGCAGGTTTTGAGAATAAGGAGCCGGCGTTTTTCTGTAGGAAGGAAAGCAGCAAGCGCCTGGCCGCAGGAGCCGAGACGCTCGTGCTGCAGGAGCTGCAGAGCGCCCGGAGCCGGCTTTTCCCTGTGCTCTGTGCCTGCCCCCGGGCTGAGCTGGGCGGCGCTGCTGCCGCCCGGTGCCGGCTGAGCCGAGAGGGCGGCGGCCTCGGTGGCTGCCGAGCGTGGCAAGGAGCGGGAGCGAGCGGGGCCGGGTGTGTCAGCGGAGGGGAGGGGCGAAGGGCGGTTCGCAGCGCCAAGGGACACGGCCGTGCATGAGCGGGGCCACAGCTATGGAAAGGGGCGGGCGCCGTGCGGGGCGGTGACCGCGGGGAATGACAGCGCGGGGGGCGGCCCGGCGGGGCCGGTTTTGCCGGGCAGCAGAGGCGCGGTCGCAGCGCGACCCGGGCGGGAGGCACCGGGCGGGCACGGTCGGAATAGAGCCGCCCGCGTGTCGCTCTCAAGGAGGCGGCTCGGAAAGGAAGGCGCAGTTCCGCGCTCTCGGGACGGCGTTAAGTGACGTTTTTATTAGAATATGACAGTATTTATTTTATTTTATTATTTTATTATCTGCCAGGACCTTGCAGAGGGTGGTTTACACTTCCGCCACACTCAAGATGGCGGACGCACTAGGCCCCCTGCGAGAGGTGTCCCTGCCGATGCCTGCCGCCGGTCGCGGAGCCGTCGCCCGCCTCCGGCGCGGCTGACCCCGCCAGCCGTGTCCTCGCACCGGGAAGCACGGCGGAAAATCGCGCGGAAAGCGCGGGGCCGGCGTCGGAGTCCGGGCCGGATTCAGGCAGCCGACTAGACAGAAGCCCTTGTGAGGGGCGGCGGGGGCCCTAAGTGTACCACACTAAAGATGGCGGCTCGACCGGAAGTGGCTTCTGCCAGCACCCAAGACGGCGGCGAAGGGCGGAAGTGTCGTCACTGCCACACTAAAGATGGCGGTCGTGTTCACTGTTTTCTGACCTTCTCAATATGGCGGCAGGAAAGGCCCCCCCCCAAGCTGCGTCTACTCGGCTGCCTGAACGCGACGCCGACGCCGACGCCAGCCCAGCGCTTGCGCGCAATTTTCTGAGGCGTTTCCCGCTACGCGGACACCGACTGTGGGGTCAGCGGCGCCTGGGGCAGGCGGGAGCATTCAGGCAGTCGAATAGACGGAGCGGGGGGGGCGGGGGGGGGGGTCCTTCCGGCCGCCATCTTGAGAAGGTCGAATAGCCACATCGGTGCGGTACCGGTGACTTCCGCCCTTCTTCGCCAGGAGCGGCGATGGCGGGGAGCCCGGGGAGCAGCGCTGCCGGGCCGGGGGCACCGGGGCGGGTGCTCCGGGCTCGGAGGTGAGCGGGGAACGGGGACAGCCCCGAGCGGACGGTGGGGGCCGCGGGGGATCGGTATTCCGGCACAGGGATGAGTGTTCCGGCACAGGGGTGGCTGTCCCGGCACAGGGATGCGTTCATGGACTGTCTAATAATATTATTTAACGATCGTGCAAGGAGATCTGTATAAAAAAATCCTCCGTGGTCATCCTTCTCCCAGCTCCGCTGTGTTTTCAGGATCTTGGGGGAAGCGTTTGGGTCTGAACAAGGCTCTCGGGCACAGGGTGGGATTCTTGGGGTGCAGGGCCAGGATTTGGACTCGATGCTCCCTGTGGGTCCCTTGCAGCCCAGGAAATGCTGCGATCCTGTGCCTCTGAGGGTGAAATAAAGGGGAGCGGTGGCGTTTGTGCCCGCTGTGTTCACGGCCCCGCCGGCTCAGGGCGGGTTAAAGGCGCAGCTGCCCCGAGACAGCGGGACCGGCCGGGGCTGCTCGCTCCCGGTGCTGCCGCCTCGTGGGGAGAGCCCGGCACTGCAGCCCGCGCAGGCGCTGGACCACGGGATGGGCGTGGAACAGCAGCGCAGGGGATGCTGAGGCAGCCCAGGGAATGCTGCGGTCCCAGGGAAGGCTGAGGCGTCCCCTGCCCGGGGCACTCGGCAGCAAATCCCTGATGTTGAGCAGAAAAAGGAAAGTTCTGGGTTAGTGGGAGGAGGTTTCTGGAATGGAGCTGGGACAGGTGCTGATCCACGCATGGAATCACGGGCTGGTTTGGCTTGGAAGGGACCACCAGGATCATTTACACTCTGTTTGTTGTCTGATTGCACAGCGAAGAACATCCAGAACTGCCGCCTCACCCTCACGGACAGCAGGAATGTCTTCCATAGCTCTTGTTTTGGAATGGGAATGGCTGTTGGGAGCTCTGGCAGGACCAGGTAAGAAGAGAAATGGGATCATTGTGGCTGCTGCTGGAGGTGGTTTTCTGCTTTCCGGCTGTTCTTCTCATTGATCCTTTCACAGCAGTGTTCCTGGGCACATTTGAGGGTAATTCCAGGAATCTGAAACCAGATAAAAACTGGTGGGGAAAAAATGTGAACGTGATCCATTTCTGGTAATTCCAAGCTTCTCCCACAACACCATTCCAGGGGAAAGCTGATAAAAGGGTAAAGATGCAGAGGAACAAGTGCTGTAAACCCCCCTGGCGCTCTGAGAGAGCAAACCTTCCAGTACTCCCAGCAGATCTCTTGGAGAAAGTGTGGGATCGCAAGGTTTTCCAGGAAAGCAAAGCAAGGGTGGAGATGAGGGAATAGGCTTCCAGTTCTTCCTTGAGCTGAAAGCCTGGGGGAATTGAGAGGGGCCACAAGAACTGTTTGTGTAGGCAAATGGGAGTTTGGGGGCTGAATCTGAGTTTCCCTCTGGGGCATTTTTGAGGGAAAAGCTGAGGTGCTGTTTAAGGGAGAGAATGGACATTTTTGGGGTGGAAAAGGTTGAATCAATATTGTAGAGGAAGTAAAACGCTGGGGGTAAAAGTGGATGCAATCTGGAGGGGACAGATTGAATATTTTGGAGGCAAAATGGGGAACTGAGTAGTGGAGAGATGGGGAACATTTTGGAGGCAACACTTGACAAACTCTCTGGGGTGGAGAACGACCACATTGAGGGAAAAATGAGGTGATGAGCAGTGGGCACGTAGGGAAGGTCGTGGGGGTAAATCTTGAGAAAAGCCCCGTGGTATTCAAGAAATCCTTGGAAGCAGGACTGAGGAATTCAGTGGTGGAAAAATAGGGGAATTTTGCGGGGGTAAAACTTTAAAAGATCTAAGAGTTGAGAGTGTGTGTTTTTAGGTAGAAAGGATGTCTTGTTGAAGTTGGGCGTCTGGATTGTGGCATTTATGGATCCAGAAAGTAGAAGATAAAGGAGACTCCCAAAGCCTCGGTAGCTGTGTTAAGAAATCCCTGCCAGGGAAGAAAGGTACCTAAACCTCCTAGAAGTAGGGACTAATTAGCATGGGAAGGGGAAAACCCACCCCCAGTGGGAGAGAGCACGCCGGGTAAGGGAAGAGAAGGATGCCCTTAAGAAGAAGCAGGGAAGGTGAATTTCTCGGCTTGCTGAAATGTATCCAAAAGTTTGGAATCTGGGTCTGTGTGGAGGCCGGGATTTTCTCGGCCATATGCAGAGCCCAGCACTAGGAATAAAGGAATTCCAGGCTTTACAACGCCAAAAATGCAGTACCAGAGAGTTCTGTTATCCCGAGGACTTGGGGGATATTTGGCAAAAATTTCCGGGGGCCCAGGCTGGACCGAGCTTTTAACGCTCCCCGGATTCACGGGATCGGGGATTCCAGCGTGCCCTGCATGGGTTTTTTCAGGGAAGTCCCAAATCCTTCGTGTGAGCACGAAGCAGAATCCCCTGGGAGCTGTGAAGGCAACAGGATATTTCTTGGGAATTTTGAAGGGTTGGGTGAGTCCTCAGTGTTAGGTTGGAATGAACGCAAATTGTCCGGGAGTTGCTGGTTTGGGGATGGCCGGGTCTGGGTTTGGATTTGTGGGCACCGAGTGTTCCTTGTGTCAGCTTTAGGTCTTCTGGATTGGTGGGAGTAGTCAGAGAAAAGAGAAGGCAATTGAAATGCGGAGCTCCATTCCCGGAGAAATGGTCAGGATGGGAGTGGGAAGGCTGTGGAGCTGCTGGGAGCTCCTGGAGAACGAAAGGATCTGAGGCCTGGAGGCAAAAGCTGTGGAACAAAGCCTGAAAAGGGTGTGGGGTGGGGCGGGAGGGGGAGGAGGGCACCGTGGTGGGGGGAAAGAGGGAAAGGATCCCTGCTCCGGGAATCCAGCAGGGACCAGGAGAGGATCATTTTCCATCCACTGCTCTCAGTGGAATCCTAATAAGGACGGTGGAAGGGAAGTGATTCGTTTGTTCTTAGGTTTGGAATGAAAGGTGCTCTTGCAGAGGGGACTATTGACCTGTTAAAATTCTGTGGGATACAGGAAAAGAGGGAGGAAGCAAGCAGCTGGGGAATGAAGGGGTGGATTTTTTGGTGGATACAGGGAAAGACACGGGAAGGGGCTCTCAAGTAAAATACACCTCACGGGCAGCACCAGGAGAAGCCTCAAGTGCCCTTTTTTTCCAAGCTCTGACATTCCAGAGGAGTAAGCAGTGGTCAGCCCATCACTTTCTGTATTCCTTGGATGCCCAGTGCTTTGTTGGGAAGAGATAATATTTGGAAATGAACAAATCCGGGGATGTAATTTCCTGATAGTAAAGCCCCAGAGACCCTGGTTTTGATATCCTTCCAGCACCCAAACGCAGCAGAGGGAATCCTGGCGGAGCTGGAAAACGCTGTCGCTCCGTCGGTGGAATTCCTGGGAACTGGAAAGCAGCAGAAGCAGCAAGAACAGAGTTGGAAGCAGGCTCCAGCCGGGTAAGGCAGACACCAAATCCTTTGGAACTGGGCAGGGGTGGGAAGAATGAATTCTTACATTTGTAGCCCGGGGATTCCTGAGCAGGATCCCGGCAGGGAAGACTGCAGGGATCAGGCTGGGGCCTGATCGCAGCTGGGGGCAGCGAGCCTTGGAATTGGCTGAAGGGAAGAAAGAGGGATCCTTTGAGCACAAGGATCAGGTGTCAAATGCGGAGATGGCATCAGACAATTCCTCGGGAGGGTTTAGTTCCTGGGCCAAATCGATCTCCTGCCTTGTGAAGGAGCTCAGAGAGCTGGGAAGAGCCCAAGCAACGCAGGGAATGCACCGGCAGATAAAAGTGTCGGGGAGCGGTGGGGAAAAGCATCCGAACAGGGGGCCTCGTTTTGTACAGGGACGGTACAAAAAATTGTCCGAAAGAATAGGAATGGAATGGGATTTTACGTATTCCTCGGAGGCCACAATCCAGTGGGAAGGCTGAGAGAAAGAAACAAGGCCTAAAAAGGCAGATGAGCCAAATCTGCCCAAAGCCTCCAATGGCCACATTCCCTGGCATTGCTGAGGACTTCAGCCAAGCTCCAAGCAAAAGGTGAGCCCCTGATTTTGGTGCCAAGGGAAACTCCAAGTTAAGAATGATCCAAATATGAAGCGCTTCTCACAAAACTCAGCTTTGCAAACCTTTCTTTGGGCTAAAAAAGAAAAGATGGGAATGCCCTTGGCAGAAAAGCAGCTGTGAGGCACAGCAGGCTTCAAATGCCTGTCAGCAGGAGCTCCAGGAGAAACGGCTGCTGGCTCCGGGCATCCTGGGCTTTCCAGGCAGGTTTTGTACTGGATTGCAACGCAGTTTTCCTGCCTCTGGGGGGTGGCACCTGCATCCCGCTGGAAAGGGAAAATGTGGAGAGAGGGGCAAGCGGGAAGACGGTTGCTGATGTGTGTCCTTGGATTGCAGTTCCTCCCAGTGAGTCTGTGCTGCTGGAAGTTTGAAGGAGATCAGTCCTGGAGTACGTGTGGGTTCACCTGTGGGGTTTGGGAGCGACGCCGGACATGAAATTCCAGGGATGTTCCCTTTGCTGGAGTGAGAAGCAGTGGAAGCACTTTGCTGTCTGCTTCTTCATCGCCTTCGCCTCGGTCCCCTGGGGCTCCAGGTAATCCCCTCTCACCTTTGCTTTTCCAAGGGTCTCTAAATGAGGGCTTGAGCTTTGGTGTAGCTCCCTTTACAGGGAAGATCTGTTCCAGGAAAGGTCTCCTGGTCTGGACCAATGGCGTTGCAGGAAGAGCAGGAAACCCCGCAGCTCCTGTGGCTCCCTCATCCGATTTGCCTGCAGGCAGCAGCAAGGATCATTCCCAAGTGTCATGCCCTGGCTCCGTGACTCGGTGAGGTTGTGTTCCCCCAAAGGCCAGGGGCCGCTTTGTTTTGCAGCTCACGAAAGTCCAGCTCGGTGGTGCTGGGTTTGGTTTTTGTGTGTAATGAAGGCACTAAAAAATTCCCCTCCTTCACTGGCACAGCCCTGGAGTGGGAGCAGATTCCCCTTATCCCGCAGTTATCCCGCTCCTGCCCTGGATCCCTGCGGTGCCGTGTGTTCTCCAAGCTCACAGCACTGCTGGCTCTAAACAAGAAAAACAATCCCTGTTCCTTCTCTTCTCCGTCCTTGATGTTCCCAGGCCCTGCATCTCCCTGGCTATTCCCTGTGGGAGTCTTCATCTCCATCCCACCTTATCCCGATCAGGTAAGGGTCTGAGACGTGTTTAGCAGCAAATGCATTCCTGTGAAGAAAGCCAAGAGCAAAGAGCATCCAGATGCAGAGAAGTCTTTAGAAAAGCGTTCCAGACGTGCAAATGAGGGATGTGTCTTCCTGCATCTCCTGTTGTTTTTCTCTGTCACGTTTTGGAAGGGTTTCTCTCAGTGATTTCCTGCAGTCCAGGTGCGTCCCTTCTTTTGTCCAAATCCAGTGCCAGAGGATCGAACAACTGACGAGTGGGGCCTGGGATGAAAACGGTTCTCCTAAAATGAGGGAAACAATGCTAGAAGAGAAATGAGCATCCTTTTAATGCCTGGAATAAAAATGCTGGAAAAGGGCACTTTTTATTTGATATGGTGTCATTCTCCTTTTTTTTTCCATAGCTAAAACTCCACGGTGAGCAATCAGAGCAGAAATAGGAAATGCAGGAGTCTTGGATTCCACAGTGGGATTAACTTCCCTTTTCTGCTCTCTTTCAGGACAGGAAAAACCACTGAACTCGCCCCATCTTTGGGACCAAGAGCTTTGGTGCTGGAGTAGGCAAAGCCAGCTAGGGCCCCCCTTGTCCTGCCCATGGTGTGGGTCAGGGACAGGCTCCTCTTCTCCTCTGCGCTGGGATGAACTGCCTAGGGAATGCTATTACTGACAGCCCGGTCCCAGCCCCGGCTACTGGAAATGGGCAGAGATGAAGAGGCAAGTGCCAGAGTTGCTTGGGGATGATGGAATTGTGGTGTTTGGCTGTGCCCAGAGGGGCAGGTTGGGCATTTCTGTGTGTCTGAGGACCGGTTTGGGTGCTGGGGAGCCCGGGGAGCCGAGCTCTCAGTGCATTCCCAGCTCACCCGGGGGTGGGAGCTGGTGCAGGGCTGGGTGACAGCCTCTGGTCGGGCTTGGGGCAGGCCCTGGCCCCGGCACAGACACGCTGGGGTGGTTTGGGGCCTCTTGGGGAGCCGTGGGAGGAGAATGAGGGATGGTGCTGGGCAGAGCGATCGGCCTGTGCTCGTGTCAGCGCAGCCGTGCAGGGCACTGGGATCTGGGTAAAACACCGGCTCTCCTGGTGTTCTGGGATGCAAGGTCTGTATTTATCCATACATATTTATCCATACATATTTATCCCTATATTTATCCATGGATTATCCATATATGTTTATCCATATACATTTATCCATATTTTTATCCACGTATTTACCCATGAATTTATCCCTATATTTACGCATGTATTTACCCAGGTATTTTATGAACACTCAAGTGCCATATCCATGTATTTTATGAGCACTTCCAGGGTTGGTGACTCCACCACTGCCCTGGGCAGCTGTTCCAGCGCTGGACAACCCTTCCCATGCTGGGCCAGGAGATGGATTCTGGAAATGCAGACTCTGAGGAGCTGGGGATTAAGGCAGCATTGGATTCCTTTATTCTCCCAGAAGGATAAAGGAGATTTATCCCAGACGAACCAGAGGTGATCACACTGAGGTCATTAGTGGGATTTCTTCCTTACTCCCACAAATACCCACTGGGGTGACAGAGTTCCCTACAAGGGCGGTGTTGGAAGGAGCTGCTGGAATGTTTTGCTGTTTATTGGGATCCACAGGATGTTTGGTGTCTCTCAGAGCTGTTCCAGGCTTTCCACAGACCCAAACGCTCCTCACACTTCTCCTCAGAGTAGAGAGGTTTCCCAGAGTGCTGGTTTTTAATTTCAGATGCTGGGATAACGACACGGCTTCAGGAGGCAGGAGACTCATTGTGCTGTGCCTCAGTCCAGGCAGGGACAACCCCCAGCTAATAAAAACCTCTTAAAAGCACAAAAAGTCCCATTAAACTGATATTATAAAGGCTGCAAATTGAAGCAGGCCTCAATCAGAAAGCAGCAGAATTTAATTCCCCCCCCTTGCCCATTTGCATGATGATCTCCTTCCTAATTGCCCATCTACGCTTTTCCCACAGAAGTGCTGTCCCGAGGTTGGAGATGGTTCCAGCTTTATGGAGCTTTGATCTTTATCTGCTTTTACTTTTTACAGGGCACAGAACCCGAAAGTGGCAGCTGCTTTCCTCTTGTTCCTCCTGTGGCAGTGAACTGCTCTTCCCGAGGACGGCTGCAGGAATTCTCAGGCAGCAGAATGTATGGAATGCCAGGCACGCTACAGAATTCCAGTGGGAGCAGCAGGAACTTCTGTTCTTTACTGGCAGGGCTGTGCCATGAAGGGGAGCTCGGAGATATTGGTCAGCTCAGGGAATGAGCCTGGCTCATGGTAAGGAAATTCACTGTGCAGTTACTTTGGGCTCTTTCTCTCCTTCTCCTTTTCCTTCTCCTTTTCCTTCTCCTTTTCCTTCTCCTTCTCCTTCTCCTTCTCCTTCTCCTTCTCCTTCTCCTTCTCCTTCTCCTTCTCCTTCTCCTTCTCCCTTTCTTCCCAACACCAGTTCCAGACCTCAGTATAATCCATGTTCCCACAGCCTGACCTTGCAGTTTTCCCAGTTTAGCAGCCCCAGCCACACTTGCAGCCTCTCTGTCTGGACTTTGTCTTGCTGAAATCTCCCTTTGTTGATCCTTTGCTGCCTCACCTTTTATCCAGCAATAACGTGCAGTGGGTGGAAGCTTCTCAGAATTCCCTCCCTGTTCCACTGGAAACATTCCCAAGTGGAAGCAGCTGCACTGCCCATCAGCACTTGCCTGCTTTTAGGGGTGGTTGAGGCATGAAGGATGCAACAAATGGAGTTGGCTCTAAGGGGATGAAATGCTCCCCCTGAGGCTGCTCAGAGAGCTGGAGCTGAGGAATCCGGGTGGGAATCACTGCAGGAAAAAGGAAGGAAAAGAGAGCAGAGGAACAGGGATGCAATTCCAACCTCTCCAAGGACTGGGATGGGCACATTCACCAACACCATTTAATCTAGACACGATTTCTTCTTTGCCTCTGGCTGCCAGGAGCAGGATGAGCAGTTTAATGAGTTTAAATAGTGAATAGTTTAATTAGCTGGAAGAGACTGGATCAATAGCTGCTTAAACAAACAACTGGATCCCTGTTTCCAAGCTTGGATGTAGTTTTGGAAGGTTCCTGGCAGTTTGGCAGGGATTAGTGATGCTGAGAATGTGCTTTTTTGTGGGTTTGGGGCTTTTACTCCTGTTCACGTGGCTGCTCTTTTTCTTGTTGAGTGGAAAACAGGAGGGAAAGAGCAACGATGGAAGGAATTCCACTCTTGCTGCTTGAAGGGATGGATCAGGAAGGGAACAGGCTGCAGGGAATTTGGAGTGCAAACTGAGATCTCTCCGATATTTTCGGCTCAGTCAGTCCATCAGTGCTTGGTGGCTGTTTAGGCCACGTGCAAGGTGAATGATGGTGCACATGGCAGAGCTGCTGGTGGCTCCTTCCCCTGCCCGGCTGTCAGTCACCCTGCAGGGTGCTGGAGCAGCGTGCCAGAGGCCGTGGATCCTATGGATCCCATGGATCCCAGGGGCGTGATCAGGAGCCTGGGCCTGCTGGCCACTCCTTGCTCTCTCTTACCCTGATTTTTCAGCTCTGCAGCGAATCCAGCTTGAGTTTTTCAACCCCCTAGAAACCCAGGGACCTTTCATGTCTGTTCTCAGATCTGGGATTTAAATCCAGCCCTTATCAAAGCACCCCGTGACCAGGCAGGCCCTGAATCCCAGCAGGGATCTGATAAAGAGGGACCTGACATCCTAAAGAAACCCTTTGAAATCCTGCTGGCATTGATTTGTATCCATAATGGAGCCCCGAGCTCTCTGCCAGGGAGAGATGAAGCTGCTCCTTTGCTTTATTATCCTCAGGCCCTTCCCAGCTTTGAGGGAAATTCAGTCCCTCTTCAAGCCCCAAAATCATGGAAAAGCTCCTTTGTATCCTCTCCACAGCCCCTACGTGGATTAATCAACTTTTTATTTGATATGGTGTCATTCTCCTTTTTTTTCCATGGCTAAAACTCCACGGTGAGCAATCAGAGCAGAAATAGGAAATGCAGGAGTCTTGGATTCCACAGTGGGATTAACTTCCCTTTTCTGCTCTCTTTCAGGACAGGAAAAACCACTGAACTCGCCCCATCTTTGGGACCAAGAGCTGTGGTGTTGGAGTAGGCAAAGCCAGCTAGGGCCCCCCTTGTCCTGCCCATGGTGTGGGTCAGGGACAGGCTCCTCTTCTCCTCTGTGCTGGGATGAACTGCCTAGGGAATGCTATTTCTGACAGCCCGGTCCTAGCCCCGGCTACTGGAAATGGGCGGAGGTGAAGAGGCAAGTGCCAGAGTTGCTTGGGGATGATGGAATTGTGGTGTTTGGCTGTGCCCAGAGGGGCAGGTTGGGCATTTCTGTGTGTCTGAGGACCGGTTTGGGTGCTGGGGAGCCCGGGGAGCCGAGCTCTCAGTGCATTCCCAGCTCACCCGGGGGTGGGAGCTGGTGCAGGGCTCTGGTCGGGCTCGGGGCAGGCCCTGGCCCCGGCACAGACACGCTGGGGTGGTTTGGGGATGCTTGGGGAGCCGTGGGAGGAAAATGAGGGATGGTGCTGGGCGGAGCGATCGGCCTGTGCTCGTGTCAGCGCAGCCGTGCAGGGCACTGGGATCTGGGTAAAGCACCGGCTCTCCTGGTGTTCAGGGATGCAAGGTCTGAGGGACCGGATTTACTTGGGGTTTTCCAGGACAGCAGGAAGAAGAGGAAATGTGGTGCCAGAGGTGCGTCCCATCAGGTTGCAGTTCCCTCTTTCCCATTTCCATTTCCTCCTCAGTGCGGGTGTCCCCTGCAGCCCATGAGCACGGGGCCGGTGACAACTCCCTGTCTGTAGAGGGATTCCTTATGGAACAAGGGCAGATGACACTTGTGTGAGGCTTACGACTGTTAGAATTAGACCGGGATGGGTTTAAGGAAAACTAGAATCGTGTGTTAATCTTACTGGTCAATGAACAAATGGAATCCACACTTCTATAAGAAAAAATAGAGTGTATGGAGCATATAGAAGAAGCTGTTTTTGCCTGCTGCTGCTGCTTGGCTGTATCATGTAACCCCATTCGAACTCTGCCTTCAAGACAGCTGTGAGACCGTGAAATAAAGAACTTAGCAGAACAGCAGCCTCCTCTGCTCTTTCACCCTGGTCCGAGAAGGAGGGGTACCCTGTCAAAGGCTCAACACTTGCCTTTCTGACTTTGTTTCTAAATTTCTACCTTTCTAATTTTGTTTGTTTCTAATTTTTTTGTTTGTTTGTTTCTAACTTTGTTTGTTTTCAACTTTCTCCCTTTAGAAATTTGTTTGTTTCTTGTATTTTACCTCTTTGTTTGTTTCTAAATTTCTGCCGTTGTAACTTTGTTTCTAACTTTCTACTTTTAAAATTTCATTTGTTTTTAACTTTTTACCATTCCTCCCAGCGAGGGCTGTGTGCAGAATACTAAAACCTGTTAAGTTCTTCACTTTTACGTCTATAGGCAAATGCTACTGATTTAGATGTAAATTCATTTTGAAATGTGCCAGCCCTCTCTCTCTAATCTGTCGCATACAGCAATATAAGAAGCTGGGAATAGAGATCCGCAGGTTTTGAGAATAACGAGCCTGCGTTTTTCTGTAGGAAGGAAAGCAGCAAGCGCCTGGCCGCAGGAGCCGAGACGCTCGGGCTGCAGGAGCTGCAGAGCGCCCGGAGCCGGCTTTTCCCTGTGCTCTGTGCCTGCCCCCGGGCTGAGCTGGGCGGCGCTGCTGCCGCCTGGTGGCGAGAGCGCGGCACTGCCGCCCCCGACACGGCGCCCCGGCGCTGCTGCCGCCCGGTGCCGGCTGAGCCGAGAGGGCGGCGGCCTCGGTGGCTGCCGAGCGTGGCAAGGAGCGGGAGCGAGCGGGGCCGGGTCTGTCAGCGGAGGGGAGGGGCGAAGGGCGGTTCGCAGCGCCAAGGGACACGGCCGTGCGTGAGCGGGGCCACAGCTATGGAAAGGAGCGGGCGCCGTGCGGGGCGGCGACCGCGGGGAATGACAGCGCGGGGGGCGGCCCGGCGGGGCCGGTTTTGCCGGGCAGCAGAGGCGCGGTCGCAGCGCGACCCGGGCGGGAGGCACCGGGCGGGCACGGTCGGAATCGAGCCGCCCGCGTGTCGCTCTCAAGGAGGCGGCTCGGAAAGGAAGGCGCAGTTCCGCGCTCTCGGGACGGCGTTAAGTGACGTTTTTATTAGAATATGACAGTCTTTATTTTATTTTATTATTTTATTATCTGCCAGGACCTTGCAGAGGGTGGTTTACACTTCCGCCACACTCAAGATGGCGGACGCACTAGGCCCCCTGCGAGAGGTGTCCCTGCCGATGCCTGCCGCCGGTCGCGGAGCCGTCGCCCGCCTCCGGCGCGGCTGACCCCGCCAGCCGTGTCCTCGCACCGGGAAGCACGGCGGAAAATCGCGCGGAAAGCGCGGGGCCGGCGTCGGAGTCCGGGCCGGATTCAGGCAGCCGACTAGACAGAAGCCCTTGTGAGGGGCGGCGGGGGCCCTAAGTGTACCACACTAAAGATGGCGGCTCGACCGGAAGTGGCTTCTGCCAGCACCCAAGATGGCGGCGAAGGGGCGGAAGTGTCGTCACTGCCACGCTAAAGATGGCGGTCGTGTGCACTGTTTTCTGACCTTCTCAATATGGCGGCAGGAAAGGCCCCCCCCCCCCCCCCCCCCCCAAGCTGCGTCTATTCGGCTGCCTGAACGCGACGCCGACGCCGACGCCAGCCCAGCGCTTGCACGCAATTTTCTGAGGCGTTTCCCGCTACGCGGACACCGACTGTGGGGTCAGCGGCGCCTGGGGCAGGCGGGAGCATTCAGGCAGTCGAATAGACGGAGCGGGGGGGCGAGGGGGGGGGGGTCCTTCCGGCCGCCATCTTGAGAAGGTCGAATAGCCACATCGGTGCGGTATCGGTGACTTCCGCCCTTCTTCGCCAGGAGCGGCGATGGCGGGGAGCCCGGGGAGCAGCGCTGCCGGGCCGGGGGCACCGGGGCGGGTGCTCCGGGCTCGGAGGTGAGCGGGGAACGGGGACAGCCCCGAGCGGACGGTGGGGGCCGCGGGGGATCGGTATTCCGGCACAGGGATGAGTGTTCCGGCACAGGGGTGGCTGTCCCGGCACAGGGATGCGTTCATGGACTGTCTAATAATGTTATTTAACGATCGTGCAAGGAGATCTGTATAAAAAAATCCTCCGTGGTCATCCTTCTCCCAGCCCCGCTGTGTTTTCAGGATCTTGGGGGAAGCGTTTGGGTCTGAACAAGGCTCTCGGGCACAGGGTGGGATTCTTGGGGTGCAGGGCCAGGATTTGGACTCGATGCTCCCTGTGGGTCCCTTGCAGCCCAGGAAATGCTGCGATCCTGTGCCTCTGAGGGTGAAATAAAGGGGAGCGGTGGCGTTTGTGCCCGCTGTGTTCACGGCCCCGCCGGCTCAGGGCGGGTTAAAGGCGCAGCTGCCCCGAGACAGCGGGACCGGCCGGGGCTGCTCGCTCCCGGTGCTGCCGCCCCGTGGGGAGAGCCCGGCACTGCAGCCCGCGCAGGCGCTGGACCACGGGATGGGCGTGGAACAGCAGCGCAGGGGATGCTGAGGCAGCCCAGGGAATGCTGCGGTCCCAGGGAAGGCTGAGGCGTCCCCTGCCCGGGGCACTCGGCAGCAAAGCCCTGATGTTGAGCAGAAAAAGGAAAGTTCTGGGTTAGTGGGAGGAGGTTTCTGGAATGGAGCTGGGACAGGTGCTGATCCACGCATGGAATCACGGGCTGGTTTGGCTTGGAAGGGACCACCAGGATCATTTACACTCTGTTTGTTGTCTGATTGCACAGCGAAGAACATCCAGAACTGCCGCCTCACCCTCACGGACAGCAGGAATGTCTTCCATAGCTCTTGTTTTGGAATGGGAATGGCTGTTGGGAGCTCTGGCAGGACCAGGTAAGAAGAGAAATGGGATCATTGTGGCTGCTGCTGGAGGTGGTTTTCTGCTTTCCGGCTGTTCTTCTCATTGATCCTTTCACAGCAGTGTTCCTGGGCACATTTGAGGGTAATTCCAGGAATCTGAAACCAGATAAAAACTGGTGGGGAAAAAATGTGAACGCGATCCATTTCTGGTAGTTCCAAGCTTCTCCCACAACACCGTTCCAGGGGAAAGCTGATAAAAGGGTAAAGATGCAGAGGAACAAGTGCTGTAAAGCCCCCTGGCGCTCTGAGAGAGCAAACCTTCCAGTACTCCCAGCAGATCTCTTGGAGAAAGTGTGGGATCGCAAGGTTTTCCAGGAAAGCAAAACAAGGGTGGAGATGAGGGAATGGGCTTCCAGTTCTTCCTTGAGCTGAAAGCCTGGGGGAATTGAGAGGGGCCACAAGAACTGTTTGTGTAGGCAAATGGGAGTTTGGGGGCTGAATCTGAGTTTCCCTCTGGGGCATTTTTGAGGGAAAAGCTGAGGTGCTGTTTAAGGGAGAGAATGCAGATTTTTGGGGTGGAAAAGGTTGAATCAATATTGTAGAGGAAGTAAAACGCTGGGGGTAAAAGTGGATGCAGTCTGGAGGGGACAGATTGAATATTTTGGAGGCAAAATGGGGAACTGAGTAGTGGAGAGATGGGGAACATTTTGGAGGCAACACTTGACAAACTCTCTGGGGTGGAGAACGACCACATTGAGGGAAAAATGAGGTGATGAGCAGTGGGCACGTAGGGAAGGTCGTGGGGGTAAATCTTGAGAAAAGCCCCGTGGTATTCAAGAAATCCTTGGAAGCAGGACTGAGGAATTCAGTGGTGGAAAAATAGGGGAATTTTGCGGGGGTAAAACTTTAAAAGATCTAAGAGTTGAGAGTGTGTGTTTTTAGGTAGAAAGGATGTCTTGTTGAAGTTGGGCGTCTGGATTGTGGCATTTATGGATCCAGAAAGTAGAAGATAAAGGAGACTCCCAAAGCCTCGGTAGCTGTGTTAAGAAATCCCTGCCAGGGAAGAAAGGTACCTAAACCTCCTAGAAGTAGGGACTAATTAGCATGGGAAGGGGAAAACCCACCCCCAGTGGGAGAGAGCACGCCGGGTAAGGGAAGAGAAGGATGCCCTTAAGAAGAAGCAGGGAAGGTGAATTTCTCGGCTTGCTGAAATGTATCCAAAAGTTTGGAATCTGGGTCTGTGTGGAGGCCGGGATTTTCTCGGCCATATGCAGAGCCCAGCACTAGGAATAAAGGAATTCCAGGCTTTACAACGCCAAAAATGCAGTACCAGAGAGTTCTGTTATCCCGAGGACTTGGGGGATATTTGGCAAAAATTTCCGGGGGCCCAGGCTGGACCGAGCTTTTAACGCTCCCCGGATTCACGGGATCGGGGATTCCAGCGTGCCCTGCATGGGTTTTTTCAGGGAAGTCCCAAATCCTTCGTGTGAGCACGAAGCAGAATCCCCTGGGAGCTGTGAAGGCAACAGGATATTTCTTGGGAATTTTGAAGGGTTGGGTGAGTCCTCAGTGTTAGGTTGGAATGAACGCAAATTGTCCGGGAGTTGCTGGTTTGGGGATGGCCGGGTCTGGGTTTGGATTTGTGGGCACCGAGTGTTCCTTGTGTCAGCTTTAGGTCTTCTGGATTGGTGGGAGTAGTCAGAGAAAAGAGAAGGCAATTGAAATGCGGAGCTCCATTCCCGGAGAAATGGTCAGGATGGGAGTGGGAAGGCTGTGGAGCTGCTGGGAGCTCCTGGAGAACGAAAGGATCTGAGGCCTGGAGGCAAAAGCTGTGGAACAAAGCCTGAAAAGGGTGTGGGGTGGGGCGGGAGGGGGAGGAGGGCACCGTGGTGGGGGGAAAGAGGGAAAGGATCCCTGCTCCGGGAATCCAGCAGGGACCAGGAGAGGATCGTTTTCCATCCACTGCTCTCAGTGGAATCCTAATAAGGACGGTGGAAGGGAAGTGATTCGTTTGTTCTTAGGTTTGGAATGAAAGGTGCTCTTGCAGAGGGGACTATTGACCTGTTAAAATTCTGTGGGATACAGGAAAAGAGGGAGGAAGCAAGCAGCTGGGGAATGAAGGGGTGGATTTTTTGGTGGATACAGGGAAAGACACGGGAAGGGGCTCTCAAGTAAAATACACCTCACGGGCAGCACCAGGAGAAGCCTCAAGTGCCCTTTTTTTCCAAGCTCTGACATTCCAGAGGAGTAAGCAGTGGTCAGCCCATCACTTTCTGTATTCCTTGGATGCCCAGTGCTTTGTTGGGAAGAGATAATATTTGGAAATGAACAAATCCGGGGATGTAATTTCCTGATAGTAAAGCCCCAGAGACCCTGGTTTTGATATCCTTCCAGCACCCAAACGCAGCAGAGGGAATCCTGGCGGAGCTGGAAAACGCTGTCGCTCCGTCGGTGGAATTCCTGGGAACTGGAAAGCAGCAGAAGCAGCAAGAACAGAGTTGGAAGCAGGCTCCAGCCGGGTAAGGCAGACACCAAATCCTTTGGAACTGGGCAGGGGTGGGAAGAATGAATTCTTACATTTGTAGCCTGGGGATTCCTGAGCAGGATCCCGGCAGGGAAGACTGCAGGGATCAGGCTGGGGCCTGATCGCAGCTGGGGGCAGCGAGCCTTGGAATTGGCTGAAGGGAAGAAAGAGGGATCCTTTGAGCACAAGGATCAGGTGTCAAATGCGGAGATGGCATCAGACAATTCCTCGGGAGGGTTTAGTTCCTGGGCCAAATCGATCTCCTGCCTTGTGAAGGAGCTCAGAGAGCTGGGAAGAGCCCAAGCAACGCAGGGAATGCACCGGCAGATAAAAGTGTCGGGGAGCGGTGGGGAAAAGCATCCGAACAGGGGGCCTCGTTTTGTACAGGGACGGTACAAAAAATTGTCCGAAAGAATAGGAATGGAATGGGATTTTACGTATTCCTCGGAGGCCACAATCCAGTGGGAAGGCTGAGAGAAAGAAACAAGGCCTAAAAAGGCAGATGAGCCAAATCTGCCCAAAGCCTCCAATGGCCACATTCCCTGGCATTGCTGAGGACTTCAGCCAAGCTCCAAGCAAAAGGTGAGCCCCTGATTTTGGTGCCAAGGGAAACTCCAAGTTAAGAATGATCCAAATATGAAGCGCTTCTCACAAAACTCAGCTTTGCAAACCTTTCTTTGGGCTAAAAAAGAAAAGATGGGAATGCCCTTGGCAGAAAAGCAGCTGTGAGGCACAGCAGGCTTCAAATGCCTGTCAGCAGGAGCTCCAGGAGAAACGGCTGCTGGCTCCGGGCATCCTGGGCTTTCCAGGCAGGTTTTGTACTGGATTGCAACGCAGTTTTCCTGCCTCTGGGGGGTGGCACCTGCATCCCGCTGGAAAGGGAAAATGTGGAGAGAGGGGCAAGCGGGAAGACGGTTGCTGATGTGTGTCCTTGGATTGCAGTTCCTCCCAGTGAGTCTGTGCTGCTGGAAGTTTGAAGGAGATCAGTCCTGGAGTACGTGTGGGTTCACCTGTGGGGTTTGGGAGCGACGCCGGACATGAAATTCCAGGGATGTTCCCTTTGCTGGAGTGAGAAGCAGTGGAAGCACTTTGCTGTCTGCTTCTTCATCGCCTTCGCCTCGGTCCCCTGGGGCTCCAGGTAATCCCCTCTCACCTTTGCTTTTCCAAGGGTCTCTAAATGAGGGCTTGAGCTTTGGTGTAGCTCCCTTTACAGGGAAGATCTGTTCCAGGAAAGGTCTCCTGGTCTGGACCAATGGCGTTGCAGGAAGAGCAGGAAACCCCGCAGCTCCTGTGGCTCCCTCATCCGATTTGCCTGCAGGCAGCAGCAAGGATCATTCCCAAGTGTCATGCCCTGGCTCCGTGACTCGGTGAGGTTGTGTTCCCCCAAAGGCCAGGGGCCGCTTTGTTTTGCAGCTCACGAAAGTCCAGCTCGGTGGTGCTGGGTTTGGTTTTTGTGTGTAATGAAGGCACTAAAAAATTCCCCTCCTTCACTGGCACAGCCCTGGAGTGGGAGCAGATTCCCCTTATCCCGCAGTTATCCCGCTCCTGCCCTGGATCCCTGCGGTGCCGTGTGTTCTCCAAGCTCACAGCACTGCTGGCTCTAAACAAGAAAAACAATCCCTGTTCCTTCTCTTCTCCGTCCTTGATGTTCCCAGGCCCTGCATCTCCCTGGCTATTCCCTGTGGGAGTCTTCATCTCCATCCCACCTTATCCCGATCAGGTAAGGGTCTGAGACGTGTTTAGCAGCAAATGCATTCCTGTGAAGAAAGCCAAGAGCAAAGAGCATCCAGATGCAGAGAAGTCTTTAGAAAAGCGTTCCAGACGTGCAAATGAGGGATGTGTCTTCCTGCATCTCCTGTTGTTTTTCTCTGTCACGTTTTGGAAGGGTTTCTCTCAGTGATTTCCTGCAGTCCAGGTGCGTCCCTTCTTTTGTCCAAATCCAGTGCCAGAGGATCGAACAACTGACGAGTGGGGCCTGGGATGAAAACGGTTCTCCTAAAATGAGGGAAACAATGCTAGAAGAGAAATGAGCATCCTTTTAATGCCTGGAATAAAAATGCTGGAAAAGGGCACTTTTTATTTGATATGGTGTCATTCTCCTTTTTTTTTCCATAGCTAAAACTCCACGGTGAGCAATCAGAGCAGAAATAGGAAATGCAGGAGTCTTGGATTCCACAGTGGGATTAACTTCCCTTTTCTGCTCTCTTTCAGGACAGGAAAAACCACTGAACTCGCCCCATCTTTGGGACCAAGAGCTTTGGTGCTGGAGTAGGCAAAGCCAGCTAGGGCCCCCCTTGTCCTGCCCATGGTGTGGGTCAGGGACAGGCTCCTCTTCTCCTCTGCGCTGGGATGAACTGCCTAGGGAATGCTATTACTGACAGCCCGGTCCCAGCCCCGGCTACTGGAAATGGGCAGAGATGAAGAGGCAAGTGCCAGAGTTGCTTGGGGATGATGGAATTGTGGTGTTTGGCTGTGCCCAGAGGGGCAGGTTGGGCATTTCTGTGTGTCTGAGGACCGGTTTGGGTGCTGGGGAGCCCGGGGAGCCGAGCTCTCAGTGCATTCCCAGCTCACCCGGGGGTGGGAGCTGGTGCAGGGCTGGGTGACAGCCTCTGGTCGGGCTTGGGGCAGGCCCTGGCCCCGGCACAGACACGCTGGGGTGGTTTGGGGCCTCTTGGGGAGCCGTGGGAGGAGAATGAGGGATGGTGCTGGGCAGAGCGATCGGCCTGTGCTCGTGTCAGCGCAGCCGTGCAGGGCACTGGGATCTGGGTAAAACACCGGCTCTCCTGGTGTTCTGGGATGCAAGGTCTGTATTTATCCATACATATTTATCCATACATATTTATCACTATATTTATCCATGGATTATCCATATATGTTTATCCATATACATTTATCCATATTTTTATCCACGTATTTACCCATGAATTTATCCCTATATTTACCCATGTATTTACCCAGGTATTTTATGAACACTCAAGTGCCATATCCATGTATTTTATGAGCACTTCCAGGGTTGGTGACTCCACCACTGCCCTGGGCAGCTGTTCCAGCGCTGGACAACCCTTCCCATGCTGGGCCAGGAGATGGATTCTGGAAATGCAGACTCTGAGGAGCTGGGGATTAAGGCAGCATTGGATTCCTTTATTCTCCCAGAAGGATAAAGGAGATTTATCCCAGACGAACCAGAGGTGATCACACTGAGGTCATTAGTGGGATTTCTTCCTTACTCCCACAAATACCCACTGGGGTGACAGAGTTCCCTACAAGGGCGGTGTTGGAAGGAGCTGCTGGAATGTTTTGCTGTTTATTGGGATCCACAGGATGTTTGGTGTCTCTCAGAGCTGTTCCAGGCTTTCCACAGACCCAAACGCTCCTCACACTTCTCCTCAGAGTAGAGAGGTTTCCCAGAGTGCTGGTTTTTAATTTCAGATGCTGGGATAACGACACGGCTTCAGGAGGCAGGAGACTCATTGTGCTGTGCCTCAGTCCAGGCAGGGACAACCCCCAGCTAATAAAAACCTCTTAAAAGCACAAAAAGTCCCATTAAACTGATATTATAAAGGCTGCAAATTGAAGCAGGCCTCAATCAGAAAGCAGCAGAATTTAATTCCCCCCCCTTGCCCATTTGCATGATGATCTCCTTCCTAATTGCCCATCTACGCTTTTCCCACAGAAGTGCTGTCCCGAGGTTGGAGATGGTTCCAGCTTTATGGAGCTTTGATCTTTATCTGCTTTTACTTTTTACAGGGCACAGAACCCGAAAGTGGCAGCTGCTTTCCTCTTGTTCCTCCTGTGGCAGTGAACTGCTCTTCCCGAGGACGGCTGCAGGAATTCTCAGGCAGCAGAACGTATGGAATGCCAGGCACGCTACAGAATTCCAGTGGGAGCAGCAGGAACTTCTGTTCTTTACTGGCAGGGCTGTGCCATGAAGGGGAGCTCGGAGATATTGGTCAGCTCAGGGAATGAGCCTGGCTCATGGTAAGGAAATTCACTGTGCAGTTACTTTGGGCTCTTTCTCTCCTTCTCCTTTTCCTTCTCCTTTTCCTTCTCCTTTTCCTTCTCCTTTTCCTTCTCCTTCTCCTTCTCCTTCTCCTTCTCCTTCTCCTTCTCCTTCTCCTTCTCCTTCTCCTTCTCCTTCTCCTTCTCCTTCTCCCTTTCTTCCCAACACCAGTTCCAGACCTCAGTATAATCCATGTTCCCACAGCCTGACCTTGCAGTTTTCCCAGTTTAGCAGCCCCAGCCACACTTGCAGCCTCTCTGTCTGGACTTTGTCTTGCTGAAATCTCCCTTTGTTGATCCTTTGCTGCCTCACCTTTTATCCAGCAATAACGTGCAGTGGGTGGAAGCTTCTCAGAATTCCCTCCCTGTTCCACTGGAAACATTCCCAAGTGGAAGCAGCTGCACTGCCCATCAGCACTTGCCTGCTTTTAGGGGTGGTTGAGGCATGAAGGATGCAACAAATGGAGTTGGCTCTAAGGGGATGAAATGCTCCCCCTGAGGCTGCTCAGAGAGCTGGAGCTGAGGAATCCGGGTGGGAATCACTGCAGGAAAAAGGAAGGAAAAGAGAGCAGAGGAACAGGGATGCAATTCCAACCTCTCCAAGGACTGGGATGGGCACATTCACCAACACCATTTAATCTAGACACGATTTCTTCTTTGCCTCTGGCTGCCAGGAGCAGGATGAGCAGTTTAATGAGTTTAAATAGTGAATAGTTTAATTAGCTGGAAGAGACTGGATCAATAGCTGCTTAAACAAACAACTGGATCCCTGTTTCCAAGCTTGGATGTAGTTTTGGAAGGTTCCTGGCAGTTTGGCAGGGATTAGTGATGCTGAGAATGTGCTTTTTTGTGGGTTTGGGGCTTTTACTCCTGTTCACGTGGCTGCTCTTTTTCTTGTTGAGTGGAAAACAGGAGGGAAAGAGCAACGATGGAAGGAATTCCACTCTTGCTGCTTGAAGGGATGGATCAGGAAGGGAACAGGCTGCAGGGAATTTGGAGTGCAAACTGAGATCTCTCCGATATTTTCGGCTCAGTCAGTCCATCAGTGCTTGGTGGCTGTTTAGGCCACGTGCAAGGTGAATGATGGTGCACATGGCAGAGCTGCTGGTGGCTCCTTCCCCTGCCCGGCTGTCAGTCACCCTGCAGGGTGCTGGAGCAGCATGCCAGAGGCCGTGGATCCTATGGATCCCATGGATCCCAGGGGCGTGATCAGGAGCCTGGGCCTGCTGGCCACTCCTTGCTCTCTCTTACCCTGATTTTTCAGCTCTGCAGCGAATCCAGCTTGAGTTTTTCAACCCCCTAGAAACCCAGGGACCTTTCATGTCTGTTCTCAGATCTGGGATTTAAATCCAGCCCTTATCAAAGCACCCCGTGACCAGGCAGGCCCTGAATCCCAGCAGGGATCTGATAAAGAGGGACCTGACATCCTAAAGAAACCCTTTGAAATCCTGCTGGCATTGATTTGTATCCATAATGGAGCCCCGAGCTCTCTGCCAGGGAGAGATGAAGCTGCTCCTTTGCTTTATTATCCTCAGGCCCTTCCCAGCTTTGAGGGAAATTCAGTCCCTCTTCAAGCCCCAAAATCATGGAAAAGCTCCTTTGTATCCTCTCCACAGCCCCTACGTGGATTAATCAACTTTTTATTTGATATGGTGTCATTCTCCTTTTTTTTCCATGGCTAAAACTCCACGGTGAGCAATCAGAGCAGAAATAGGAAATGCAGGAGTCTTGGATTCCACAGTGGGATTAACTTCCCTTTTCTGCTCTCTTTCAGGACAGGAAAAACCACTGAACTCGCCCCATCTTTGGGACCAAGAGCTGTGGTGTTGGAGTAGGCAAAGCCAGCTAGGGCCCCCCTTGTCCTGCCCATGGTGTGGGTCAGGGACAGGCTCCTCTTCTCCTCTGTGCTGGGATGAACTGCCTAGGGAATGCTATTTCTGACAGCCCGGTCCTAGCCCCGGCTACTGGAAATGGGCGGAGGTGAAGAGGCAAGTGCCAGAGTTGCTTGGGGATGATGGAATTGTGGTGTTTGGCTGTGCCCAGAGGGGCAGGTTGGGCATTTCTGTGTGTCTGAGGACCGGTTTGGGTGCTGGGGAGCCCGGGGAGCCGAGCTCTCAGTGCATTCCCAGCTCACCCGGGGGTGGGAGCTGGTGCAGGGCTCTGGTCGGGCTCGGGGCAGGCCCTGGCCCCGGCACAGACACGCTGGGGTGGTTTGGGGATGCTTGGGGAGCCGTGGGAGGAAAATGAGGGATGGTGCTGGGCGGAGCGATCGGCCTGTGCTCGTGTCAGCGCAGCCGTGCAGGGCACTGGGATCTGGGTAAAGCACCGGCTCTCCTGGTGTTCAGGGATGCAAGGTCTGAGGGACCGGATTTACTTGGGGTTTTCCAGGACAGCAGGAAGAAGAGGAAATGTGGTGCCAGAGGTGCGTCCCATCAGGTTGCAGTTCCCTCTTTCCCATTTCCATTTCCTCCTCAGTGCGGGTGTCCCCTGCAGCCCATGAGCACGGGGCCGGTGACAACTCCCTGTCTGTAGAGGGATTCCTTATGGAACAAGGGCAGATGACACTTGTGTGAGGCTTACGACTGTTAGAATTAGACCGGGATGGGTTTAAGGAAAACTAGAATCGTGTGTTAATCTTACTGGTCAATGAACAAATGGAATCCACACTTCTATAAGAAAAAATAGAGTGTATGGAGCATATAGAAGAAGCTGTTTTTGCCTGCTGCTGCTGCTTGGCTGTATCATGTAACCCCATTCGAACTCTGCCTTCAAGACAGCTGTGAGACCGTGAAATAAAGAACTTAGCAGAACAGCAGCCTCCTCTGCTCTTTCACCCTGGTCCGAGAAGGAGGGGTACCCTGTCAAAGGCTCAACACTTGCCTTTCTGACTTTGTTTCTAAATTTCTACCTTTCTAATTTTGTTTGTTTCTAATTTTTTTGTTTGTTTGTTTCTAACTTTGTTTGTTTTCAACTTTCTCCCTTTAGAAATTTGTTTGTTTCTTGTATTTTACCTCTTTGTTTGTTTCTAAATTTCTGCCGTTGTAACTTTGTTTCTAACTTTCTACTTTTAAAATTTCATTTGTTTTTAACTTTTTACCATTCCTCCCAGCGAGGGCTGTGTGCAGAATACTAAAACCTGTTAAGTTCTTCACTTTTACGTCTATAGGCAAATGCTACTGATTTAGATGTAAATTCATTTTGAAATAAGCCAGCCCTCTCTGTCTACTCTGTCGCATACAGCAATATAAGAAGCTGGGAATAGAGATCCGCAGGTTTTGAGAATAAGGAGCCGGCGTTTTTCTGTAGGAAGGAAAGCAGCAAGCGCCTGGCCGCAGGAGCCGAGACGCTCGGGCTGCAGGAGCTGCAGAGCGCCCGGAGCCGGCTTTTCCCTGTGCTCTGTGCCTGCCCCCGGGCTGAGCTGGGCGGCGCTGCTGCCGCCCGGTGCCGGCTGAGCCGAGAGGGCGGCGGCCTCGGTGGCTGCCGAGCGTGGCAAGGAGCGGGAGCGAGCGGGGCCGGGTGTGTCAGCGGAGGGGAGGGTCCCGGGAGCGGCCCCGGTGCGGCCCCGCTGCGCGGGGCGGGCCCGGCCCGGGAGAGAGGGGCGGGGCCCCGAGCGATGGAGCCGCCCCCGTGCCGGGCAGGGCGGGCCCCGGGGCGGGGCGGGGCCGGGGCTCTGGGGCGGGGCCGAGCGGGGCCGGGCGGGGCCGGGGGCGGCTTCAGGGGCGGGGCCGGGCCCGGCTCAGGTGCGCGGGGCGGGGTACGCACAGGTGCGCGGGGTCCCAGGGCGGCTGCGCAGGGCGGGGCCGAGGTGATTTAAGCCCCCGAAATCGCCCCTGCCGCCATTTGCTCCCTCAGAGCTCGGGGAGGCTGCGGCCGGGCCGGGCTCCCCCGGCGTGGCCCCGGAGAGGCTCCCGCTCCCCCTCTTTCTTCCCCGTCTTTCTTCCCCCTGTTTCTCCTGCCCTTATCCTCCTCCTTCTTCCCCCGCTTATCACCTCTTTCCTACCCCCCCCAGTTTCTTTCTCTCTCCCCCACACCCTCCCTGTCTCTCCCAGCCCCCTGCCTGCCCTCTCCCCAGCGCCCCCCCACCCTCTCTCCCTGCTCCCCTGTGTATCCCCGACCCCCCCCGCCTCCTTTCTCCCCCACCCCTCCTTTCTCCCCTCTCCGTACCCCGTTCCCCAACCCGACTCCCCTCTCTTCCTCCTCCTCTGACCATCATCCCTCCCCCTCACCCGACCTTTCCCTTCCCCCCTCGTTCTCCCCAACCCACCCCGACTCCTCTCCCTACCCCATCTCATCCCTCCCCGTTCCCTCTTTCCCCCGCAGCCGCGGGGCTCGGGGCGCCGGAGAATAAAGCCCAGAGGGCCGGAGCCCGGCGCCCCTGCCCTCGCTGGAGCCTCGCACGGGGGACCCGCTCGGCGGGTCCCCCGTGCAGTACAAAAACAGCGCCGGGGCTCCGGCTTTCCACACATCACACTGGGGATCCCCTCCTCAGGAGGGGTTCCCGGGGGGGTGGTGGGTTGGGGTGGGCCCCCTCCTCAGGAGGGGTTCCTGGGGGGGTGGTGGGTTGGGGTGGGCCCCCTCCTCAGGAGGGGTTCCCGGGGGGGTGGTGGGTTGGGGTGGGCCCCCTCCTCAGGAGGGGGTCCCGGGGGGGTGGGTGGGATGGGCCCCCTCCGGAGGAGGGGGTCCCGGGAGGGGGTCAGGGTGGGCCCCCTCCGGAGGAGGGGGTCCGGGGGAGGGGGGTGGGGCGGAGGGGGGACCTTCCCCCCCTCCAGTCCCCGCCCCCTCTCCCGGACCCCCTCCTCCGGACGGGGCTCACCCCGGCCCCCTCCCGGGACCCCCTCCTCCGGACCGGGGCCCCGGGGGAAGGGAGGGGGGGGCGGGTGGGGTGGGGGGGTCCGGGCGGGAGGGGCTGTTGGTTTGGCCTGTGGTCTCTATGTCTGTTCATGCCACAGAGTGACATGACTCCCCCTCTGCTTCCCCCCCCACCCCCCTCCCCGAGGCCCCGGTCCGGAGGAGGGGGTCCCGGGGAGGGGGCTGGGGTGAGCCCCGTCCGGAGGAGGGGGTCCGGGAGAGGGGGCGGGGACTGGAGGGGGGGAAAGTCCCCCCTCCGCCCCACCCCCCTCCCCCCGACCCCCTCCTCCGGAGGGGGCCCACCCTAACCCCCTCCCGGGACCCCCTCCTCCGGAGGGGGCCCACCCCAACCCACCACCCTCCCTGAAACCCACCCACCCCCCCGGGACCCCCTCCTGAGGAGGGGGCCCACCCCAACCCACCACCCCCCCGGGAACCCCTCCTGAGGAGGGGGCCCACCCCAACCCACCACCCCCCCGGGAACCCCTCCTGAGAAGGGGGCCCACCCCAACACACCACCCTCCCCGAAACCCACCACCCCCCCCGGGAACCCCTCCTGAGGAGGGGATCCCCAGTGTGATGTGTGGAAAGCCGGAGCCCCGGCGCTGTTTTTGTACTGCACGGGGGACCCGCCGAGCGGGCCCGGCCCGTGTGGGGCTCCAGCGAGGGCAGGGGCGCCGGGCTCCGGCCCTCTGGGCTTTATTCTCCGGCGCCCCGTGCCCCGCGGCTGCGGGGGAAAGACGGGACAGACGATGGGAATAAGGGAGCAGAGGGGGTCAAAGAAGGAGCGCAGGTGGGGGGTTCGGGGTGTGCAGGGAGAGGTGGGATGGGGGGACAGGAAAGGAGGCGGGGGGAAGACGAGGACGGAGCACAAGTGGGGGGTCAAGGTGCAGAGGGGAAACGAGGGAAGAGGAACAGGGGGAGGTGGAGGGGGAAGGAAAGGTGGGAGACGGAGGGGGAGGATTGAGGGCAGGTGGGGGGAACTGGGAGGGGAAGGGGAGCAGGGTGAGGGGGCAGGGGGGACCCGGGATGGGGGCGAAGGAACGGTGGAGAAGGGGAGAGAGGGTGGAGGGGTAGGGCAGGGTTGGGGTGTGTAGGGGGACAGGGAGGGGGGATGGGGGGGACCGGGCCGGGGGGGGAGGGAGGGGAGGGCTAGGGGGGAGAGGGGGGGGGGTAGGGGGGGGGGTGTAGGGGGTGGGGGAGGGGAGGCAGAGGGGGGAGAACGGAGAAGGGTTAGAAGAAGACAAACAAACACAAATATAAAGGAAAAGAACTACAGAGACATAGAAATATGGAAATACAGAGATCTAGAGCCCGGTCCGGCCACAACCGTTCCCACCGAGCGCCGAGGGAGCAAATGGCGGCGCCGCCGATTCCCGAGGCTTAAATCCCCTCGGCCCCGCCCCGCGCAGCCGCTCTGGGGCCCCGCGCACCTGTGCGGACCCCGCCCTTCACACCTGTGCCGGGCCCGCCCCGCCCCGCCCGCGCCCGTAAATGCCGGCGGATCCGCGCCCGCTCCGCTTTGTGCGGTGGATGCTCATCCTGCTCCTCCCGGGCTGTGGCGGGACCGTCGTTCGGAGCGCTGTGCGGAGCCCGGCACCGGGGGCTGCTCCCGGCGCTGCGCCGAGCCCGAGGCGCTGAGGTGGGAACGGGACCCGGGCCCTGGGATTCGGGGCTGGGTCCTGTCGGTGTCTGCTGGGGGTCCCGGGCCGAGCCGCTTGTCTCTCGGCGGGCGGGGTGCGGCTGCCGGGCTCGGAGAACTGAGGTGGGATGGGGGATGGCATTAGGCATCGGGATCGCCGCGGCTGGCAAGTGCCGCTCCGGGATTGGCGCTGGCGCCGAGCCCGGCGCTGCCGCTCCGGCTGCGGCCAGCGCGGGGCTGGGCTCCCGCCGGAGCTCCGGCTACGCTCCCGCTGCGGCCGTGGGGAGCCGGGGCCGTGCCGGTGCCGGGCCCGCCGGGAGGGCGGCGCTTCCCCGCAGCAGGCGCTGGATCGCGCCTGGAAGCGGCCGGGCCGCGGGGACCGCCCGTGCCCGCCCCGGCCCCCCCCGAGGCCGCCGCTCCCTCAGCGCCGCCCGCCCTGTGGGGCGCCCCCTGGCGCAACCGGAGCGCCGGCGCTCCCGGCCCGGCCCCGCCCGCAGCCCCCGCGGGGACGCGGAGCTCCCCCAGCCCCGGCACTGCCGAGGCCGCCGCTCCCCCTGCCCCGGGCCGCTCCCCCGGGGGCCTCCCGCCCGCCGCGGCCCCGCCCAACCAGCGCGGCTGCAGCGGGACGAGCCGCTCCCCCGGCCCGGCCGCTGGCGCCGAGGCCGCTGCTGCCGCTCCTGCTCTGACTGCGCCCGCTGCGGGACCGGGGCCTCGCCGGGGCTCGCTGCTGCTTGAGCCGCTCATCCCACAACTGCCGCTTGACACCTGATGCTCTCCTTCCTCCCCCCCGCTTTCTCTGCGGCTTGCACGCTCCACTGCAAAAACCTCTGGCTTTAAAAGGCCAGGGAAAAATGTTTCTTCTTTATTTCCAGAGCACAGGAGATCCTGAGTGGCAATGGCTACACAAGGACCACCAAGTCGAACCCTTATGTGAATGGCTCCTCTGGCCACTGAACCCACACCTGGGCACTCTCAGCAGCCTGCTCCAGCCAAGCCAATCTCAGCTCCTGGCAATGTCCTGCCTGGGATAGGAATGCCAAGTGCCAGCAAGATCATTCCTATGCAAATACAACTCCTTCTTTTATGCTAATGCTGCTTGCCACACCAGCCCCTGTAATTGCCATAGGGCAGAGCTCCATGGCCAGCACCTGATCATGCAACAACACAGGTGAGCAGTTGTGTGACAGCACTGAACTCTTCCCATAACCCTGATTTCCTGCCCTTTCCAGGATTTACCCAACAGCTGTAAAGGTGCTTGTTCCATGGCCCTTTCCAGGGAGAAATGAGCAAGGCAAGTCCTGAGGGTTCACTTGCTCCACGGCCAAAGCTCTTCTGGAGAGGGTCAGGGCTGCTCCTGCCTGCAGAGGGGCCTTTCCCACAGGTGAGTGTTCACAGCCCAAAATCCCAGGGGCTGCTGAGGCTGGGCCAGCTTTTGTGGCCCAGAGCTGCACAGAGCTCTCAGCAACTCCTGCTCACTGCCAGGAGTGTTCTTTGGTGCTCCTTCCGTGTGTCCCAGCTGGCAGGGAATGGGGGGAAGGAGAAGGCCAGGAGGCCCAGGAAGGGAAGCAGCAGCTCTTGTGCTTTGGATTTGCAGAGAGGAGCTGTGCCTGCAGTGTCCTGCCCGTGGCACGCAGTGTGCCAAACACACATCCCCGGAACGGGCACTGGGCTGCCTGGGCAGCGCTGGGATGGACATGGATAAAGGGCTGCCTGCGGCCCCTCAGCCAGGGGCTGCTCTGAACAGGCACCCAGAGATGCTTCAGTCCCGACAGACCCCACTGACACCCCAAAAATGCCCCAAGGAACAGCTGGCACTGGGCAATGTCAGAATGGGCTGTTTGCAGAGGGGCTCAGACAGCAATTCCCAGTGCTGACCTCCCACACACCTGCCAGCTATGTCCCAGCCACCCAAAATGCCTTCCCTTCCAGCCTGAGGCCATCATCCCTCAGCAGTGTTAAAGCCAAGGCAAGCTTCGCCCACAGCAATGAAATGCCAAGCAATGCCCTCAGAGATGCCTTCAAATGAAAGGTCAGAGTCAGAGAAATCTCTTTGGATTGAGTTGGGAGTTTTTGGGGAGCCAGCTGGAACTGCACAACTGATGGAAAGCTTTCCCAGGTGGCTCCCACTGCAGGTGCCCTGAAGGCAGGGATGTGCATCCCTTTCCTGAGGGAAAAGAACTTGCAGAGGCCACTCCTGAGGCTCTGGAATGAAATCAGCTCCTGCAGGGAGAGAAGTCCTCCCGTGGGCACAGGGGCTGCCTCAGCACGGGCTGGGAGCGTGTCCAGCCAGCGCCTGTTCCTGCTTTCAAATATCACCTGGAGCCCCAGCTCGGGGGGTGCAGGCAGCTGAATTCCAGGGAACTCTGTCAGGTGCCCCCAGGGACATTGGGGGGGCTGGGGGATGAGGGTTACAAACAGCAAATTCTATGGAACATGAAGCTGTCCTTGCCCTGACCCTGCTGAGCTTCCCTGGAAGCTCTGCTGGGTCCTGCCACAGCTGGTGTTAAATAGGCAGCTCTGCATGGGAATATCCATGCTCCAGGAGGCACTGGGAGGCTATGCCAGTGGCAATTCAGCAGGGAATTCAGGGCTTTGGGTAGAATTCATCTGAACTAGCAAAGCCAACCCCCAAATCTGCGCACCACCCAGGGAACAATCTTTGTGCTGCCCTGGCAGCCAAAGCCCCTGGGCTGGGAAATGTCAGCAGGCAAATGGATGGAATGATCTAAATGCCAGCATCCCCCAAAGGGACAATGCCATCACCTCCCTTTGCTCCCCAAGTGTCCACTGTGTTCCCCACAGGTACCCTGGGGATGCCAGGGAGGTGCCTTTGCCCACAGTGCCTTTCTCCTGCCCCTCTCCAGCCTGAGGCCTCTTCTCCCTTCCCTGCCAGCTGCTGCCAAGGAAGGAAGACACAGTGAGTGCTGAGTTGACCTCCAAATAGTCCTTCCCTCACCTTGAGATGACCTGAGATTTTACCCCCAAAATGTCCCCATCTGCCTCCTTCTGAGTTCCTCATTTTTTACAAGGAAGCATTCTTTCTCTGCTCTGGAGATTACCACAAGATTTGCCCCCAAAACTTTCCCCACCTGTCCACTACCTCTTTCCTCATTTCCACCTCAATCTTTTCATTCTTTGCCCTACAGATGCTTTCAATTTTTACCCCTCTGAACTTCCCTACCTGTCCATAAGTGATTACCTCAGTTTACCCCATCAAGTGCATTCTCTCTGCTACAGATCACCTCAGATTTTACCTCCAACATTTTCCGTACATCTCCACCACTGACTGAGTACTTTATTTTTACCTCCAAATACTCATTTTCTACCATGGAGATTCCCTCAAGTTTTACCCCCCAGATTTACCCACCTGTCCACAGCAATTCCCTCAGTTTACCTCAGGATGCTCCTGCTCTCTCCTAGAGATGACCTCACATTTTACCCCCTCAGTTTTCCCTACCTGCCCAGTTCTGATCACCTCCTTTTTACCTCAAAACATGAATTCTTTCTTCTACAGATGAACTCGGATTTTATTACCAAAATGTCTATTTTGTCCCCTGTGCACTGCCTAGATTTTAAAACCCAAACCACGCAGGTTATGTCTGTCTTACCCCCAAAATGTTCATTCTGTCCCCTACAAATTAGGTCAGATTTTTTCTCAAAACCACTTATGGTTCCTACATAATTACCTCAGGGTTTGCCCCCCACATTCTACCTCATCTTGACTACTGATCACCTCATTGCTTCCTCAATATGTTCATTCTTTGCCCTACAGATCTTCCCAAGTTTTACACCCCAAATTTCCTTGCCTAGCCCCAGTGATTGCCTCAGTTCATGTCAGTGGTCACACTCTCCCTAGAGATTACCTCAAGTTTAACCCCCAAAATTTTCCTGAACTGTCCACAACTTATTACCTCATTTTTACCAAAAAAGATTCATTCTCAACCTTTAGATCATTTCAAGTTTGACCCCCCAAAATTCCCCTACCTGTCCACTACTGATTCCCTCATTCTTCCTTCAATATTTATTTCCTTTCTACCATGTAGCTTCTATCAAGATTTACCCCCAAAGTTTTCCATCTGTCTACTACTGCTTACCTCATTTTTACCTCAAAATGTTCTTTCTACAGCTTATTTAATATTATTTTTACACAAGTTTCCCTATCTGCCCACAACTGATTCCCTCATGTTACCTCAGTGTGTTCATGCTCTCCCCTAGAGATTAGCTCAGATTTAGCCCCCAAATTTTCCCCACATGCTCAGTATTCATCACCTCCTTTTTCCCTCCAAGTGTTCATTCTCTGCTCTTGAGACTTTGTCAAGTTTGGCCTCCAAAATTTTCCTTCTTTGTCTACTACTGAGTACCTCATTTTTGCTCCAAAATATTCATTCTGTCCCCTACAGATTACATCAAGTTTTACCCCCCAGTTTTTCCTTCCTGTACAATATTAACTCTTTTCTGCCCCAAAAATGTGCATTCTTTCCCCTAAACATCACCTCAGCTTTTCCCTCAAAAATGCCACCTTGCTCTGCTTGACATCACCTCCCATTTTCCTACACAAACAATTCTTGTGTCCCCTCTCAGTCACCCCAGGTTTTCAGCTGAAAATGTCTCCTCTGTCCCCTCAAAGTCATCCCAGGTTTTCCCAGTGAGGAGCTGCAAGGAATTCAGGCAGGGCCAATGACACCAGGGAACAGCTGTAAATTCAGAGGCAGAGAGAGAAGATCTACCAGGAAAGGGGAAAGGTTCAGAAAACATTTCTGCAATTAATTAATAATTATTTCCAGTTCCCCACTGAGAAGAACACAACCTCACAGCTGTTAAGGCCTGACAGTTCCCTGCAGGGAGAGCTCAGCCCATGTGCCCAGAGGCAATCCCAGCATCTGCAAGAAAGAAAGAAGCAGCAAAAGGTGATTGCTTCTCTTTCAAAGTTATTTCAAGTGCTCACACCCAAACCCACCTTTGCTCTTGATTCTGGCCAGGTGCATGGTGAGCAGTGGGCACAGGTCATGTCATCCATGCTGGTGTGAGTGATGCTTTCTGGGGGAAAGCAGCTGATCTCCAAAGTTCCCTTCCTGCCCTGTGCCTGATCTGCACAGGAGAAAACCTCTTCCAGGAAGGGATTGTGCTCCCTCTAATGCCATTTGCCCAGTCTGTTCCATGGGGATATTGCCAGCCTGGGGCAGCAGAGGCACACGCAGCTCTCAGCACTCCCTGCTCCAAGCACAGCTCTGGGCTCCTTTGCACACTGCCTCTGCCATGGGGTTTTCTCCAGGAGAAGCCAAGGAATTGCTCCTGGAAGGGTGCGGATTAAGTTATCCCAAAGGGAAGCAAAGAGTAAGTACTCCAGGAAGAGCCCTTGGGATCTGCTGGGCTGAGGTGGGAAGGGGACATTCATTCCCTGCAGGGCCAATACACAACAACCTCCAAGCCAAAGCACAGACTGGCAGGTGGGGTCTGACAGCAGCACTCTGACAAACCTCCTTGTCATTCTTCCCTGCAGTGACTTTTGCAAGCAAACTCTGAAGCTGACAAGCCCAGAAGCTCCATCCAGCCACTCTGGAAGGAAAGGATACTCCCAGGGATGAGGCACATTCCCAGCAAACTCTCCCAACACAGCCTGGAGGCAGCGCTGGAGCTCGGGTGTGGGGCTGGGAAGGGCTGCCAGGAGCACGCAGCCCCCAGGTGGGGTGGCAGCGGCAGCAGCAAATTCCCACAGGCTGATGGCACAGCAGAGAGACAAAGGCCAGCAGTGCCCACGGGAGGTGCAGGGTTAATTCTGCTCCCTGCCCTGCCCCATCCCTGCAGGAAATCTCCAAGGGGGAGAGAAACTCTCAGGGTGCCCAAAATGCAGCATCTGTCACCCTGATCCAGCTTCAACTCAGCATGGGGGGCCAAACTCCCCCCACAGGTAAACACTGAGCTGACCTGGTCAGTCTCAAACACAGCCCCAGTTCTCACCTCCAGCCTGCTCCTGGGGCTGCTGCCACATTCCTGACAAGGAGCCCCTTTGGACAGGGCTCTCTGTGTGTCTCAGGTGCTGGGCACTGCAGGGACCAGGGCAGCCCCCTCTGGGGACAATTGGGGATTCATCCCACACCATGGGCAGGACCAGGGGCCCTCCAGTACAGGCTGGTGGGGCCAGAGCCCATTGGGTTTGGCTGCTCAAACACCAAAGCTTTTGGCAAAGATGGGACAAGTTAAGTGGGTTTTCCTGGCCTGAGAGAGAGAAGAAATTGTTGAAATTAAGCATGGCAATTAAGTCCACTGTGGAAGTCAAAGGCTCCTGGCTTTCCCACTCCTGTTCTGATTGCTCACTAGAAGGTTTTATCCATAAAAAAATGAGAGGTGGCACCAAATAAAAGAGCTCTTTTTCAACATTTTTCCCCTACTTACTTTCATACCTAAAAAGGATGTCCATTTTTTCTTAGTGTATTCTTTGCCTAATTTTAACAGAACTGTTTTCCTTCCAGGCCCCACTTGTGGGTTCTTCACTCCTTTGCCATTGGACTTTGGACAAAGGAAGAGAAGCATCTGCTCCAAACGGGTGTCATCCTATGGGGAACACCCCCTGTACCAGCCCCAGCCTGGGCCAAGCACGCTGCCTCACTCTCCCCATTCTGGATGCTGGCTCCAATCCAGTCTGAGTTTTCCCCTGTTTTCCATGTCTAAGGACAGGAACTTGTCCTGGTCAGGGTGTAAGGCCTTAAACTGCACCTTGATCTGGGGGGCTGGGACTGGGATTCCAGCAGGGAATTCACTGTTTTACAAATAAAAGTTATTCCAGGGAGCTGCTGCTTCACCACACAGTGTCAGCAAAAGAGAGAGAACACCAAAGGTGTATCCAAAACCAAGGATGGAATGATTCCTCCTGCTTTTAGTGGGATCAGGGCTTATGCTGCCCTGGAATGACAAAGAACTTCTCCCTCAGCCCCCTAGAGAGCCCTCAAAAAGCCAAAGTGCAGCAGGGAAGGAAGGAAAGGCACCTGCTGGGGACAGCACAGCTCCAGCTGCTCATGGGGACTGGGACTGAGTCTGGAGCCAAAAGCCCCTTCCCAGGCTGGAGGGGCTTGCCTAAAGCACCACCTCTGGGAAGCAAAGGGCTATGGAAGAAATGGAGTGGGAATTTACAATAATAATCATAATGGATCGGGAAAGAGCAACAACAGAAGCAACAATCATTCCAAGGGAGCAGGAGGGATGCTGAGCTTTAAACAAGGTTTGAGTGAGGCAGCAGCTCCTGGCAGTTCTAACCCACAGCTCCAGCTCTGCGATTCCAGGAGCACTGCAAGCTCCTCCTGCCCAGTCCCTGGCTTTGCCTCCTGCCAGTACTTGGCACCTCAGGCACGGGTGGGTGTGAGTGCTCCAGTGCTGCTGCCCCGAGGGAG
Source organism: Coloeus monedula (assembly GCF_965178545.1). Taxonomy (NCBI): domain Eukaryota; kingdom Metazoa; phylum Chordata; class Aves; order Passeriformes; family Corvidae; genus Coloeus; species Coloeus monedula. The sequence continues at coordinate 83,340 of NW_028120777.1, read as the reverse complement.
TGGGAAAATGGCCACTAAACCCCTTCCCACTGGGCTGGCTCCGAGCTCTGGCTGGGGAAAACATTTGGCACCCCTGGCATTTCAATGCAATCAGTTTCCATCACTTTGAAGATGCACTGAATAAACCCAGGGCACATAAGTAAACCTCTCCCCATAAGGAGAGCCCCAGGGAATACGCAATTATTCCTATGCCTGGCCAAAGAAACCAGCAGCCAGGTTTTGGGGAAGAGACTCCAGACTCTTATCTCCTTCCCTGGCTGTAAACCACTTGCAGAGGCTTTGGAGTTCATACAAGCTTGTCAGGATTTGGCTACTTCATTTAAATTCTATTCAGATACTGGAATGGAAGTGTCCTAAAGGCACCTCACTCAGACTTTAAGCCCTCTACCACCAAAGAATTTAGATGCTCTTTTCTTAGGAACACCCCACCTCTGCTTCTTTAGGTGTCTCCATGTGGGACATCAATTAAATGCGGACAAATTTTAGAATGCAGCTTCCAAGTCAAGTTACCTGCTAGGAAATTACTCCAGCTCTCTGGCACCTTGGGCTGTTTTAAACACAGCCTGGCCCTTCATGGCTGAGGCTCTGAGCTACACAACTTGTGAGCTGGCAAGTAACAGCAGCTGAGGTCTCATCCCAGCTGTACACAAAAACAGGGAGTGGGGGCTGCACTTGGATACATGCAGGCAGGGTTGGGCCCCTTCTGAAAGCTTCAATCCCTGTTTTTCAGAGACTCAATCAGGGATAATGACATTTTAGCAAAGCTCTCTTAAGGCACGTGAAAACCCGAGCAAGAAAATGGAATCAAAGCCTTTGTTCCACTGGCCTCACGCCCCAAATTCCAACGGGACAGACAAGTCCCTCTCCTCGCAAGGCAACGTCTCCTACCTGGATCTGTGCCTTCCCCAGCCTTTGGTGGCCGTTGTCTCCATCCTCCCACACCTCCTCATCTTCCTCCTCAGCAGGCCTGGCTTCCTCATCCTGCAGAGCAAGCACAGGGACACTCACCAGCCTGCTCATCCCAAACCTGGGCAGCAGGGATGGACTGCTGGGACCCCCTGGACACTCACCCCTCTGCTGGCCACCATCCCTGCTCTGCAGTCCATTCCCGTTCCTGGCCTGGCATCTCCTTTGAACGGGATGTTAAACCACAACCACTTGCTCTGCTGGGTTTTGGGACATCAGAGACTCCTCCAAGGCAGTGGACAAAGCTCCTGTTCCCACAGCCTCTGCCTCCCAAAGCCCTGCTAGGGCCAGGCAGAGCAAGGGAAACCCCTCAGTTCCTGCTGGAAATTTCCTCTTGTGCCCGTAAACCCAGGGAAATCGTGGCTGCCCCATCCCTGGAAGTGTTCAAGGCCAGGCTGGCCGCAGCTTGGAGCACCCTGGGGATGGAATGAGGTGATCCTTAAGGTCCCTTCCCACCCAAACTATTCTGCCATTCCAGGATGATTCTGTGATCTCTCCCTGCATTTATTTTGCATCGTTTCCTCTCTAATCTGAATTCCCAAATCGAAATGATTTTTTAAAGAAATCATTTAAAATTATCCCAGGAATAAAAAGGGGTGCATCAAACATACAAGAATCATTCCTACCTCCATCAAATCATTGTTAATTGGAAGCCTATTTCCTCATCTCTGTCCTTAGTTTTCCTTTCCTAGGAAACCTTATGATCCCACAGTTTCTCCAAGAGATTTACTGGGATTGCAGAAAGGTTTGCTTTGTCAGGGAGGCTGGGGGGTTTACAACACTTGTTCCTCTGCATCTTTATCCTTTCACCAGCTTTCCCCTGGAACGGTGCTGCAAGAGAAGTTCAGAATTACTAGAAATGGATCAGGTTCACCTTTTTTCCTCATTCTTTTCCAACGACTTCCAAATTCTTGGAATTATCCTCAAATGAGGCCTAGCAAGCTACTGTGAAAACATCAATCAGAGGAACATCTTGACAAGAGAAAACCACATCCAGCAGCAGCCAAAACAATGCCACTGCTATTCTTACCTGGTCTCCAGGTGCTCCAGCCAGAGCTCCCAACACCCACTGCCATTCCATGGGGGTGAGGAGGCAGTTTTGGACGTGTTCTTTGCCACGGGATGGGATAACAGAGCCCAGAGGGTCTTTGTGTCCCTTCCAAGCCACCCCATGATTCCATGATACCATCAGCACCTATACCAATTCCATTCTGGAAAGCCCAATTCCATTCCTCCCATCAACTCAGAATTTCTCCCTTCCTCTCTCTGCTCCACATCAGGCATGTGTTGCCACAGGCATGGGATGCCTCAGCATTGCCTGGGAATGCCACTCAAGGCTGCCCTGGTGGCCTCAGTGCTCCAAAATGCCCAGCTGGCTCCCGTTCCAGTCAGGAATGTCCCAAACAGCAGCGTGGGGTGTGCCCTCTGCCATCCCACCATTGGGGCAGCTCCCATAGAATGTGACCGACTTACTGGGTTTGGAATTCCTGGCTTAAAAGTCAGGTGGTGGAATATCCTCTCCTGGGAATATCCAGAAGACCAGAAGGCTCCCTGGAAGCCACAGGTCAGGGACAGAGTCAGATGAACGATCCTGAACTGGTTTTCAGGGGATGCATCCCCAGCCTGTGGCTGCAAAAACTCCAGAGCTGTTCCTTCCCCTTGGGACAGCCAGGGAAAACATCCCCAGCATGGATTTCTGACAGGAAAAACCTCACTGCTCCAGGCTACTTGGCTCCTCCCAAATCCAGGCCAGCACTCCAACAGGCTCTAAGGACAAAACAACAGCAAAGACCATCTCAGGGCACACGCCACGAGCTGGGCGTCACATTCCTCACTGGAACTGGGCTGTTCCCACATCCCTGGGACAGTCGGGAGCATCCCCCGTTCCTCACTCTTCCATTCAGGACAAAGAGACAACAGAGCTGTCAAACAGCCAGTGTCTTACCCCAACAATCCAGGGAAAACCACCTTGCTCTGGGGAGAAACATCATGCCCAGTTATGGAAAAAGCCAAAGAACAGTACTGGAAACACTCCCGGGCATGGAGGCTCCCAGCTCCAGAAATGCAGCTCACAGGCTTCTTCCCATGGGAACCCCAATCTTGCCCGGGACTGGGCTCAGGGAGAAAGTCCTGCCCATTCCACCACTCTGGCACAGACACCCCAGGAAGGTGTCCCTGACCATGGCAAGGGGCTGAACAGGATGGTCTGTAAGGTTCTTGCCAGCACAGACCATTCCAGGAGTTTAAGGTGGATTTGAGCAGCTCCTGGGGACATGAACACCACCCACACCTCCCACCTGGCTCAGCCCAGAGTCCATCCAGCACTCACAGAGAGCTGCTGGGAGCTGAAATTCTCCCTGCTCCCCCTGCCTGGGAAACCCTGCCTCCAGCTCCTGGGAAAGAGGAGCTGCATCCTGCTGGGTGCCCCTGGCTCTGGGCAGCTGCCGCCTTCAGGCGGGGGGATGGCTCGGGCAGCTCTGGTGACTGTTCCACCTCGATGATTTTGTGTTTTCCTGCATTTCCCTGGGCTGGAGGGGAGCAGGGGGTGCGGTGGGAGTGCGGGAAGGCAGCGGTGGGGAGGGCAAGGAGTGGGGCCGGGCACCGCACTGTGCAGGGGGGCTTCTGCTGGCAGTGGAGGGGCGCGACCGTACGGAGGCGTCCCCGCCGCTGCCGGCCACTGCCCACGGGGCTCCTGCCCGCCCCCGGCGCCACTGACCCCACACCCCGTGTCCCCACACTGGGAACCACCATGGAAAATCATGCTGGAACCTCTAATCCTGAGCCCGAGCCTTGACCTTTTATCCCCTGACCTTTGACCCCTTGACCCATTCCTTGACAACCCGACCTTTGATCCCTTACCTTTGACCATCCAGCAAGTGGCCAAGATGCCCGCGGGTGGCTACGCCAGCGAGTAGGTGAAATGGAGACCGTGGCGATCGTGCCAGACCCGAAGGCGAGCTCCTCGGGCAAAAAGATCCACGATGATGTCGAGACTCAAAGGCCGATGACAGAGATGGGTGGGAACTGCCCTGCCCAGCAAAGGCTCGGGTGATGCTGAGGAGAAACCCTCTCCCTTTACTTCCAAGGGGCCCTCCCACAACAGCCCTCTCCTCTAAGCTAACTTCCAATTGCCTCCTGGAACTCCAAAGGCCTTTCCCTTCTCCCAACCACCGCTCCCAACACTTAGCTTTCTGAAGACAAACGGACAAAATCCATCCTTGGCAGAAAAAATGCATCAGCACCTCGGATGTCAACACGTTCCCCACGGTCCGCTTTGGCAGCTGCGAAAGATGGAGAACAAGGAGAAAATTCAGCCTCTGACAACACACGCCAAAAGAGACCCCTTCCGCAAGGCCCCCTCCCTCGAAACTGCCGAGGCTCAGCGCTTACCTGCTCTCTCCAAACTTCAGCTCCACACCTGCTCACGGTACCTAAGACAACAAAACAGAAAACGTCACTGTTGCCCTCCAGAAGAGCATCCCCGGGCTACTCCACACCACTGCCCCGGCTCACCTCAAATCCTGATCTGACTCTGGAGGTGGCCAGGACAAACCTGCACAATGAAAAGGGACACGCTCAGCACGCTGCCATAGACCGCTGGCCTATCAGCCACCCCACCTAAATGCCAACTCACCTGCTCGCCTCTGGCCCTTGGCACGCCCAGGGCAGCAGCAGCACCTGCAGAGAAGCAAAGCAAAAACACACAAAACATGCTGAGAGACTGTGAAACCACAGCCTCCCTGCTCCGACTGAAGTACACCACACCTATACCTTAGGCTTGCACGCTCCAGCATCCAGGGCCAGGACATCCTGCAAGTGGACCACCTAAAACACACAAACAACAATGGATGCTTAGAGCTGCTCCAAAACACACAAACAACAATGGATGCTTAGAGCTGCTCCAAAAATTGAGACCGAGGCCGTAACAACTCATTCTGTCCACCGGTCACTGCTCACCTCGCTCCATCGCCCCTGACTGCCAATATCCGGCATTACTTCCAAAAAAAAAAAAAGACATGGAACAATGCTGTAACATAGTAGCATGACATAGCCCAGCAGGACTGCAGAGAGGGGCAGAGAGGGAAAGCCGGCCAGGATCTCGTTCCCAGCCCTGAGCAGGAGCTTTACTGGCCTGACTGTCCTGTACTACCTGAGCTCTGGGGACAATGAACCAGGCTCAGTCCCTGCCTCACCACTGGCACCCTGAAATTCTGGCACTGCAAGAGTCAGGGGAGGTTTCAGCAGTGATTTCAGCAAGGTCAGAGCCACTCCCAGCAAAAGCTGTTCTTAGACTACTCCTGGCAGAAGAACCCAGAGTACCTGCCACTGCAGGATGCTTGTGACTTCCAGGTGGAGGAGAAGGGTGGAAACAATCCAAGATGAAGACAGAATGATGAACACAGCAAAGAGGATTTCTGTATGCTCTGCACTGTTTTGTCACGTTCAGCCCTTCCTGGGCTGTTCTCTGCTTGTTGTTCTCAAGATCAACATCTCCGACTAAGGGCGGGTGATGTGAATTCCAAGGAAGTACAATTCAATTCTCCCCTAGATCTTTCCCTAAAGTACAAGATACTGATTCACCTCCCTTCCCACCAGAGTCAATCAAAGACTATCCAAAAACGTAAATGATGATAATGCGGAATCTGGTCTCCATTAGAAAAATTAATGTAGTATTTTTTATCAGAGCTTTGGTTAAATGTAACAACGCAGGAAGTGCCTGTGCTCAGGTTATTGGAGAGTGCGAGGTTTTCTCATCGCATCAGCCCTGTCAGCTGACAAGTGTGGCTGTGCACTAAGGCACAAAGCACCGACGTTTGCACACTACAGCTGGAATCTGCTATCTCCGTGTGCAGACACAACCACTGCTCATCACAGATAAACCCACAAGGGCTGCTCCAGCACTGACTTACCTGGGGAAAAACCAGCACTAAGAGGAGCAAAATAAAAAGCATGGGAGTAGTAGTTTCACCCTGAGCAGCTCCGTGAGATGGGCAGGAATCAGAGAATCCCCATAGTAACTCTGAACTTGCTTTTCCTGATCACCTTTCACAGAATCCATAGCAGCAACCCGTGAACATCCCGTGTGTAGGTTTATTCCAAAACCCACTTGCAGAAACATCAGGATATTGCACCTAAAGCTGCCTCTGCCAGAGGGAAGCAAGAGCTGGGGCTGGGAGAGGAAACAGGCAGGAACTTGCTCTCAGGAGAGGCAGCACGTGGGCTGCTGGCACTGCCAGCAGGAGGACGCAGGTGGGAGCAGGTAAAATTCCAATACAAAATGCAACTGGGGAATGTGACGGTGCAGAGGCTGTAGGTTGGCAGTCTAAGACTTTGGGGTTTATCACAGCTCTGCAAAAGCACCGAATTTCGCCAGCAGGTACCACTCATCCTCCTCAGGACAAGCTTCCAAGAGTTCATCTCTCAATTTGTGCCCCAGTGTGGGCCAAGTGCTGGTGGAGCCTGGGCTGGCACCCCGAGCTCTCACCCCAGCTGGCACCCCCAGGCCTTTCCAATGTGCCACTGCCACCCAAGCCACAATGGTGGGGCCTGAGGAAAGGAAGGAATGAGGAGGGACTTAGGACACAATCCTGCCCTTCAGACAGGCAGATTTACCTGTGCTCCAGTCTCAAGGGGGCTCTCAGTGGATAACTCAAGCATCCCGCGTGGGACACTGGGGCCAAGGAGCAGCTGGAGGCAGCTCTGTCACCTGGGCTACCTGTGTGTAGCCATATTTAGCAATAACTGAATTGATTGAAATAAAGGGTAAAAGCTTGACTCAGCCTGTAACTTTCACCTTTCTTTCAAGTGCAAAAAGAAGCAGAAAAATCCATTCATATTGATGCTTTCCAGCTATGTCTCTTTCAGATTCCCAGGTATTCATCCCCTCACAGAGTTTTAGCGGTGACACAGAAGAAAGTTCTTTGCGTGCTGCCAGAAAAACGAGATTTCTCCCATTTTTTATTTTCACACCTAAAGTATGAAAACATTATCATCACACAGAAGAGTTCTGCACACTCTCCTGTGGGCAAGGGGAAGATTCCCTGATAGGCAGATTCCAACCCCTCCTGTCCATATTTACATCCCTAAGGCCTCAGACCCTCTGTAGGTAACCACGGGGTTCCCAGGTGAGAGGAGTCACTGTGAGAACAGAATTAAACCCCAAAGCACCTCTGAGGAGACAGCGCCTGACTCTGGGAGTGCCTCCCTCTCGCGTGGAAGGTGTGGCTTACTCAGGAGTTACTCCAGGAGTTCCTACTCTGCCCAGGCCAGGCCTGCTCCAGACACTCCCCGTGCCCTCAGAGCCACAAACCCAGCTCAGGGCTGGGCTCAGAGCTCCAACACCACCAGGAATGAGCACTCCCTGAGCCCCCTGCCCTCCCAGCCCTGCTCTAGGCTGGGCAGGCACTGAGGGGCTCACTGACACCTCCAGGGTGGCTCTTTAAAGGTGGTGGCACAGGTGCTCCACAGCAGACCTGTGCCAGACCCAACTTCTCCACGGGCAAGGAAGAACCTCCCAAAGCAGGTGACACAAAAAGCTCTGGTGTGGCCCAGGGACTGCTCAAGGTCACAACCAAAATTAGTTCTGAGCTCAGGGTGGTGTCACTTCAGTTCCCTGCCACTGCTGCCACTTCCTGCCACCTTCAGCTTTTGCTCCAGGCACCAAAATATGATTTTTTCAAGGCCAGCCCATCTAAACGATCTGAAATTGCAGCCTGGCCGATCTCGGGAGCTCCCAGACTCACTCATGAGGATGAAGTGACAGACCAGCAGTGAGCACTTCTCCCTCTTCCAGCCAAGCTGTGAATTGCTCCTCCCTCAGCTTCAGCAACCACTTTTCGTGCCAGTTCCTGAAGAGAATCTCGTGCTGAACATCCATCACTTTTTCAGTGCAGAGCATTTGGCTTCATCCTCAAGCCCTAGAAACACTCAGCTAAACCAGCACTAAAACCTGATTAAACTTGCATCCTGCACAGCACAATGAACTTGGACTTGGGCAGGAATCAGAATATCTGGGAATGAAGAGAACCCAAGAGCTCGGAGAGGTTTGCTTTGCCCTTGTCCTGCCTTGGGCTCCTGGCTCTGCCACAGCAGTTACAAGAAGCAGAGCAGCGACCTCCCCTCCCCTCCTCATCAACACAAACCCCCAAAAGCAGAGTTTGTCTCTCTCAGACCCACCTTGAGCTGTGTCCGCAGCAACAACGAGGCTGTTGAAAGCAGCAACCCCACAGCTCGGCGTCTGCAGGGCTGCACCCTCTCCATCCTACAGCCTCTCCATCTCCCCACAGCTTGGAGTGATCTGTTCTCCCAGTTTAGAGAAGGTGACACCAACCTCACTTTGGTTTGGGTACAAACTCTGAGGCAGACACTGAAGGCAAAGGAAGACGAGGCCTTGGTGGGAAGGGACCTTAAAGCCCATCCAGTGCCACCCCTGCCAAGGGCAGGGACACCTTCCACTGTCCCAGGCTGCTCCAAGCCCCAGTGTCCAGCCTGGCCTTGGACACTGCCAGGGATCCAGGGGCAGCCACAGCTGCTCTGGGCACCCTGTGCCAGGGCCTGCCCACCCTCACACGGAAAGATTTCTTCCATGTATCTACTCTGAACTGAAGTTTAAGTATCTAAGCTCAAGTTTAGTTATTGCTGAGCCTCTGCTGAAGATAACTGAGACACCATAGTAGGAGAGAAAGGAAACAGGCCTGTAGAACAAACCACAGGCGAGTAACAAACCAAAATGATGTGGCCAAGAACAATTATTGCCACAGAAAAGAAACCTCAGTCACCAAAAACTCCAGTCTATTCCTACATCCTCACCCAGGGGGACTCCAAACACGACACTGCAACTCATGCTCCTCCCAGCTCCACACACACATTGCTGGGACCTCTTGCAAGCTGCTCGAGCTCTCTCCACGTGCCAAATCTGCCCATGGCAGAGGTGCTGCTTTCCTGGCTCAGCTCCCAAGACTCAACTCTCAGTATTTCCGCCCTCAATACTGTAAATTTCTGGTGATCTGGAGCAAAGATTTCTGGCTTGCTGTGTGGCTTCTCACACAGAACCTGACCCCAGGGGCTCAGTCTCACTCTCTCCGTGTTTGACACAAGTCATAAAGCAAGAACTGCAAAGACATTTCGAGGCAGTATCAGGGGCCTGAGACAGCTTTTGAGATCAAAGTTGAAATCCACTGTTTTCTTTCATTGCTGTTAAACTGTACTGGAGTCCTGGGGGCACTTTTGGGCGCCACAGTATACAAAAGATACAAAGCTGACAGCATCCAAAGAAGGGACATGGGGATGGGGAAGGGTGTGGAAGGACCATGAAAGAGCTGCTGAGGGCACTGGGTTTGTTCTGGTAGAGAAGTGTGAGGTCAGAACACATCGGGGCCTACAGCTCTGATCTCCGCTCCCTGGGACACAGACAGGACCCAGGGAGCAGCTGGAGCTGGGCCAGGGCAGGCTCACGCTGAGATCAGGGAAAGGCTCTTCCCCCAGAGGCTGCTGGGCACTGCCCAGGCTCCCCAGGGAATGGGCACGGCCCCGAGGCTGCCAGAGCTCCAGGAGCGTTTGGACAGCGCTGCCAGGGATGCCCAGGCTGGGGCTGTTGGGGGGTCTGGGCAGGGACGGGGGTGGGACTGGGTGATCCCTGTGGGCCCCTTCCAGCTCAGGATATTCCAGGATTGTCTCACTCCCCAACAGGGGAGAGTCTGCTCTCACACAGAGCTGCACACACACTGTGCAGGAGGCAGCAAATGACAACAATTGACATTGATACATTAATAAAGCCAAGATATTAAGCAAGCCAAAAGATAAATTTTCCCTTTTGTTCCTGACCAACAAGACCTGTCCCACTCCCAGTCCAGCCACTAAGCAACTCCAGTGTGACACAGGGACTGTCTCACACCTCGAGGCCGACACACAACAGCAGCACAGCACCGGGAGTTTAATCACGTTTCCCTCATTAGAGGAGACAATTAATGACCGCTCAGGTGCACAACCACTCCTGCAGAGCGCTTCACTAGACCCCGTTTTGCAAGAACTCCCCCAGGCTGCAAAGACCCATTTGCCAGGGACCTGAGAGAAGAATTCGGTAGTTTTAAAGGAATGTCAGGAACTAGGAATACACCTGAGTGTAGGAACCGAGAGTGCCGAGAATATTTCTCGGTTTCCATCTCGCCCGATCCATGTGTTACGGCGCAAGGCAGAGGCAGGTCCCTACCTCCCGAGCCTGGGGTCCTCCCATCAGATGAGCCATGCGCGCGGCCAGGGGCGGTCCCGGAGCTTCCATCGGGCCCTCCCGCTATCCCCACGCGGCCCGGGTTCGCGGCCGCTTCCGCGTTTGAACGGCGGCGCCTGCTGCTGACGTCATCACTCCCGCCGCTTCCATCCCGGCCTTACTTCCGCCTTCGGGAGCCCTCGCTTCCACGCCTGCGCGGCGCGGCATCGGCCGCCCCTCCTCAGTGCCGGTTACCCCGGCAACGCCGCTCGCGGCTCGAGCCGCTCCTGGCCCGGCCCCGGCCCTGCCCGGGACGTCAGCCCCGGCCCCGCTGCCAGCCCAGCCCCGGCCCCGCTGCCAGCCCAGCCCCGGCCCCGCTTCCAGCCCCGCCCCCGCTGCCAGGCCAGCCCCGGCCCCGCTTCCAACCCAGCCCCGGCCCCGCTGCCAGCCCCGGCCCCGCTTCCAGCCCAGCCCCGGCCCCGCTTCCAGCCCAGCCCCGCCCCCGCTTCCAGCCCCGCCCCGCTCCCGCTTCCAGCCCCGCCCCCGCTGCCAGCCCAGCCCCGGCCCCGCTTCCAGCCCAGCCCCGCTCCCGCTGCCAGCCCAGCCCCGGCCCCGCTTCCAGCCCAGCCCCGGCCCCGCTTCCAACCCAGCCCCGGCCCCGCTGCCAGCCCAGCCCCGGCCCCGCTTCCAGCCCAGCCCCGGCCCCGCTTCCAGCCCAGCCCCGGCCCCGCTTCCAGCCCAGCCCCGCCCCCGCTTCCAGCCCCGCCCCGCTCCCGCTTCCAGCCCCGCCCCCGCTGCCAGCCCAGCCCCGGCCCCGCTTCCAGCCCAGCCCCGCTCCCGCTTCCAGCCCCGCCCCGGCCCCGCCCCCGCTTCCAGCCCAGCCCCGGCCCCGCTTCCAACCCAGCCCCGGCCCCGCTGCCAGCCCAGCCCCGGCCCCGCTTCCAGCCCCGCCCCCGCTTCCAGCCCCGCCCCGCCCCCGCTTCCAGCCCAGCCACGGCCCCGCTGCCCGGCACCAGCGCTTCCCAGGCCAGCCCGGTCCCGCCCACGGTCCCGGCCGCCCGCCCGGCACCTCCAGCCACACACGGACGCTTCAGCTGCCACGCCGATACGACCGATAAGCACAGCACCTCCAGCCAGCAGTGCAATTCGTTCGGCTACTGCAGTTCCATCCTAGGAGCTTTCGGCAGCTACACCTCCTACCAGCTCTGTGTCCACACAGCCCCCGTCTGCACCGCAGCCACAGCCGTGGACACACAGCAGAGACATTTCAACAGCTGCCGTGTCACCACGGCATGTACCCCCTATCATCACTCTGATAACACCACTCAGAGGATTATCACAACAATCACACGATGCTGAACCATGTTTCCCGTGCCATTTCAGCGAAACAAATACGATTTTATCTCCAGAACAGAAAGAGGACTTTCTCAACTATACGTGGACACCTCTTCCATCACAACAGGACCAAGCACGTGTTATTAATAGTGACGTCTCGCATCGAGACATTCCATTTCATGCACATTCTTCTCGAACTTCTCAGGGACATTCAGCTGATTTTATGGGACTTTTTCATCCTCAAATGCCTGCTCAACACTTCAGTGAGAAGGATATAGTGACCAGCACAGCTTCAGAAAGCATTCCTCTATCTTCCCAAGCTTCATCTCCTTTTTTTACAACAACCAATACAACTCCAACTTCTCATATGCCTTCTTCACAGCTTCGAAATCCACAACAGGCATCTGATCCCTCATTTTTCCACCGTCGCTTTCAGCTTTCGGATGACTTTGTTCGTCACCTTTATTTCCGACTCAGAGAACGTGCAGATTATCTGCCTCCAGAGGTTGCAGCACTGGGTCCCCACCCCTCACCCATCCCGCATGCTGGCAGTACCCTACCCAGATCCACTGCACCCTCTCCTCCAGTGGCCAGATCACAGCCACCTGCGATGGCAGGTTCAGCCACTCCTCGTTTATTTCCTTACAGTGCACAGCCGCAAATACCGACCCCTATTCCTCATCCAGGAGGGGGAGAAGAACATGGAATAATAATAAAATAAGAATTTTAAAGTTGTTTATTTTATATTAATTTTTTTTAATTTTATGAGAGAACTACATACCCCATGACATTTGAGTTTCAATTATTAATTCAGTTAAGGTTCTCTTTAAAGTTTGTTTCATCCTCTCTACCCGTCCTGAACTCTGTGGGTGCCATGGGATATGTAGTTCTCTCATAAAATAAAAAAAAAAAAAACAAAAACCAAAAAAAACCAAAAAAAAAACTTTAAAATTCTTATCCCTTAGACCCTATGTTTCCCACCCAGCATGAAGCATACTTGCTTTCTTCTGTGTTAATGAGTTCTTTTGAATTTATAAATACTTGTATTAGCGGTGATGGCGCCCGCCCGCGGAGTGATCCGCCGGAGGGACTATTTGTGATGCGCTCCTGCCCGCGGAGGGATCAGCGCTGATGCCGCCCCGCCCGCCCAGCTGCTCTCGCTGCCTTTTCCCGCTCTCCCCTCTGCTCCCAGCGCTTCTCCTGCAAAGGGCGCGGCTTTTCCTGGGCTCTTTTCCTGCCGGGCTGCAGCGAGCGCTCCCCTCAAGGAGCAGGGGCAGCTTTGCTCGCGGCGGCAGCGATTCAACAGAGCAGGCCCGGAACAATTCCTGCTTAGCCGGGCTTTGAGCACATTCCTGAGCCAGCACCAGCAGCAGCGAGTGAGGCAGCGGCACATGAAGGAGGCTGCGGCTCTGGCCAGGCTGGGGAGGGGTTCCTCTGTAAAAGAAGAACAGGGAGAGACAAACCAGAAAGGGCAGGAAAAAAAGAAAAAGCCAAGACAAACTAAACTTTTTTAAAAAAATAATCTGGATCCAGAGGGACTTCTGGCTGGAGAACTTCCTGGGGAGCAATCCTGCCCCTCTGGGAGGCAATGCCAGGGCAACTCCAGCTGAAACCTGCACACAAACACCACAAAGATTTCAGATATTTGCAGGAAGCATCCACTTAGCAACTGCTGCTTAATAATTTATTCCCTTTCCCATTAAATGGTACATTCAGTCCACAAGACTTCAACACCTTTCTGGTAGTTTTATTTACAGTCTGCAGCGTGTTCTGTAAAACACAGGAGTGCACACAGACACACACGCACAAACATTTAAAGAAGTACAGTTTATTCCAAAGGAAGTCTACGCACTACTTTTTCCATAAAAATTATTAAAAATACTTTAGTTACTGTATTCTACCTAAACCAAGATACTTGAGAATTCTTCCACAAGTGATGCCCCCTCCCCACAAAGGGCACTCCGACAAGAAGAAATTCAGGAGACTGCATCACCAAATAAAATCCTAATGGCAACTGCTTCAATGCACCAGAAGAACAACGAATTCCCACTCTGCATCCAGCAATCCCTGCTCTGCAGCCTGTCTGCATCTGCTTTTGTAGGGCTTGTGGGGCTTTTGCATTCACTTCCTTCTCCAGGGCAGTTCCCACAAACAAAGAATGACTGAATTTCTGCAGACTGTCACTCGGCAATCCTGCATTTCACACATGCAAAGGGAAACACTTTCCTTTGAGCCCTTTATTTCAAGGAGTCTCTTTTTTACTGAGCATCCAGTGAGAACAGTGCCCAGTTGTGGCTGTTATTATTTCTCTGCTTTTGCTGCGTGGCAATATTGAGCTGGAGCTCTGCAGAACACCCACTGCAGCCCTTGTCTCACTGGGGCACACCGAATTGACAAAAAAAAGGCACAAAGATGAAACTCCTAAAGCAGCAGCAGCCCCAAGTCACTGAGCTGCTGCTTCCCACCACCAACACTCTGTGTCTCAGCAAACACTTCCAACGCACGAGCCAAGGCCACAGGGGAGTGAAAAGCCCAGAGCCTGCGGGCAGGACAAGCACTCCATTGATCAGTAACAAACCAACACAGCTCAGCTGGATGGTGCACTTAAGACTGGACCTGGAAGCATCAGGAAAAGCCATTGGAACACAAGCTCAGCAGCACAGAATCCATTTGGCACCAGCTGATGAGATGGGAGGCTCTGTGTGGGACACGTTGTGCATTCAGCTTCAACTATGCCACAGCTCCACAGCAGCGCTGAAAAACTTCTGCTTTTAACAGTTGGAGAGGATTTTCTCAATGGAAGTGAAGCTATCATTAACAGAGGAACAGCACACGATGCACAACATAACCTGCAATAAAAAGCTTTTGCTTTCCAGCATGTAAGCATCCAGGTTACTGGACTTCAGCTCATGGAAACGAATCTGATGATAGATTTTTTTTTTAATTTTTCTTGGAACTAAAAAAGTAAAATCTTCCATAAAAGGATAAAGCACAAAAATACTCTCTCAGTACGTCTCAGGAAGCCATTTAATACCTTCCATGTCCTAGGAACAACTAGGCAAAACACTTGGAAAGTGTGAGCAGTAGAAATGTTGACCATTGAATGTTTGGCAGCCGTGTGCTCCAGCCCCTGGGAGGGGCTTGTCCCCCACTCCACACCAGTCCTGCAGCTCCCCAGCTATTTCTTCTTCTTCTTTGGGGGCTCATCCTCAGAGCTGCTGCTGCTGCTGCTGCTGGAGGAGCTCGGATCCGAGTCGAAGTCGGAGGAGGAGGAAGAGCTGCTGGAGGAGGAGGAGGGGGAGGAGGAGGAGTGTTGGGTGGAGTCGCGGGAGACAAGCACTCAAGGCATCATGTTCAGCAAGTCTCGATTTATTTTTCAAAACTACACTTACTTATAGTACCTTTAATTAGCTCATACATATTGCAAAAGTCGAGCTCCTCATTGGTGGGAGCTATTCCGTGGGATCTGCAAACACGGTGGTCTTATCTTCCTCTTCCATATGGTTTCTGTCTTCTTACTTATCTGAATGCACATTCTGTTATCTATGCAACCTCTTGCTCAAGGACTCAGTGTCTGCATCTTTACTAAGCCTGCTGTGTTATCATGACCTTTGCTTTTTAGCCATTCTTCAGAAAGACTCTCAACAGAGGAGGAGCTGTCCTCACTGTCACTGTCCTCGGAGGAGGTAGAGGAGTCCTGGCTGTCAGAGGAGTCGCTGGCTGAGCTGTCACTGCTGCTGCTGCTGCTGGAACTGGTCACACTTTTGGACCTGGGAGAGAACAAAGAGCTGAGCACAGCCCTGCCAGAGCCCATGGCACCGTGTTCTCTGCTCTGCTGTAATTATCCAAAGATCAATTTGTTGCCTTGAAAATTTCCAGGCCTCACCACCTAAGATGAATTCCTGTGCCCTCCCTCCCTTTCCCACTCCTGGATGAGTGGATTTTGGCCATTTGAGCAACGGCAGAGTGGCCCCAGGGCATGACATAGGCCAGCAGGACTGCAGAGAGGGGCAGAGAGGGAAAGCTGGCCAGGATCTTGTTCCCAGCCCTGAGCAGGGGCTTTACTGGCCTGACTGTCCTGTACTACCCGAGCTCTGGGGACAATGAACCAGGCTCAGTCCCTGCCTCACCACTGCAGCAGGAATTCTGTCAGTTGTGACCAAACTTGTCCAGCGAACACATCCTACAAGCTCCTTCCTGGGCAGTTATTAATAAGGAAAACCAAGAGACTGTAAACAACCTTAAAGCAGGATACCAAGCTCCAGCCTTTTCTTTGAGAAGCAAATATGGCTAATTTGTGCCTGCTCAGAATCAGAAGGAGCAGCTGATCTCCTGGCAAGAGCCCAGGGTGGAGCACGCAGCAGAGCTGGGACACTGTGGTGGGGTCCTGCCACGTTCCTCACCATGGGGCTGCCGAGTCCCTGGGAAGTGCCCGTTCATTGGGTCACCCTGCTGCCAGCAGTTGTTTCGCACTTCCCACTCCACATTAATGTTTCATCTCCGGCATTTCAAATGCTTTGCATTTCGGTAGGAGCGGGGAGCCTGTCTCCCATGGCAACAGTGCCAGGAGTCCAGGACAGGAGAAGGAGCTGAATGGGAGCACAAACTGGAGAGGTTTCTCACCACAGCTCAGCTGATTGCTGTTACTGAAACCCAGTTCTTGCAGTAAATCAATCCCAAGTGTTTGCTCCTCCATTCTGCCACAGCTCACCTCAAATACCACTGGATTTGGAGCCTTTCAGTGGCCAGGGCAGCTCTGGGTGCCCCAGGCAAGACCTTGGTGGAGACTTTCCCTTGTCAGCAGTTTGCCTGGGGACCCTCAGAACACCTATCCTGTTGTTTTCATCCATGGAACTAGTGGGATTCTCAACCCTGCAAGAGGCAGAAGCACCAGCAATCCTGGCCCTTCCTCACTAGGACTTTCAAAATAAGCCAAGGTCTTCTGTGTCTGTTCAAATTAGCTTTAAAGGCACTGATTTAACAGAGAGGGTATTCCCCCCCGCCTGAAATTCACTGGGAATTAGAAATGGACACAAAATAAAAATGAATGATTCCTACTCCTCCATCCCTTACTCTTCTCATCAGTCCACAACACTCGCCCCATGTGACAGAAAAGAGAAGGCACACTCAGGTTAGGGTTAAACTGTGTTTACGTTCTCTTTTCAGGCCAAACTAAGGAAGCACATCCAAAACCCCCGTGCTTCAGAGTTGGTGCATTTCCTCTTCAGGCCGCTGGAACTGGTAAATCTTATTCCCAGGTCTCACTGGGAACTCCTTTTATTTCTAGTTCACACTTACAAGTAGATAGATTGTGCAACAGGGTTGGAAAACTGCTCATACCTGGCCACAGCTTTCTCAGGAACTTCCAGAAGCGATGCCGGTTGTTCCTGGCCTCTGATCCGGTTTGAAGCTTGAAGTAAATACAGGAATCCCAGCAAATATGAATCCTTCCACCGGGTCAGTAAGGCATTACTGTGAACAAAAGGGGCAGCCAGCTGGAGTCCCCACTGGGAATCTGTCTGGTCTCACCTTCAGGCAAATACGGCTCAGTATTTGCACTGAAAATGCTTGGAAGCAGAAATCCCAACTTGGAAAAGGAGCCACAAAGGAATAGCAAGATACTTTCCATTTTTTGAAGTGTCAGCTTCTGACACTTCACTCGTCTGTAACAACAGCTCATTTGTAGATCAGCTCTTCCTTTGACTCCAATCCAAAAAAATCTCATGTTCCCTTGAACTGTCCAGTCTCCTTCAAAGACTTAGGTTGATGTTTCTTGCAGTGACTGTGCTGATCCAAGGATCAGCTTTGTCTTCGCTTCCTGCTCATCTGTGTGTCCCTGGTTTGACATTTTGACCGTTTCCTGCAAGTTCTCTCCTCTTTGTGTGGTTTGTGTGTGACCCAGATCATCAACAGCTGCGGTGGCCCCGAGCTGGCCCCGTCTGTCCTCAGCCCACTGCTTTCTAAAGACACCACCGATTTCCTGAGAGGACACCTGACACCCAAAGAGATAAACCTCTGGGATTCCCTGGGGGAGACATGGACCAGATCCAGGTAAGGACAGAGCTGCCATCTCCCCAGGCTCCCCACGCAGACGGGATGCTTGGATTCCCTGATGCTCCTGCTTCTTCTTTCAGGGGATGCCCTGAAAGACACATTCTTCGTGAATGTCACCTCATATTCCCACTTTCTGTCCTAGAGCCGAGTGGCCCCGAGACACGAACGTCCCCACCTACATCCCCAAATTCCACAACGGCTGGGAACCACCCACAGAAATCTTCCGTGGAGCTCCCTGGGAAATAGACATTGGACACTTGCAAGAGGAAGGTTAGTCCTGTGTCCCTGTCTCTTCACTCTCCCTCCCCCTTTTCCGGAGAAATGGAGCTGCAGGGGTAGTGGTGGCATGCAACAAGTAGTTGGCTCAAAACTCAGTTGGATCTGGTTGCCCCAGTTAAATACAGAAAGCAAATGAGGCTGGAAAAGGGCAGCAATAATGAGCCTCTCCCAATCCAAGGCAACAGCACCCTACAGCGTAACTGAGCTCCAGGGACACAGGCTTCCCTGGAGAACACCTTGACCAAAATCTGCCAGACCATGACTCATCTACCACTATCCCTCTCCTTTTCTCCGATCAGCTTTCCCCTTTCCTGGTAACACTGACTCCATGTCTGCCTTTCCAGCTCTCCTCAGCCAATGGATATCCTTACTGGAACTCCTCACTCAAGCGTGGCCAGACGGCTGAGCAGACACAGGTCGGGGATGCCTTCAAACAGAACATCACTCCACATGGAAATAGGTGATGGATCCGCACGCCCGGAGCTTTGGCTCCCACCTCGGAACCTCATGAACGCACACGGACACGTACAGTGACACTGGGACGTTTGGGCATCCTGGAGACAACTCCCTGCCACTGTTAATAACCACCAAGGGAAGACAAAGATCAGCTGAGGGCTTATTCCCATAAGCACTGTCTGCTGTTTAACCCCCAGCAGCTCTGCAAGGAAAGGAATCGCAGGTGTTTTCCACCGCAGGAGGCAAAAATATTGACTGACTTCATCAGTCCATCCATAGGTCTTGTTTCCCAACATCAGCCCAGCAAAGTGACCTTAAGGATCAGGTGCCAAAGATGCTGCACTGCGCTTTGGCTCTCCATGTGTGTAGAGATGCTGGAATCATGGAATCACAGAAGGGATTGGGTGGGAAGGGACCTTAAAGATTATCCCGTTCCAACCCCCTGCCATGGCCAGAGACACCTTTCACTATCCCAGGTTGCTTCAAGCTCTGTCCAGCCTGGCCTTGGACACTGCCAGGGATCCAGGGGCAGCCACAGCTTCTCTGGGCAACCTGTGCCAGGGCCTCAGCACCTTCACAGGGAAGGATTTCTTCCCAATATCCCATCTAAACCCACCCTCTGGCAGCGGGAAGCCATTCCTCCTTGTCCTTTCACTCCAGGCTCTTCAAGTCCCTCTCCAGCTCTCTTGGGGCACCTTTAGGCACTGGAAAAGGCTCTAAGGGCTCTCCAGAGCCTCCTCTTCTCCAGGCTGAACATTCCCAGCCCTCCCAGCCCGTCTGTGTAATGCTCTAGCTCTTGGAGCACTTCCTGGCCCTTCCTGTCTGATATTGCGCTGGTTTATTAAAGGAAATTCTGACTCTTTCTGCTATCTCTGTGTATTTATCTCCAAAGGACTGTGAGTACGGAAGAGTCATCCCCTATGTTCCTCAGCTCTTCTTTGGGGAACTCACCTATAAATGGAACTGCAGAAATGGGGAGGGAGGAAAAGGAAACAGGATGTGAATCGAGCACCTGCATAGTGACCACAGATGTCCACTGCTAGACAGACACTGATGTCAGGCAGATCATGCCCTCCAAATAGTGCTCAGAAAGAGAACAAGTTTGGGATTCCTGAAACTGCTCTGAATTGGATTTGCTTAAACAGATGTCATTAGTAAAAGCAATCAAAGAAAGAGTTTTGATCCCTCTTCCAAGTTGATGCCACTTATCATGTATCTTCCCTGCATTCTTCTAGGGAAGCTGTTTTTGATGTTGTCCTGTCCTTCTTTTTATAAGGGAGCAAAAATACTTTATTAAGTATTACTCTTTCAGTTTTGTTTCCTCTCCTCTTCTGAGATACAGTAAAGTGAACATTCAGCAGAATAGTTTTGTATTTTTTGAACACAATTCTTCTTTTATCCAACTGAGGCCCTTCTGTGATCATGAAAAAACAGAAACTGTTGTGAACTACAGTTTACACTCATAAGAGGTTGACATGGGTCAGTTCTCCAAGGTTATTCTTAGTTCAACTGCTGTGTAACTGTTGATGTCACTGACTGGAGGCTGCTCTTCAGGACATTATAGATATGATAATTATATGACAGAAAATGCAACATATAGTTGAATCTGACCTTCAAGTTCACTAGCTTAAAAAAGGAAAAAAATGTCTGTAAGAAATTTGCTGCTTTTCCCATTACTAAGATGTAATAAATGCCTTCAAGTTTATACTCAGTCGACAGCATATACACATGGACAGCAGTGCCCATCCATCTTCAAGCTAGGGTACATTTTAAGTGTCAATGATCACTGCCTCCAGAAAGCATTTTTGAGACAAAACAGGCAAAGTCTTTTGCATATCTAGACAATCATCCAATACTAGGATCTTCACTCTCACATAAACACTTCATGTTTTTCCACAGAGGAATCTGAGATAGATTTTTCTGAGAAATAACAAACCACCAAAAATTAATTAAATGACAAACAAGGGAAAAGCACCACTTCCTCACTCAGCACATTTTCCTTGATTTTCATTAAGCATTCAGATTTACAGATGCTGATATTGCCACAAGAGCAGTTTTTTTCTGGTTTAACTTCCTCTTCCAGTAGAGCAAGCACAGCTGCAAAATGCAAGCTCACTTCTAGGCTCTCTTACACATCACCAGTTTACCACATTCCAACCAGTCACAGCTGTGCAACACCCCGTCAGGGTACTGGGATTACTGCAGTGCCACAGACAGTTTAAGTGAGGCTCATGGAGCTGTACAATTTTAACTATGTTTTATATGTATAATTAAATGATGCATGACATGGGAATAAGCCAGCTGTACTGAAACTGAACAAACTAACTGCTCTGATGCAACAGTTAAGCATCTCATCAGTTCTAAAATGAAACAGGTTTAAAGCAAAAACAATATAGAGAACAGAATGCTTGACACTGTTAAATAGCATGGTCAAAGGATAATTTTTGAACATTAAGGAAATGCACTCACCCAGTCAAATTTTCAAAAGAATTCCTGGCACCAAAATGTTCTCTGTTTGCTTTTTCACCATGTTTTAAGAATGGATCACTCTGGGGGAAGAAAATCCTGTGCGCAAAACACTGCGTGAAACTAAACAATCCTTAAACATGGCTAATTTCCATGTGGAGCTGATGATTTAGCACTGTCATCCTTCAGCAGAGGAGAAAGAACTACCTGTCTTTAGTTTATTTAGGTAAGATGAAAAAAGTGAAGAGCGTGAATTTGATCTTGCTTCAATTTACTTAAGTGGAAAAACTCTTGCCATGACTTCAGTGAGAATGAGACTGCATCTTAATTCATTCTATATGGAGAAAAACAAATCAGCTGAGAATAATGCTTTTGTTTATTAGATGTAAATTACTACCATAGTCGTTTTTAACAGTGCTAAGTAAATCCTGCTTTAAAAGCCAAACGTTGCCTTCAGTCCTGCTTATTCCTCTGTACTGTGTCACAATGCAGGATTCCTGGTCCTCTGACCAAGTCACCACTGTCACAGTAAGCATGGCTTGCTCTGGGGAATGGCCACATTCCCACACGGGAATGATAGATGTTTGTGGATGTCACTGGTGACAATGTCCAAATCTGGGCTAGGGCATGCCCCCCAGCCAAGAAACTAGGGTGCACACTTTTGTAATATAAATGCATTCACTGAGAACACAGACTACACTTACTAAAATGTCCATGAAAAGCAGCCAAGTAAATCAAATCAATAGGGTTAAATTTGCAATTAGGATTCTCTCTTTCGGCAGGAAAATTTTAGGATAGCCACAAATTGAGAAAAATTTGCTTTTTTTTCTTCTTTTTCTCAGAAGGCAATCAACCTTCTGGTCTGGCTATTCTTTACTTCTCCCTATGAAGTAAAATCTAAAAAGACACACACACGATATTTATGGAAGGACCTCCCAATGAATTAGGAAAAATTATTACTCAGAAGATCAAACAGAAACAAGACTGTCTACACTGTATGAATTAAACATACATGAATTAGGACACTGAGCCTTCCATTCTTTAGTAACAGAACTGATGCTGTCCTGAAAATGACATTAATGAATTAGACTGGTATATGAAAACCTTCTGCATCTGCTCTAGAGGTTGGAATGAGGATGTTAAATGAGGCAGCAGACAACAAGGACGTGCTGCTTAGGGAAGCTGAATATCACTTCTGTGCTTGTGGAGTTCTGCAGTTTGGATGAAGGTCACAGGTTATCTCCAGCTACATGAAAATGAGTGATAAATACACACTGTTGGTCTTAGACTGAAAGCAGTACTAGGCAAAGAGAGTCAAAATATGGAATATTACTCAAAATCATCCCCTGGTTTTCTAAAGATCATAATCTTCTATTAGAAGACAGTTTGTTACCTTCTCCTAATATTAAAGCTGCAATAGTAAAAGCACCTCAATCTTGTAGAAGTATCTAAGATACACAGAATAAGTAAGGTATATGCAGTGAGAGCACCCTAAAAACATCACAAGAGGAGTGACAATTTCTGGGATAGTAATGACATGAACGAGTATCTAAACGTTAAGTCTGAGTGAATAAGAGAATTTTTCAACTAATGGATCAGGGAAAATGTGAAAGGATGAGATATGTGATTAAAGATCATAGTGTATTCGATTAACACAGGTGGAAAATATATGACTTTGATTCTGTACTACAACATATTTTAATTGATTTGTGTGTAGTTTTAGTTTTATACATGCACAATTTTTTAGAACACATCTTTAGACTGGGACAAACAATAAAGGAAATCCATTGTATGACTTTACATTGATCCCAACATCACTCACTGGAATATCTTAACATTTCCTGCACAGATTCCCATTCGTTAAGATGACAACCTTGAGAAGAAGGAAACCTATAACTGCCATTCAGAGAAGGTCTAAAATTTCAATTGCTGTTTGAACACAAAGGAGCTTTGACATGCTGTGGTTTATTGAAGCACTCCTGCAGTTATAGACACATCTTTAACCACCCTACCCTCTCCCTCTTCCTCCATCCACCACTGATTGATGCAACTGGAAGCTTCAGTAACTGCAGAGCAAAGTCCCGCTTACTTCCAGCTCTCCTGGCCCAGCAAATGCTCAGCTCTTCTGGGAAGATGGAGCTATGCCATAAGCACATTGCACCTGAAAGGAGGTGAAACCTTCCCTTCAAAGACACATGTGACCAGGTTTTTGGAACTGCCTGATGTGGCCAGTTCTCATCTGTTTTCCATAAAGAAGGAAAAGAGCCCTGTATTCTCCTCTTCATGATAGTTCAAGTATGAATTCCAAAGAACAGAGATGCCAGGACTTGTCAGTGACATGACTAACAATTTTATGAGAACTGGCAAAACAGTTCATTTCTCCTACATCTTATTCTCAGAAACCTTGGAATTGTTTTGTCTGAAAGATTTGGGGGGAGGAAGGTAGACTTAATTCTCACAACTATATTAAATATTCAGTACATCTGATATTCTGTTGTCAACACGCAAAATATAGTTTAATTATGATAAGCCATACTGGAATCATTTACAATACATAAATGTGAAAAAACAGCATTAAATTATTTCTTGTTCCATGTGGAAAAATATACACCTTCCAACCCCCCAAGAAAGTAAGACAAGGCACAATAAATTCTGGTAATTCTCTTTCTTCTGACTTTTCAGTTCCATCACAGCTCTCAAAACTAAGATTTATGTGCTGTTTTGCATCTGTATCTGTTGTTGATTTTCCCCCCCTACAGGGATATAGGTGAATAAGTTTGGACAGGAAACGGTATCCCTCAAGCCAAACTGAAAGGTTTATAAAGTTGCTAAGAAAAGTTTGGGTCAGGGCCTAAATATCAATCATCTGCTCACTGTCTTTTTAAACGAGCTCAGGCATTTTCCCAACTGTTCCCAGCAGGTCTCTGCCACTATTTTAAACTAAGATTTCAGCCATTTTTTTTCCCCTGTGTTGACCTCACTAATTTTTCTTTCTCCCCCTCTTTACCTGCCAAAGGCATCCATCAGGATTTTGCCAAAGGCTATCTGCTTTTGAAGTTGAGAGGAATTCACTAATCGTGAGTGTCAAATCCACAGTAAATGCCATGGCCATATGGTATATGCTGCTTTTGGGAATTAGCTCAAAAGGCCTAGCTGTGAGAAGGCCGGCTGTATGTCAGGAGGGTTTTACTGCTAACTTTCATAACTCATGTCAGCTCTTTCAGTTTCTGTATGCATTGGCTTCAGGGAGTGCAACTGTTCCCTGAATTTATAAAAATGTTGTCAAGATCCCTTGATCTTGCTTCCTCTGTCTCTCTCGCACAAACACATCCAAACACATTTATATACACAGTGGAATAGCATGCACAGTGGCATGCAAATCTAGCAAAAGAGAAGCTTGTAAATAAATAGCATGTCATTCTGCTTACTCAATACATTTCTCTGGGTGTTAAACTCATGATAAACATATCATAAGCCCCGATGAAGGCTCTACAGCCTGTCCCATCACACCATCCTGAGTGTAACTCTGCAATGCATAGGAAGACATAAGTTTGAAAAACAGAGCAGAAATAGCTCCCCTAAGGGCAAGGTGCTGACATAGCTGAAACATAAGTAACTGGAGAGCATTTGTTTTCACTAAAGAAGGAAGTGTCAGTGACACATCTCTGTGCCTGTGGAGGTGTACTGTACATTCAAAGCAAAAAGAAATCCACCTTCTTTAAAAAATTGGCCATTAATACATAAATATGTCTGTGTTGAAATCCCTCAGACGGTACCATTCTTAACAAGAACTACACACAAGACTAAGAAATTCTGCAGAGAATCACGCTTTTGTGATCCAAAGAGGCAAGGAGAAAGAAAACCACATATGAAGAGTTTAACATACCCACTTAGTGATAGAAAAAGAATTATTACAAAAATAAATGTCAGTCCCCTTGAAACACTTGAGTCAGCGCTCTCAACTTTCTCTGATGCTGTAGGAAGGTGTGAATGTCCTCCATGTGTCACATCATCTGCACCAGCCACACAGGAATGTCTCCAATGCACCTCAGAGCCTTTCAAGGACCACTCCCCTCTAATTTATGTATAGTCTGTTAACATCCTCTTGGAGCAAACAGAAATAATACTTTTAAAAGACATTTATACTTCAGAAACATGTGCCCCAACACAACAAAAAACCCAGATTTTAATACTGCCCCGAGGCAGAATTCATCCATCTTTAAGGCTTCTATTATGTATTTCCTGGTTAGTAATACAAAAAGAACTGCTGGCAGTATCACATCGAAACCAAAGTGGCAGAATCAGAAAAACTACTGAAAAGTTTACCTTTATAGGAAAGCTTCAGTCTTGGGATATTTTGTTTTGACGTTCCAGTGACTGGAAGGAACAGCATTGCTAAAGACAGCAGGCTGCAGGCATGTGGCACTTGCAAAGCTCTCATTCTGCTCTCCTCTTCTGTATCTTCTTTTGTACTATGGTGAAATATCTCCCCACTTTTCAAACAATCCAAGTTTTATCTGGAAGAAAAAAAGAAAACATCTGTAGATCTGCTTTACTGCATAAGCAACAATTCTGTAAGCAAGCCAGACCTATTTCTAAAGAGCACCTCAGTTAATTTCTTTGCTACGAAAGTATTTTTCCTCTAGTACAAGTAAATAGTTTTGTTTCTTTAATAATAAATTTACACATTTTGACATTGGAAAAATATGTGCTTTTCAGACACCAATGTCTAGCCTAGCTAACGTTTAAGCACAAATTAAATTAATGCAGTATCCATAAAAAGAACATTTGACATTCAAAAGTGACCATGCAACTTGATAGTTAATACCAGTCCATTGGATATCTTACATGTTTTATAACTCTTTTTGTCTCAGTACAACAGCTATTGTGTGTTTATGCTATGACTAGAATGAACTGTAATGTCTCAGATGCCATGGGGGTACAAGCTGAGTTAACAGTGAGTACTTACCCATCAAAAACTAAACTAAGAAAACTGGAAAGAGCAAGCAGTTGTGTTTAGTTTTAATAGAGAAAAAAGTCAAAGCGGATGATGGATTTAAAAGTGCTTTCAGTATGATATTTCCAGCAGAACAACTGCCTCAACTCATCCACCAAAATGTCCTATAAACTTTAATGAGTGTTTCAGGCTGGGGTCAATAGGCTGATAGGGGATTTTGTTAGCACAGTGTGCAACTAAGCCAGCTTTGCAACACTTTTCACTTAGTAAGAATCATTCATATTCCATAAATCTTGAAGTGTTTTACAACTGAAAGCAATTATCACTGCCCTTATTTTCCCTATGCAAAAACGGAACCATAAAGCTGCAGTGAACCTATTTCCTCAAGGTCACACAGCAAGCACAGTAGTTGAAAAGAAAACAGCAACAGCAGTCCTGCTGTCCTTTGGGCCCAGCTATCAAGGATCCCTTTTGCCCAATAACTCGACTTTTGCACATGAAATTATTTGAAATGGCATCTTGAGTTCTGAAGGCAAAACTTCATGGTTAATAAATCACAGAGATCAGAGTATGAAAATATTTGTGAGACCAGATCCTTCCCCCTGCAAGTGCCTGATGCTAGAGGTCAAGGGAGATGGCTGGTGAAATGACAAATGTCAGTGTTTGAGTAATGCTGTAAAACCAAGGAGTAAGGAAATGTTATGGTTAGTCAAGAGATTAATGGCTCATGATGTGCCATGAAAATTCTTTTCTGAAAGGTACTGGAGCTGCCTGATTAAAAGAGCAATCCTAGTGCCCACATCAGCCAGCACTTGCACAGACACCAAAGGAGAGGTTCCTTGCAAGTCCATGAGAGATGCAGCACAGCTTGTGGCCCCTGAGCCTTTCCACCGGTCTGTTATTTGAACTCCTGCAGCACTGGGTCTTGCAATTCTGTGAGCTACAGCAGCACCCAGAACCAATTCGGCACCTCCTGATACAGGCAGTTCATCCTTCCTGGCATGAAAGGATGGAAACAGAATCCCTTCCGTTCTCTCTGACACAGGAAATCTTTCTCAGATGAAACTTGGGCTTTCTGAGCCTCCAGACTTTCGCTCAATAGCAAAAGACAAGGAAGTGTGCAAGAAGAGCATGATGGTGAAAAAGAGGGAAACAATTCGTAAAATCCCCAAAGCATAATTCCTATTGCAGAACACTAAGCTTCTTCCTTCTCAGTCCCCTCTTCAACACTCATATTCAGTGTCTGAATGCACTACTCTTGGCCAAGTGTGAGTACATGTTCACGAAACGACATGGAGAGAAAACAGACAAACATGAAAAATGCCTGTTTCATCTTTCTCTTCCCTTTATTACAGTATCAGATCCTAAGAGAACACCCTTACTTCTTCTGTGCCAACACATCTATCTGAGGGTGGACCACGAAGGACTAAAGTGGATTAGACTATCCCAGGGTTAAATCGCCTTGAAGAAATTTATTTAGAGGTGAAAAAGGGGAAAAGAAGGAGAGGGGAGGAGGGGGAAGAATATATGAAGATGAGACACCAGCCCTGTTCATCTTCAGCAGGATGATAGTGACAAACCATACTTCAAAAAGAAGCAATTAAGAGGGAGCCAGTCTCACTGCAAGTATGTTGAGAAGTCACGGCCTGAAGGTCTGGGCCTCAGCCAACAGGGAACTCACCAAAGGATATGGGGCTCATTTTCTTGAGGCAAATTACTGTGAAGAATCAGGACTAAATTTGACTAAAAAAACAGTTGCATCAATGCACTGTCATTTGCTGAATTGATTGAGAATCAGCACCAAACTCGGCCCTTCGGCCATAGCTCACAACCTCACTTTTTCATGTAGGCTTTTTTTGCTAATGGGAACCTTCCTTTTTTCTTGGTTGGGTTTTTTTTCCCCTTTCCCCTTTTATTTGAATAATGTCTGTGAAAAACCATTTGCTTTCACGAGGCGGTTAGTTTACACTGGAGGCAGCAGCTCTGTGAGCTCGAGCCAACCCTGTCCTGTCTTTAGATTCATTGCAATCTGGCCACATTGTCACATATATTTTTAGTTTATGATGATCCTCTAATACAATTCCAGCTTCCACACAGAGTCCTTCCAACAGTCTAGCTCAGGTTAATGAACTTCAGGCCACTTCTCTTCTGCAGGAATTTCGAGGCCCAGGGGGTGGCTGTGCCCAAGAGATTTGCCAAAATCCGCTACGATTTCACCGCGCGAAACGCCAGTGAGCTCTCGGTGCTGAAGGATGAAATCCTGGAGGTACGTGACCGCTCCTGGAAAAGGTGTGTCCCCCAGGGGCAGGAGAGAGCTCGGGATAGCAACAAGCACCAACTCCATTTTCCCTGGTGGTATCTCAGCAGTGACACAAAGCTTTGCTCAAACCCAAAGCTGGAGCAGGCTGCCTGTGCTGTGTTGTGTCATTTCCTCAGCTCAAAGACATCGGTCCCATTTTAACCACAGTGAGGAGGGAGGACAACAACTCGCTCTAGAGCCCTGCTCATCCCCCGCTGGGTCGGTTCCTTATCACCACTTCCTCCTCCACGAGGATTTGTTTTCTCTGAAAAGCACCTTTCTCATAACCTTTCTCTTACTGCAGCACTGTTGGCAGCTGGACAAGGTGGGACGTGACTTGGGCTGACACTGATCTGTGACCTGAGGAAAAGGTTTCTCTGCAAAATGTGGCTTTTTATTTATTTAATTATTTATTTTAATGCAAAAAGACATCAGAAACTCAGTCATTAGGAAAAAAAGGTCTGGAGAAACAGGGACATTATGTAGGAACTATGAGTTCTTCAGCACGCAGAGGTGCTCTCCTGTTCATCCTTACGATACATTCTGATGCTTTCCAGGAAAAGTTTCAGTCCTGGATTGCATCTGAGAGCAACAGATCTGATTAGAGCTCCTGGCCTCAGTGATGTCCTTCTGGCAACTTCACCTTTTGGATGGTTCGGCCCCGCTATATCCTGGTTGTTTATGCCTGAAATCCCATTTTCCCACAGCAGATTTATTTTTGTCCCTCTCTCAGGTGTTGGAAGATAATAAGCAGTGGTGGAAGTTGCTCAACCGGAGTGGGCAGGCCGGTTATGTTCCGTACAATATCCTGGATGTGGTGAAACTGGAAGAGCTCAAACAGGTCTGTAGTCAGGTAATACCTGACTGGTATCAGCTGCAGGGCACAATCTGCCTCTGGGAATAATGTTGTCATTAGACCTCCCTGATTTCTTAGGATACTATGCACCAATCAGGACAGACCTTCAGAAGTAGACAAAGCCAGGAGATTCCTGAGTCTCCTATGATAAAATTCACATTTTGCTACGATCGTCTTCCCAAATAAGGCCTATCCTTCCTATTTGTGCACCAGCCTCCTGCTTTCCATATTTTTCCACATCAAGATTTTTCTTGGGGGTTAAATTAAAGATGGACACTTCCCTCAGCCAGTTCAGTTCAGCACCAGGAACACGTTACTGGAGTGGAGGCAGATGGAAACACCATCTAAGTGAGAATTAACTGAATACTGCAACTTGCACTGCAGAAATGTGGAGCTGGAGTGTTCTAAACACCCTAGGGAAGCATGGAATTGCTTCCCCATTTTGGTATTGCAGCGTTTGGGCAAAGCCTAAGGCGGCCCAGCAGGCTTCTGGATAAATCCCTGCTAGTTTAATCAAAACGTCAAAAAACTTTCCAGTCCGCTCCAGGCCCTTGGCAGTGGTCCCGCTTCACATCCCAGCTACGGAGCAGTGAGGCTCTGCCTTCCAATGAGATCGAACATGTTTGGCACAACTAGGAATTCCCTTGCGCAAACTTCAGACTTTGCTTTGGGTTCTTCATTCCCAGAAATTAACTTCTTCCATGCAGCTCCACCTGAGGTCTCCCCAGCCCCACATCAGCACAAGGAGAACACGGCAGTTTGTCCCTCCGTGGGTGTGAGGCAGAAAGCTTAAGAAAATTAAAAACGACCAAAAAAAATTCTTACTTTTCTTTCCCTTTCTAACCAGTCTAACCAGAGGTACAAAGGAGACCTGAGCCCCAGGGGCTATGGCCCATCCAGCCCAACCCACAAGCTGCCTGCCAGCTACGCCGGGGATAAGTGGGGCACTGAGATGTTGTCGCGCCACTCTGCACAGGACGCCAAAGAACGCACGTGTGTGTCCCACTCTGGGCTCCCCTGGGTTTGGGCGCTCGGGGGACCAGACCTGCCCAAGGGGCTCCCCTGCACCTTTTACTGATCACAGCAATGCAGCAGCACTGTGTCTGGAGGCCATTCCAGGCAGGACAAGAGCCAAGAGAGCAGCCCTGGGGCTTGTGACACCGCCGGGGCTCTCGGGCGGCCCGGGCCGAGCAGGGCAATAAGTGATCACCCCATGCCTCCTTCCTCCAGTTCTAACTTCCTCCTCCTCCTCCCAAGGAGAGAGTTTCCTTTCTCTTCCAAAATGTTTAAGTGTGTCTAAGGAACAGCTCAGGTCAATCCCTTTCTCTCACTTCCTTTTGCTCATCTCCCGGCACACACAGTGCCCGCCTGGCCGCTTCCTTCATGTGGTTCCACAGAATTCCCGGCCAAACAGGAGATCCGCATCACTCCCTCACCCTGCACGTGCTGTGGGGCTCACAGAGCAGGAGAGAGATCAGGGGCCCTGCTCACCTCACCCCTTATCCCACCCTGTCCACTCCTGGAAGCAGGAGCCCTTCTGGGACGACAGGAAGCTCCACAATACAAGGACACAAATCTGTTCGTATCACTGAGTTATTCTCCACAGTCTTCAGGAGTTTCATGGGGAAAGCGACACTGGATGAAGAGTCACTGGAGTTTTCACAGAAGCACAGGATGCCCTGGGCTGGAAGGGACCTTCAAGCTCATCCCATCATGAGTGTGTTGCTCATTCCCAGTTTGTGCTTCCTGCCGCTTCTGTTCTGTTGCGGAGCAAAACCTGGAGCTCTGCGATCAGCAAATTAGTGACTAGAAGCAGCAGAGAGGACTGAAAAGGTCTCAATTCCAAACCTCCAATTGTAGATTCTCACAGAACTGTGCTTCCACATCAGGCAACAGCCAAGGGGTGATGGGAGCAAAATAAATGGCAACACAGGGGCACAGGAAAATGGGAATCACTTTTCTGGGCTGAATTTAAATAAGAATGTTGAGCCACATCCCCATTTGCCTTACAGTTTCCCCACAAACATTTAATGGCATTTTTGACTGAAGACTTGATTTCATTCCCTACTTGTTTCTACAGAACTTATTCACCAAACGGATGAGCTGAACGACGAGCTGCTAAAGAAGATCACAAACAATAAAATTCAGCCTCCCCACAGGAATTTCAAAGTGGAAAAGCCTCA
This sequence comes from Coloeus monedula, assembly GCF_965178545.1. Taxonomy (NCBI): domain Eukaryota; kingdom Metazoa; phylum Chordata; class Aves; order Passeriformes; family Corvidae; genus Coloeus; species Coloeus monedula. Next base: position 52,284 of record NW_028120777.1, on the reverse strand, counting down.
GCAAGTTTTCGTGCCCCTCACCTTTGAATCCAGCACTGAAGAAGTCAAAGCCTGGCTGGAGGCCAAGTCATTCAGCAAAGAGTAAGATTTGCCCTATTGCCACGTGCAATGCTCGTCCTTCCCTGGAGAAGGAGCGGGGGAGGCCACCGGCACCATCTCACCTGGGACAAGCCACTTGGATTTACTTACAGAGCCTGTGTTGCAAATTAGATTTCAACCCTGTTCAATCCAGGCTCTATAACCAGAATGTTCAGAGCCCAAAGTCACTCCCTTTCTCTGGTATAAATATTTTCTTGGAGATAAACAGTTAACTAACTAAATCCAAGGCCTGAAATGCTACTGGAATTGCAGCTGCCACCTTGGAACAGCCCCAGGGCCCCGTGATATGGTCCCACTGCAGCTCCTGGCCTCCCATCTCCAACTCCTCACCTCTGGCACGAGGCCACGTGCAGCACAATCGTCACCTCCCTACTTTGTGTCTCCCCAGGACCGTGGAACATGTGGGCATCCTCACCGGAGCTCAGCTCTTCTCCCTCAACAGAGAGGAGCTGAAGAAGGTGTGCGGTGATGAGGGAAACAGAGTCTACAGCAAGATCACAGTGGAGAAAAACCAGCTGGAGGTAAGCATTTTTCTGGATAATTCCTGCTGGAATGGGGGCTGTACCAGCAGCGTCAGATAGCTCATTAAACAGGCATTTTAAAAAATACAATTGTGGGGAAAAAAAATGCAACCAAACCTACACCAGCAATAAAACACACGTAAAAATTCCGAAGTGTCTTTTGAGCAAATCTGTAAGATCCCCCTGTTTCCACTAATTAATCTGCTTTTTACTGATATCACTTATCTCTTTGAAACTAGCTCTACTTTTACAGCATTAATTAAATACTGTCACTTAACTGCAGCTTGAAGTTCAAATCCAAACTGCCTGTTTTGTTTCCATTCCAGAAAAGCAGAGGGGAGTCGGAGCTCCAAGAAATCACGAAGCGCCGCCAGGAAAGGATTGATTCTGCAAATTAAAGTCTCTCTGCTTTATTTCAGCTCTTAGCCCTAAGTAGTGCAGAAAAAAAGGGAATGAAAGCAATGATTCCTGGCCCAGGCCAGATGCAGCAGAGCTCCCCTTGGGGTCCAGCTGCCATCAGAGTGACAATTCCTTGAACACTGTTGGGAAGGGTTGACAATAAGACCATGTCCCACTGGGAAAGGTGTTTTAATTTTGCATGAAGTATTTTTTTTATAACTATATATTTTATACTGAAATTTTCCGTGCATGCGATCAGAGCAGGATTCACACGGGGCTGGATGTACAAGGGCTGGCTTCAAGCAAAAAAAGACCCCCAAAGCTTTTCTCCGAGGGCTGTCCCCTGCTCCCCACTCTCCCCTGGCAGAGCAGGCGTGGCACACAGCACAAGAGAGGCCAGCCTCAAGGCTTGGAGCCTGGACCAGAGGAATAAGGCTTTAGAACCCTGCAATGGTTTGGGTTTAAGGAAAGGACATTAAAGCTCATCCCATTCCACCCCCCTGCCATGGGCAGGAATGCCTGTCACAAGCCCAAGTTGTTCCAAATCTTGTCCAACCTGGCCTCGGACACTTCCAGGAATGGTGAGTCATGACCTCTCTGGGCAACCTAACCCTTTCTATTTCCATTTCCATTTCCTCCTCAGTGCAGGTGTCCCCTGCAGCCCACGAGCACAGGGCCGGTGACAACTGCCTGTCCTTGTCCTGTCCCCCTGTGCCCCCTCGTTGGACAAGGCTAGAATGGCAACACACATTCCCGAAGTCTGGCTGCTTCCTTAAATCCATGGACCAGCTAGTGCTATCTCTGAACAGCTGAAATGAGCTTTCAGTGCCTAGAAATGAGCAGGAATGACAAACAAAGGGATTTGAATCTGGAAATAGGTGAGTTCCACCCGCCCACCGCTGCTGATGCAGAGGCTGGGGCTGGGGGCAGCTGTGCAGCCCTTCCCTGGGGCACGGATCCTGCACTGGAATGTTGCGGTGGTGTTGCCAAACCGGGCCTCAAACCAGGAGAAGATAAGCCCTGACCGTTTGCTCCCGACCCAGGCACACCCACAGCCCTTCCCAGGGTGTTGGTCACTTGTCCCCATCTTCACATTTTCACTGCAAAAAGTCAGCTGAAATGATTCCCAAATAGCTGAAACCCCAAAGCACACTGGGAAAGGCAGGTTTAACACAAATTAAATGGCCACAAGAAAAAAACCCCTCTAATTTAGCACAGGGTGATGCTCTTTACTTCCCGTTTTCCTTCATAAAGTTATGTGCATTTGTATATAGCAATCTGTAAATAGGGGTGAGGAAAATCCCTCTCCCTAGAAGCAGAATTAAGTGATTATGCTTCCAAAATTTACTCACCATTTCAAAACTCAAGCAAGCAGCGTAGTTCCTGTCCACAGCAAGTTTGGCACATTGCATTTCTAGCTCTGTTTGACTGACAGACCAATCTGATTGCAAAGCAGTGAAGCACACAGAGCTCCAGAGCTGCCCACAGCCCAGGGACAGCTGGGTTTTCTCTCTCAGCACATGCTGAGTCTTGGTCCAAATTTGTGCCTGTCATTGCACATTTAATGGAAAAAGCTTTAAAACAGCATCTGGGGAGCTCATGTCTAAAACTGAGAACACCAGTGCACCTTAGTTTTGGCTTCATTCTTAAGCGTCTCCAATGGATAATCTGTTTTCTTCATTTGAAACAGGACACTGCTCTCACCAGCAGAATTAGGGTGCAGGCAGGGGAGGATCCTGGGTTTAGTCACAGCCCTGCTAGGATCTGAGAAGGGCATTCACCTTGTCAGGGAGGGATGAAGAGGACAATCCTCCTGAGAAGCCCTGGCTCCGGATTAGGGTGGAGATGGGAGGCAGGATGGCAAGCACGGGAGGCGAAAAAGTTTCTAAAATGAAAATAAAAACGAATGTTGAGCTAGGAAACACACCATCTTCTAGTCCTGGGGCGTAGAGGAAAGCAAATCACAGGGAATTACAGTTATCTGGGATTTTAACAGGAGTGTACATGACAGCTCTGTAAAGCCGGGAGCCACAGGAGCACTTCCTAAAACAAATAGCTCAGTAGACCTTATTGCAGAGGCCACTTTTACAAATTTCCACGCGACTGAGCTGTGCATCTGTTCTGTTTGTACTGCCTGCAGACACTGCTATAAAGTACTGTACATTGATGTAACTGAGCGAAGGAGACAATGATATAACCATGCACTGTACAAGATTTATTAAAATAGTTAAGTTATAACTCCATCTCCGTCTCTTTCACTGGGTTTTCATAATGCTTTGTCACTGAGAGTCTCAGAAACTCAGCAGAATGTCTGAAACCACACATTTCCTTTTGGGTTTGGGGACTGACATTCAACAGGAAGGATGTTACGGCCTGGATAGCTGTGTCTTAAGAATAGGGGCAAAGCATGAGAAGGCTGCACAAAAGCACATTCTTGCCTCTCTGGAAGGGGAACGACTGTGGCAGCTGTCCCAAGTGGAACCATACAGAAAGAGGGAACAGCATAACCCCATGACTAGGAGCCTGTTACACGGATTCTCCAACATTTCCAGCCAAGAGCCATCCTGTTTCCAGAAGCAAAAGTTTGTCTTCTCTTTTCCTTAACAATTAAATAACCCAGCTGAAATAACTGGTAATTCCTTCTGTAGATGTTTTGGAGAGTACAATTTCCAAGTGGGCCCACACTAACAAGATCACCTCTTTTACAGCCTAAATAAAGTTCAGGCGAACCACGAGCCCAAAACACCTGCCTTACTGGGCCGAGGGCTCTCTCAGCGCCTGGAGCTGCACTCGATAAACCATTTCGAACCTTGCCACAACGGCGGGGAAGGGAGCCCAGAGCGCTCAGCTCCTGCAGCGGGGCACCACCGACGCGGCCCCGAGCCTTCCCTCACGGCCGCCTCCCTCAGGGGCTGCCCGCCGCCACCTTGCGGCACCGGCCGCGCCCGGGCCCCGCGCGGCCACGAGGGACGGGTGGCTCAGGGGCGGGTCGGGCGCCGTACCGGCCGCGGGGAAGACTGCCGGGGGTTCTGGCGACACGGAGACTCCGGGGACAGGAGGTTCCGGGCCCGAGAGATCTCGGGGCCAGGAGACTCCCCCGATACGCTCCGTCGGGGACGATGGCGGCGTCACGGTCGCCAAGGCGAACCCCCGCCCGGCCCTCACGAACCAGCCAATCAGAATCGCTCTCCCTCCCGCTGCCCCGCCTCGGCTCCTCCCGGCCTCGTCCGTCTCCTGTCCGCGCTCCTGATTGGCCGCTGCCGCCCAGCCAGGCTGGGATTGGCGGCGGGCGGCGGGAGCGCGCGGGCCGGTGGCCTTCGGGCACGTACTGTCCCTCCTGGGCGCGCGAGTCCCCCGGAGCCGCGGACGTGTCGGTGTCCCCCGTGAAGCGGCAGAAGGTGGAGTCGGCGCTGGACCAGCTCAAGCACCACACCACGGTGGTGGCCGACACCGGGGACTTCAACGGTGAGAAGCGGCATGAGGGGATCCTGTCTCCGCAGCTTCTGCTTAGCCCCCTCTCCCGCCCCTCTTCACGGAGAGTGGGCGAGCCCGGCCGAAGGGGCGCGCGCTGCGGGGACCGACCCACCCTGGGGCCGGAGGGGGGGCGAGCGGGACGGCGCTCGGTCGCGGCGCTGGGTCTCCATCCCAGGGCAGACCCCGCCGTGATTTCTCCCAGTTTGCCCTCGAGTGTGCCCTGACCACTCCGTTCAGCTCTGCGTGCTGTCAAGGAGAAGTGCCAGACTGAAGCCAGGCTCTGCTGCTCTAATTAATTTTGGGTTTTCTTCCAGTGGGCTGTCTAGATCTGGGACTTGTTTGGGGTTTTTCAGACTCACGCTTGGACGGGGCTTGGAGCAGCCTGGCCCAGTGGAAGCGAGTGGAACTGGATGAGCTTCAAGACTCCTTCCAACCCAAACCATTCCAGGATTCCATGATATGCTTAAAAACTGATTTGGGGTTGGAGAGAAAGAAGGGAAATGATGCTTTTTATTTGTTTCACTGGAGCTGTACATTGATCTTTTCCCTTTTTGCATTTCCAGGATGCAGAAAGTGAGAAGGAACTTGAGGAGATGTGCTCGGTCCAAGAGAAATAATTTTGAAAAAACTCATCTCACTGGATACTGCAGCAACAGTAAAATCCCAAATGGATTTCATGATCCTGACAATTCTGAGTGCACTTCAGGGATAAGGCACAAGATCTTACAGAAAAACAGACGCAGCAGCACACATCCAGGAAAACATCTTGGAATTAATGGCATAAAATCGTGGTTTATTTTCCTGCATCTGTTTGATTTTAGGATCCCTAAAAATGTTACATTCCTAGCATCAGGGGTCAGGGGGTAATTTAGAGGTAGTTGGTGATAAATATTTTTGGTTAGATGTAGGGCAGATATTTATGCCTTACATAACTCTGTAATATAAATATGTATTATATATTAGGGCATATAGCTATCTATTTATATATAACCTATTTTTTATGTGTGCCCAGATATAGTTTATATCAGACACTGTGCCTGTCTGAAGGCCTTGCTACTGCGCTCCTAACTCATTCCTGAGGAAAACATCAGGCAAAAGTTGTTAGGTTTAACTGGTTCCTCTTTTCCTTAATAATTATTTTACTCAGTTGGAATAACTGAGAACAGCTGTTAGAGATGTGCAGTTCCCAGTGGGACCAAGGCACTTTTTTGCACAACGCAGAGTGGCATTTAAGGTACTCAGTAGTCAGAGAAGTGAGGATTAGGATTTTGAATGCTCTTGGGCAACAAGGCTGGCCAGAGATCCCTCCTAACTCACTGTGGGACAGCAAAAACCCCACAGCCAAGGGTAACCAGGGATTGTGGGGATGGAGAATTTAATGGCATCAGGTGGCAGCAGTGCCAGTTCAACTGATAAAAAAGTAAATCCACAACTGCTCTAGAGGAGTATTGTTCCTGGACGTGTGTAAATACAGGGACACCTCTTTACTCTCAACTGAGGGAGGTTTGTGGTTGTGGTGCCAGTTTACCCTTGAGAGTTCCAGGCTTTATTTCAGCTCCCCTAGCCCGGCCTGATGTGCGGCAGTGGTGCAAGGGCCGGAGCCGTTCGCTGGCTCTGGGAATGCAGATGCCATCATGGCCCAGTGGGGGGGGGGAGCTTAGGCTGTGGTGGCAACCTAGGAAAGGGATCAGATGGCTCCTGGAACTGCCCAGAGTGCAGGAAGGGAGGGGGAAGTGAACTGGTCCCACAGACCCCTGCTGGGCTATGGTTCTGGGCCAGGCCCATCAGAAAAGTGGCAGCATCAGTGGCACCTCAGTTGTTACTGTCCTTGGAGCTCTCAGGATCAGGATGAAATCATGTTCATGCACTACTGGGAAAGCAGGGAGCAGGATCAGTGCTCTAACTCTCTACACTCTCTCTCCAGGAGTGCCTTGGGTCATGGCAATTTCATGTGTGGAATAGTTTCCTGTGTCTGCCTGGGCAGCTGCACTTATTGCACAGGCATTCAGGGCTGACAGTTCCCTGCAGGGAGTCAGCACATGTGCCCAGAGGCAATCCCAGCATCTGCAAGAAAGAAAGAAGCAGCAAAAGGTGATTGCTTCTCTTTCAAAGTTATTTCAAGTGCTCACACCCAAACCAACCTTTGCTCTTGATTCTGGCCAGGTGCATGGTGAGCAGTGGGCACAGGTCATGTCATCCATGCTGGTGTGAGTGATGCTTTCTGGGGGAAAGCAGCTGATCTCCAAAGTTCCCTTCCTGCCCTGTGCCTGATCTGCACAGGAGAAAACCTCTTCCAGGAAGGGATTGTGCTTCCTCTAATGCCATTTGCCCAGTCTGTTCCATGGGGATATTGCCAGCCTGGGGCAGCAGAGGCACACGCAGCTCTCAGCACTCTCTGCTCCAAGCACAGCTCTGGGCTCCTTTGCACACTGCCTCTGCCATGGGGGTTTTCTCCAGGAGAAGCCAAGGAATTGCTCCTGGAAGGGTGCAGATTAAGTTATCCCAAAGGGAAGCAAAGAATAAATATCTCATTTTTCCATCAAAATGCTCATGCTCTTTCCTACAGATGATTTCAAGTTTTTCCCACAAGCTACCCACCTACCCATCATCCCATTTTTACCCCAAAAAGTAATTTTCTCTGTCCTCCAGAATGTCTCAGTGTCTATCCCCAAAATTTTCACTGTGTCTCTGCAAGTGACTACCTCAGTTTACCTCATGCTGTTCATTCTCTTCCCTGGGGATTGCTTCAGATTTTCCCTCCAAGCTGTCCCTGTCTGTGCACTTCTGATTTCTTCTTTTTTACAAGAAAGTATTCATTCACTACTCTGGAGATTAGCTCCAGTTTTACCCCCCCAAAATTGCCCTAACATTCACTAGTCATTGCCTGATTTTTACCTCACTATGTTCATTCTCTCCCCCTAGAGATAACCTCAGGTTTTACCCCCAGTATTTTCCCTACCTGCCCACTAACTATTTACTCTTTTTGACCTATAAATATTCTCTTTCTACCCTGGAGATTTCATCAAGTTTTACCCTGAAATATTTCACTATCTTTCCAGTACTGTCTCACTTTACCTCAGGATGTACGCTCTCCCTGCCACACATCACCCCAGCTTTCACCTCCAAAATTATTGCTACTTGTCCACTACTTATTACCTGATATTCACCTCAGTATGTCCATTCTCTGCCCAACAGGTCATTTTAATTTCTACCCCCCAAAACTTGTCCAACCTGTCACCTAGTGACTGCCTCAGTTTACCTCAAAAATGTTGTCTCCCCTAGAGATTACCTCAGACTTGACCCCCACATTTTTTCCCTGTCTGCAAGTTACTACCTCCATTTAACTTCAGTATGTTCATTCTCTGGACTACACACTCAAGTTTACTCTCAATCTCCCTGCCTCTCCAACACTGATTACTTCCTTTTTACCTCAAAAGATTGATTTATTTTCTACCATGGAGGTTACATCAAGTTTCACCCCCAGAATTTACTAATACTTCCACAACTGATTCACTCAGTTTACCTCAACAAGTGTTCATTCCCTCACCTAGAGGTGACCTTGTATTTTACCCCCAAAGGTTTCCCTACCTGTGCACAACTGATTGCTATAGTTTACTTCAAAATCTTCATGCTCTCCATTACAGGTCACCTCAAGTTCACTTCAAAAGTTTTCCCTACCATTTCCATTAGTGATTATCTCAATTTTTACCTCCAATAAGTCATTCTCTACCTACAGAAGACACTGGATAGTAAATCATACAAAGATCTAAAACACTGCACAAGAAACAGCAGAAAGTTTTCCATGAATAACACAAGTTCCTTTTTTCCCCTCCTCCGCCTAGGACTGCTACCAGGAGACAGGAGAGCTGCTATCAACACTCAAACCTCCCAAGCGTTGCTATTGCTCAGAGAGCTGCGCCGGCACTGAGCTACTCCCATGCGCCTGCAGGGCTCTGGGGAGGGGCAAGACGACCTCCCACTCCTGCCTGGAGAAATTTCAATGCCCTAAAAAGTCATTTCCCTTCTCTCTCTCTGACCCACGGCCAAAGCAGCTGTGTAGAACAACATGGACTACTCATGGAAGGGATGATTCAGTTGTGGGAAAAACGCTAAAGAAGGCCTATCACCCCAAATTTCAGGGTGAAAACACACTGCTTGTTAACAGGAGCACACAAACTCATTTAAACCAGAGAGCAAACTGCACACCAGGAAAAGAGCTGAAAGATAGGCCCTGCCTTGATTGATAATTCCAAAGGAAATTCCCCACAGATCATAGGCAATTACCTATAATTTTACCTCCCTAATCACTGGATTTCTGACTTGGGTTGCTGTGGAAGTGTTTCACAGATGCCTTGAGGGGTCAGGGGCTTGGCTGGATTCTTTGTGGTTAGTCCTGACAGGCCCAGGCCAAACCCACCCACCTGCATTGCTGCTCCACCCCAAATTTGCATGAAATACTGAGAACAGGTTATAAATACTCCCCTTCTCTGTCCTTCCTGACACATCCATGGAGCAAATGTACTCTATCCATTGTTCCCAAGAGCACCTCTCCAGCCCAAATCCCAGTTTTCACCAACACAAACCAAACAGACCTAAGACAATTATTCCATCAGTGCCTGCAATTCTCAGCTCCCTGTTCCCTGCCACTCACACAGCAATCTCACCTCAGCCCAGAGACTCCCTGTCCCCAAAGGGAAACACAACCTGATAGGGCACAGCTCTGGCACCACATTTCCCCTTGTTCCTGAAAAGCCCTAGGTAAATCCAGTCCCTCAGACCTTGCATCCCTGAACACCAGGAGAGCTGGTGTTTTACCCAGATCCCAGCGCCCTGCACAGCTGCGCTGACACGAGCACAGGCCGATCGCTCCGCCCAGCACCATCCCTCATTTTCCTCCCATTGCTCCCCAAGGGTCCCCAAAGCACCCCAGCGTGTCTGTGCCGGGGCCAGGGCCTGCCCCGACCAGAGGCTGTCACCCAGCCTTGCACCTGCTCCCACCCCTGGGAGAGCTGGGAATGCACTGAGAGCTCGGCTCCCCAGTCCTCAGACACACAAATAATGCCCAACCTGCCCCTCTGGGCACAGCCAAACACCACAACTCCATCATCCCCAAGGAACTCTGGCAGTCGCCTCTTCACCTCTGCCCTTTTCCAAAGGACACAGGTAGGACTGGGCTGTCAGAAATGGTATTCCCTAGGCAGTTCATCCCAGCACAAAGGAGAAGAGGAACCCTGTGTCCCTCTGACTGACCCCACAGCATGGGCAGGACCAGCTGGGTTCTTCGTATTCTAAATTTTAAAATGAACTGAAGAACCTGAAAGGCAAAAAACAACACACACATAAGGTTAGAGCCAGTCAACACACACAGACAGACACACTCTCAGACACCCCTTCTTCAGTTTACACGCTGACTGCAGCCCTTACTAGAAACACTCCCCCCAAAAGAAGATGCTTTAACATCTTCTTCCATCTGCTGCTCCTTGATGTGGAACAGTAGATCCTGGGAAAATTGGTAGCATCAGTGACCATAGGGATCAAAATTTGCCTTAGGGACCTGCAAGACAGCATGAGGCAGTCTGCAAGTAGCTGACAGCTAGGAGTTATCCCCACACCAGGCCCATAAACTTTCTACCCAAAAGCCCATAGACAGGAGAGGAGAGTTCTAAAACTGTTCAAACTAGCCAGGACTGAATGTGCCAGGGCAGGGCAGCTCCAAGCATAAGTGGCACATGGACACACAGTGCATCAAATATAAGCAAAGATGACATGAAGACTTGAGATAACGCTTCAGAAGATAAATTCTTGAGACCAGGATGCTTTGAGGCGACGGAAGCTACGAAACTACTGCAGTGAGGAGGGTCTAGTATACTTCATACAGAAGTCCAAGGGAACGGCACATGAAAAAAAAGATACTACCAAAACTGAGAAGGAAGATGGATAGGAACACCTTGTGTACTTCTTCTGGTCTCAAAAAGCAAAACCATAAAGATGCCAGAATAAGCCCGATCCAGGAAAGTATGCAAGTGCTCCTGCTGCCGATATGGCCCATAACGATGCCTGTAAAGCATTGAGACATCACAAAGCCCTATGACACTGAAGACAACGGACACAGACCACATCACATAGACACAAACTGAAACTGCCCAGCAGTTTTACCTGATGGACCCAAGATTGCTAGTGCAAGATGAGCCAGAGACCGATGACGCCAAAGGAAAGAAGGCTCTACGGCAGTAGTACGTGACAGTGAAAGGTAAACTCCTTATGAGAAGTTAGTGCCAAAGCTGGTAAGAGGATGCTCAAGAAGTGCAGTAGGCCTAGAGAAGGAGGCAACGACTGCCAGCTGATACAAAGGGATCCCTAGAGAAGGATTCTGCTGCCAAAGGCAGAAGTGACATCACAAAACATGACCGACCCACAAATGGCCAAGATGCAAGATGTCCACGTGCTTGGTATGCTCAAAAGTGCTCAAAAGCATGGCTACACTGAAGAGTAGGCAAAATTTAGACCGTGGCAATCGTGCCAGACCCGAAGGCAGGCTCCTCGGGTGAAAAGATGGACAATGACATCGAGACTCAAAATCCAATGATGCAAAGCTCACGAGAACATGGAGATGGGTTGGAACTGCCCGGCCCAGCAAAGGCTCGAGTGATGCTGAAGAGAAACCCTCTCTCCCTTAACCTCCAAGGGGCCTGGCCCACTACAGCCCTCTCCTCTAAGCTAACTTCAAATTGCCTCCTGTGATTCCAAAGGTTTTTGCCTTCTCCCAACCAACAGTCCCCACACTTAGCTCTCTGAAGACCAGCAGACGAAATCCATCCTCAACAGAAAAGAATGCTTCAGCACCGTGGATGTCAATACATGGCCCACAGCCCACTTGGGCAGCTGCAAAAGATGGAGAATAATGACAAAATTCAGACTGTGATAACACATCCCAGAAGTGACCCCTTGCACAATGCCTCTCTCCCTCATAACTGCTGAGGCTCATCGCTCACCAGCCGTTTCCAAACTTAGGCTCTGCACCTACTTGTAGTACCTAAGACAACAAAACAGAAACTGCGACTATTGCCCTCCAGAAGAATAAATGCACGGGCTGGGCTCCCTCTGCACCACTGGCCCAGGCTCACCTCAAATCTCCATCCAACTCCAGAGGTGGCCCGGACAATACCCGCAAAGCGAAAAGGGACACGCTTCGCATGCTGCCACGTACCTCTCACCTATCAGTCGCCCCACCTAAATGCCAACTCACCTGCTCGCCTCTGTCCCTTGGCATGCCCAGGGCAGCAGCAGCACCTGCAGAGAAGCAAAGCAAAAAAACATGCTGAGAGACTGAAACCACAGCCTCCCTGCTCCAACTGAAGTACACCACACCTATAGCTTAAGCTTGCACCCACCTGGCCTCCAGCATCCCAGGGCCGGGACACCTTCCCAGTGGACCACCTAAAATGCACAAACAAAAACGGATGCTTAGAGCTGCACCAGAAACTGATACCCAAGCAGTAACAACTCATTCTGTCCACCAGTCACCGCTCACCTCGCTCCATCGACCTTGACCACTGATCTTCAGCATTACTTCCTACAAATAAAGATGAAGAACAAAGCTGTAACATAGTCACCATTTACACTTGCCGTGCAAAGACAAACGGTGACTGACCTTCCTGTGGGAACCACCTCACCTGGTATGGGGCACTCTGCCACAGATTCAATCCATCTGCATCTGAAAGAAAGTGATGACAAAAGTCAAAGTACTGCATCATAACTTAGCAGCTCCAAACATTTTGTGTTAATCTAGAAATACCATCTTGAGTCCAACTAATCCCTACATTACAAATGTCAAGTCCCTAGGACTTATCCTATTACACCTACACCCAGACTATGTAGCAGGGCAAAGCAGCCCCAGGCCAAACACAGACACCTGTGACACAGGAGATGACAAACAAGGGGATGCAACAAGGAGAGGAAACTCTCAGCAAGAAGAATTACCAATGACATGACCTAGATGAGGCCGATGAGGCTCAAAGAACTCTGGCAGAAAAAGACCCTAACAGAAGGACTTATGCCAAGAACTGCAAAGATGGATGCCCGAGAATCGTACGGTTGGAATCCTCTACCTATCCTCACATTCTCCGAAGTCCTAATCTGTTATAAGGGATCATTGCGGTGCACAGCTGTCAATACAGCTCAGAACAAGACTGTAAAAGGTGTCTGACTCAATAGTGCTAAAGAGAGATGCGATTCCGATGCATGTCCGAGCCTGCAAGTCAAAGGTTCAAGGGTACCAGCGTCAGGCCAAGGAACGCAAAGGAGCTGCTGAGGATGATGCCCAGCATTTCTGATAAGCCCCTCAAAGGGGTAAGGCAAAAGACATGTGACACAAGATGCCCACAATAGAGACACAGAACACACAATAGACAAGTGACACAACACGCACCAGGACTGCTCTGCCATGCACACCTCAGCATTGCGATCAACAGCGAGACTTTGCCTTTACGTGGCCTAAGGGGCCCTCTCGTGGACATCCCCATCTCCAAAGCTAATTCAAAGATCCCTCCCACCAAGTCCTGACCCAGCACCCCACTCTCATCCCCCTCCCTGAGGTGTAGCCCTTGACTTAGCTCTCAGATATCCAGGGATGCAAATCCTCATCAGGTGCAAAACAAGGCCACCTCATCATCTGGGAAGTTCCTGCCCTCAGAGGGCTGTTCTCTCTCAGTCTACTACAATAAAGAAAACCCAACATCAGTGCCTGAACTCAGCAGCACATCAGCCAAAACCCAACAATTCCACTACTCACCGGCTCCTGAGAACGCCCCGGTCCTTGGCTCATACTCTGTGGCCGCACTCCGAGGCCGACGTCACAGGGTATCCCTGGGTTAAGGGGAGACAAGGTGATGTGGCATTGCTGAAACTTGAGGGGACCCTCGCTCCTCCCTCCCTCCCCGACTCTCCACAACTCCTCAGCCATTGCCAAAGGCTGCCCAGATGGCACCTTCAAACAGAAAAGGTACAGGCTTCATCGCAGAGCCCTGTAATACTTCTGGAAGGCTCACAGGGACAGGCAGCTCAAGGGTGATAAACTGGCTCCATCAGCTGGTCCATGAGGGGGTTCAGCCCCTGTAGGCATAATACAAGTGGGCCACCTAAAACACACAAATGGATGCTCAGACAATGCATGCTTTGAGCTGCCCCAGAATTTGGCACCCGAGCAATAACTGGTTGCGTCCACTGGTCACTGCTTACCTCACTCACTTGACCTTGACTGCTGATATCCAGGTTTACTTCCTAAAAAAAAAGACAAAGAACAGCCCTGCAACATAACCAAAATGAAACACCACCCCTGAAAAGCTGAATGATGACCAACCTTCCCAGGGGAGAAGGGGCAAAACAAAATGGAAAGGCACATGCCCATGTAGTGTCCAAAAGGGTTGCATTGCCGAGATAGGTTCCACCTGAAAGTGCTCGACTGTGACCTCTTTCTGCAAGGGTGTCTGTCATGTTGGAGTAGCAATTTGAATGCTGCAGACCACCTGTAAAACACAAAAAAAAAAAAAATCAAAGGCTACTTATAGTTTCATCACTAATACAACAACTCCAGTAGCATCCAGTTCTGTGCTGGAATCAATACTCATCCAGCTCATGGTCCCCCCAGTGCCAATACCCTGCTGTGCCAAGTGCTTCGCATCTTCAAAATGAAAATCCCAACAGTGAGGTAAACATAGAGCCCAAAGTCAGGCCATAGCTTGGACTTCAGGCACCCACCCACCTCGCTGCTGTGCTCCTCTGGTCTCCTCCATTCATATCAGGTTTACATGCTCTCCCTCTGCAAAAGAATTATTTGTCAAAGTTACCCAGACAGACAGGGAAAGCTTAGCCTTTCCCAAGTTCTCATTCCTCAAAGCAAACTGCCTAGGATCCCACAGTAGTCGGCCTTAGGACAAACTACTATGAAACTGCAAGACACCACTGCACCACTCCCACATCTCCACTGAACACCACACAGACTGGCCACAGTCACTCCATCCAAGGCATGGCTCAGGTGGCTGAGCCAAGCAAAAGGCTCCCTATAAAGTCTCCTTTCTTCTCCACCTAACCCCCCCCCCCCAGGACTACTCTACAGAGCAGAGCAATTCCAGGCTAGACACAAACTCAAACAACACATTATACTACAAGCAGTGTGACATGAGGATGATAAAAAAAGCTCTCGACAAGAAGAACAATAGCAAGGACAGGGACGACGCCAAAAAAGATAACTGATAGTATGGCAATGGTGGATGAAAGAGGCTCTAAGAAGCAGAAGAAAAGACTGGAACAGTGACCTGTTCTAAGAACTGTCAGTCACAATGATCAAGATGGCTGTGAGAGACAAGGCCACATTTAGAATGCTCCCATATCCTGACAATCTTACAAGCTCCAGGACATTACAGCTCATGGCTGGAAAGGATGGATGGCAGTACAGCCGGGAACAAGGCCTCCAAAGAGATCCGACTCAGTGCTTTCAAGATGTGATTCCAAGATGTGGCCAAGCCCACTGGTAAAAGAACAAGTGATATTGGCATCCTACCAAGAAGTACAAAAGTTCAAGAAGCTAGAGATGATGGCCAATGCTTATGATGAGCCCCTTAAGGGTAAAAGGCAGAGAGATCTGATCCAAGGGAAGCCAAAGACACAGAACACACACCGGACAAGACAACACACACTGGAACTGCTCTGCGCTGCACACCCTACAGTTGCAGTCAAAAGTAGGGCTACTCCCTTTAGCTTACCTAAGAAGCCCCTTGGAGAGCATCCCTTTCCCCTACACTACTTTTTAAATCTCTCCCAGGAATTTCCAACCCACTATCCTGCTATCATCCCTTCTCCGGGCCCCAGCCCCCAACTTAGCTTTCAGATGACCAGGGATGAGAATCCACACTGGATGCAAAGGAGTCCACCTCAGCCATCTCCAAAGGCACTGGGATCACCAGGTTGGCCTCTTAGTCAGCTATGACAAAGAAAACCAAAATCAATGCACCAGTGTAGTGGCATAGAAGCCCAATCTTAACAAGTCAGCTACTAACTGGGACCCTGCTCCCGCTCCCACTCATACTTACAGTCCTTAACTTACCTATCAGAAGCCTCCATCTCCAATGTCATCTCTGACCCAGGGTAGCTCCCTCTTGCAGCACAATGAACCTGCTGAAACATTTGGAGTGTAATACTGACACAATCTGGAATTTCAGGAAATCGCAGTGCTTCTAAGAAAAACAAGGCAAAGAAAAAAAAAAATACAAAAAGCACCAAGCACCTTAACAACCTTGAACACTTGATCCAAAAATCATGAACTATGCACTCAATGCTATCTTCTTCACAGTGTCTTCAAAGCCTCTATTGCTTTAGATGCCAAAAGCACCTGCTGAAAGAAAGATGAGAAAACCTGAATGACCCCCCCCCCCCCCCCCATGGAAATAAAAAGACACCCTCACCCCCACTAACCCCACAGAAAGAATAGGCCGCTTTTCACCCAGGGCTGGGGTTAATATACCCCTGGCCGGGCCCGCCTCTCGTTCCCACAATGCCCGGGAAAAGGGAGGAGGCAATTTTACCAGAAGGGATAAAAGCACTGGGAGGAGCTGCAGCTGTTTGGCTGCTCTGCCTTAAATTCCAGGTGAGTAAAGGGCTCTGTAGATGCCTTCTGTTTTACTACAGCTGCATCCACTGAAAGGGTAAAAAAGCTTCTTGTTTTGGCAGCGTAGACACATGAGTTGCATGATTCCTTGTTAAGTTCTGTAATTGTTCATTGGTGGCTATTGAGTCACAGGACTATGGAGGGTGGAGAAGAATAGTAATAATATACATGGTGTAACTCCTGTTGGGGTCTCTAATTAGGGATGTATTCATTATAAATAAAACTGAAAAAATAATGGGCTCTCTGGTAGCAGGAAGGTTTTGTGAGTGCTGGGCTTGCTCCCTTGTGAGAGATTAGGTGCCAGTACCCAGCTAGAAGTGCCCTGAAGTACAGATTTAAATTCTTAAAATGCTGAAAAAGGGGGAGCTTCCTTCAATTGGACCCCTTAAAATGAGAGACTAGGGAGTGTTTGTCTCTACTTAAATAGATGCCATAGCAATAAATGGGTTCTCTCCTCTGAATCCCCTAAAATACTGGAAAAAGAGGGGTTTTCCTTGCTTCAGGTCTCTCCAGTGATGGAAAAAGGGGGATTTCTCCCTCAATTCAAACCCTTATAAAGGAGGGACAACCGGGCTTTCCCCTCAATTTAAACCTTGGGATGATGAAAATGGGGGAGTTATGCTCAATTTCAATCAATAAAATAGCTTTGTCGAGGTTTTCCCCTTCTATTTAAACTGGAGAATAATGGAAAATGGGGATTCCCTGTCAAGTGATACCCCTAAGAGCATGGAAAAGGCAGGGTTTTCTTCAACTGATGCCCTTAAAATTGCAGAGGAAGGGGATTCCCCCTCAATTTCAACACAGACAATTATGGAAAAGGAAGTTTTTTTCCCTCCGTTTAAATCCCTTTTCTCCTCATAACCCCCCTTTTTGGGGGGGGGGGCACTGGGGAAGGGCTGCCAAGATGAAAGGGGAAAGTGGAATGTTTCCCTGGGACCCCACATGCTGCCTTGCCTGCTCAGGTGCTGCCCCTTGGCACGAGGGGTTTTCCCTGGGCATTTTCTGGGAGCAGTGCTCTGTGCCCAGGTACCTCCGGCTGCTCCCCAGCTCCTGCCGGATGCTCTGACCATTGTCCCTGGAGGGACACTGGGGATGCCCCCATTGCCCCTCTGGACCAGCAGCTCCCTGCACAGCTGTGCCCGGGGAACCCTCGGAGAGCGGCCTCTGGCAGGAGCCGCCCCCTCCTCATCCTGGCCGCTCACACCTGGGGCTGCTGCGGGCTGTGGGGTCAGCGGCGTCGGGGGCGGGCGGGAGGCGCGTGGGCGCCGGCCAGCAGGCATCGGCGGGGACACCTCCGTGCCGCGCGCGCCGCGCCTCTCCCACGAGAGGTCCCCGCGCCCCGCGGTGCCGTGCCGGGCTCTCGTTCCCCCCCCCCCCGCGCCCCCGCCGCCCCCCGCTCCCTCCGGCCCGGGGAGCTGCAGGAAAACGCAAAAGCATCGAGGAAGAGCGGGCACCGGAGCTGCCCGAGCCATCGGCTTGCCCGAAGGGCGGCGGTTGCCCGCAGCCGGGAGCAGCCACCAAGGATGGAGCTGCTGTTTGCCGGGAGGTGAGAGCTGGGGGCAGCCGGAGCCGGAGGCAGGCTTTCCCCGGCAGGAGGGGCCGGGAGGATTTCAGCTCGCAGCGGCTCTCGGTGGGTGCTGGATGGAGCCCGGGCTGAGCCAGGTGGCCGGTGCGGGTGCTGTTCCTGTCCCCAGGCGCCGATGAAATGGCAGCTCGGAGCAGCCTCATGTGTCTGTGTGGAAGCAGCTCCGATGCTGGCAGCCAAATCAAATCAAATTGCTGTCAGATTTGTATTAAATGTGGTGTTTAAATCTGGAACTGCTCAGCTCCCCAGGTGGGAAAGTGCTTGGAGTAGCCAAGCTGAGCCGTTGTTGAGAATTCCAAGCATTGTGTCTTTACTCTCCTTAATACAGCGTTTAAATAATTGATACTTGATGGAGACAGTATCAGGGGGATTTGTTAGAGGGGCAGGGATGTTTTTTCACCTTGCAGTGTGTTGGGATAGTCAAGACTCCTTATGTCAAAATTAATTGATCTTCCTTCTTTTCCTTTTTTTTCCTTTCTAGGTTGTGGCTGAGTGGGAAGAATATTTCGGATTAAGAAATGAAATACACGAGGGAAGCTTCGTGTTCCCGTGGAGATGCTTTAGGCGCGTGCAGCTTCTGAGCTGCACCGAAACTTGAGGCTGCCACAGAAGCTTCCTGGTAAGCCTGAGTGGGTTTACTGCATGGGGGTTCCAGTCACTGCTGGACATACTCTGAAGTCCTGGGAAAACATGGAACAATAGCTCTGAGTGGAAAAAATATATGCTCAGCATTCTCTAGGGAAAATTATAGTTGGCCTGTAAGTGTACCCCCACGTCTGCATTGGTTAAAAAGTCAGTCCCACACACTTTCCTGGCTGGTGTGAAGTTGTATAGTTCATCAGATCTGATCCAGTGTGTAAAGAAATGTTTACTGTGGACTTTCAGGAGATTATCAGCAGTCCTGGGAGGCTGCTGAACTTGATCTCCCTGGATTGACAGAATGAATCCACATAGGATGCAGAGCAGGATGTGGTTTCTCAAACAGAATAGTGACATTCTCGAAGGAGGCTACAAGCAAAGGGAATCTTAATTTTAGTTATTGAACACAGAAACATTTATATCTGCTTATGCAACTCTTAGAAGGGAAGAAGAACATGGCCATTCTGTGCAGTCCTTTGTGGAAGTGTACTGGCTCAAATTGTCTTTCAAACAGCCAAGTGGCACCGGGTGTCACCTGGAAAAATTAAGTACTGGGGACACTTTACACTCATAAATGGCCTGACCTTGTGTACATGGAAATCAAGGGACTTCTGTAATGTTAGAATGGGTCTCAAATGATGGGTTTTTGCAGATTAGCAATCTATCCAAGGAATGATATCATAAAATTTTGTCTAGCAAAACCTGCTGCCAACATTTAAAAATATCTACCAAATGCTATTCCCGTTAAAACAGTCTTGTTAAAATTGTCTGTTCCAAACAGAACAAGATTTTACTGTTCTTGGTGATGTCGTTTTCCTCCTCAGATTTCTGTGAAAGCATGTGTTTCACAAGGCATATCAAAGTTGTCTCATGGGCAAAAACATGTAAACATCAAGCGTGTCATTTTCTTGAAATCCCCTGTAAAATGGCTCGCCACGCTGCCTTAACCATTCAGAAGCATAAGAGGAAAAAAGGAATTTGCAGGCACTCCAAGGCTGGGTCTGTGGGAGATCTGAGATGAGCCTGTGGCTCTGCAGTCACCCATCAAGAAGTCACCCAAATGTGCTTTTTATCTTGCAGTTTCCACATTTGGGAGGCAACTACTGCGTAAAGGATCTGGGTTCTGCTAATGAAAAATATATCACAAGGTCCGTGTGTGGCTGGGTTGGTTCCATAGTTCCAGCCATACCTGCTGTTGTGATACATAATCCCAGTTCATACTCCTGGGAAGAGTTTCCTGCAGCAGTGCAGGTGGGAAGTTTCTCTCTTGCACTGGCTCCACATTGAGCTCTTTCTTCTTAATGCAGCCAGTGCACTGAAGGAGAACAAGCTCGCTTCTTCCTTGCCTGGTTGTTCAGGGTGAATCATTAACCAAGCACTTGAGTGACAAACCAAAATTGTTTGTTGAGTGCCTTCTGCAGTCTGCACGGACAGTTTGCCTTCTGCAGGAGGTACGGTTTTCTTCTCTCACGGAATGAAAGCGCCACAGACCCCCTCTGCTCGCCGCTGTGCTTTAACCAGACCTGAAGTATGTACATAATAATACATAGATCTATATCTATCTACGTACATATATGTACTGAAGTATATAATCTATCTATCTATAGAACTTCTTTATATGTATAGAAGTTCTGTGTTGCTCCTGCTTTATGCATGAGGAAAGGGCATACATATAATGAAGAAAGAAGTTAACTTTTCCTTGTACTCTTCCTTTGTAGCCTGTTGAGGCTTTTGGTGAGAGGAATTATATCTTTTTCCTAGCAGCACTTAATGAACTGAAATCATTCTCCAGGATGATGATGACATGCCAGTTCTCGGTATATGGATATGAGTCCTGAGATCCCACACACGGATACACAGAAGGACTGCATAATGTGCTGAAGATGGGGAGAAGGTATGCTTGGGTGAAAGGTGGGACTGTTTCTTCTAATGGCTGCTTACATCCAACAGCAAATACTGATTTCTCCCTTTTTAATGCAAGAGCATTTATCTGCCAGTGTTCAAACTGCATTTCCATGACATAAGAAGAGTTGTCTGGATAATTAACTAATACAGTTAAAACACATCAGTTTGAGCAGATGTTCTTGTCTGTGCTTTTAACGTGAATGGCCTTGATTTTGCAGCAAAGTCCGAGAGATGGCACCTGAATGCAAGGGTTTGGGTTTGTGAAGCTTTGCAGAATGATGGCCTATATTTATATTTCTTTCAGAAACTCCCCATAAGCTGCACACAAACCTCGTTTAGAGAGTTTTACTGAGACAGCAGATTCAAGCCTTCGTTATTAGGGGACGTCTGCAATGCCGTTGTCTGCTTGACATTAATTCTTCCAGCTGTGCATCGATGTATTGTAATGGCCCTGGGTTTTTTGGTCGCAGTTTGTTTCCTGCAGTGCCCTCGTGCCTGCGCAGCACTCGTGATGCTGACGTTGACCCTGGGCTGTGTGGCAGATGGGGCTGTCCCGTATCCGAAAGTTACGGGAATGTATGTAGGCGTCAGATGGAATGCTGGTCTCTCCGCTCACCCTTGGCTCTGTAATTTCGTCATCCAGCCATGGAGGACCTGTGCAGCCGTAACTGGCCAAGGCAGTGGGTGAGCACAAGCTGCAGCTCTGCAGGAGATCAGGGACCTCTTGCCCACAGCAGAAACAGCAAGTAACTGCAGTTCTCAGAACTCGTTACCGTGCCCTTAACTGCAGTATTTCCCTGCTCTGTAATCTGGCCAAAGGTAGGTAGGTTTTGATAGGGATAGACACATTTCTACCACAAAGGTCACCTCTCTGCCAGATTTCAAAATTTCCCTTCCGAAGCTAGAGATCCTCATATAAAAGGTTGCCTGAATTTAGGTAGCGTGTGCCAAGCAGTATATTTTTCCTTTAATAATATTCCTGGAAATAGCGGAACTGTTTTGGCTAAAGCAGATGCTGAACTGTTCAGAATGAAATTCTCAGAGCTGAAATCTGGCGAAGCAGAGTAACGTGCCCTTTTGTTAACCCTGGGGAAGGCTGAGCACTGTGGCAGCAGGGAGGGGAGGTGGCACTGCTGGTCGGCAAACCAAGGAAACCAAGGAGCGCTGCTTTTAGCAAACTGCCAGCTTGAAGCCAGTGAGGAACATCCTTGGGCTCCTGCACTCTGTGTTTTTATGTTCACCTTAAATAATGAACAGAGAAACCCAGAGGCACCAGTGCTGCTTCCAGCTACCTTGAACTGCTTAAATAGGTAGTTTTAATCACCCAGGCTCCGTTCTCTCCACCTGTATTGCTCCTGGGCTTAAGGCTGGATGTATCTATGGAATCTCTAGTTATGTATTGGAGTTTGGCCTGAAGTAATTTGTGTTGCCGACTTGGTACTCTTTCCCCACCCTGGAAGTCTATCTGCAGAACCCCTCTGTGCCAGGCAAGAGAGTCCCCCATAGATGTTTCACTATACAGTTACATCTTTTGGGTTAGAGCCTTACAGGGCTATCATGTGAATGAGGACAAAGCTCTGTTTTTCTTCTTTGCTCTCTGCCCTGTCTTCTTTCTCTGTATTTTAGGACCCAAGTAACAGGGACATATAGCTCCTGTTCTGCTTCCTGGTTGTGTCACTGAAACTGCAGGAAAAACAAAAAGCCCTCCAACAACATTTTTAATGTTAGAGAGTCAAGGCACTACTTTCTTCTCTGGCCAGGATGTACCACAGAAATCATCTCATCCGCACATAGCCCGGGTGTGCGGAGAATCATTCCATGACACATGATCTTTACTAGAATTTTCAGATCTTTTTTGCAGTCAAAACTCATAGAAACGAATTGGGTCAGTGTTCATTGGTCTCAAGTTGTGTAGTTCCTAGTATCTGCTCTCCTATTAGATCCGGATTTCTTCGCTTCTGATGTTAATTAGATCTTCATTGCTTGAATTTCTTATCAGTCTTTGCCGGAGGCAGAGTCTGGGGTAGATGTTCCTAGATGGCCGCTGACGTTCTGTTGGTTCTGTTGATGTTCCATCGATGGCTTTATCTTGTTGGGGCTACTCCCAGTCTGTTGAAATGCTAAGCCCATCAGGCCTCACCTAGAGAAACAATGCCCTGGAAAGAAGCTTCAGTTCCCTTCCCCTGGGGCAAAGATGAGCAAACCTGGCTAAAGTCATAGATAAAAGATTTTTAAACTGGTATGTTTTCCAACAATTGTATATAATGCTTTATTACATAAACGGGCTGGGAAAAGCTCTGGTACCCCTGACCAAGCTGGTTTTGTCTCAGACAGTGCTGTTATTTTGGGGCTAGACATGAAGCTGCTGTCTCTGGACTTGAAAATGAATATAGGAATGACTGAACAAACAAACGTTGTACACTCTTAAAAAATTGTGTGCCCATTGACCAAGCTGGATTACCATGCTCTTTCCAAATTCTTGCCGTGCAAGTTCTTCCATGCCCTCACTTGCAACTCAAACTTTTTTTTGTTTTGTTTTGTTTTAAATGATACTGGTACCAGAGCACGGGCACAGCACTTCTATGAGCTGCAGAGCTGTGAATATCTCTTTTTATGGATACAGTGTGTGCATGCTGTGGCTTTGGGCACAGGGTATGTCAGTGCTAGTGCGAGACTGATAATAGCCTCTAAAGATCGTTTGAGAAGTTGCTTACCTTTCCCCAGGGAACAGGACACGTCTTTGTATTTCCACCTTCAGATACACAACCCACTTGTGGGCTTGACTGCATAGCAAATAGTGTGAGAGTCATCCTTGCTTATGTGTATTTTTTTTTTCCCCCCTCTCCTTTATGTTTTGCTTTGCCCTCTCGTTTGCTTTCTGCCTGTTTTCTCTGAGGCTAGTGATTTCTTGGCAAGTTATTGTTCATAATCAAAGAAAGGTAGTGGGCAAGCAGCAACTGCTGTCTCAGGTAGCCCAAGCTGACCCTGCCACTGCTTTGGCAGGAGAAAGAAGCTTCTTTGGGAGGAGCACAGCTGTCCTGGGCTTTGTGCACACAAGGGCTGCTCAGAGCAGCCCCTTGACCCCATGCTGGCTCTGTGAGCTCTGCCACTGACTGGTAACAGTGATGGCAGTTTGTGTTGAGGCTTTGTTCTCTGCTCCCCAGAGAGAAACATTCAACTGCAGAGTGACTAAGTGGCTTTTCAAAGGCTACATGATGATTCAGTGAATGAACAACAACCCCCAGCAGCTCCAGGCCCCCTTCTCTCTGCAGAACAATGCCTTTCTCCCTGTATGAAGATGCGCACGTAGGATAGGTTGCATACAGAGTTATGTATTTCAAAAGAAATTTGAATATTAATCTTTATATTGTAGTGATGCCACTGTCCTCTAGGCTCTGTAAATAGCAGCACCACAACAATGTGAATGATTCCTTTTATGCAAAACCCTGGCCAGTGAAATAGCTTGTCAATACGAAATAAAATTGCTGCACAAAGGTTTGACAGCTACCTTCATTATATATGTCAATCAAAAGATCCTAAAAGCTTTATTGTCCCTGTACAGAGTCTGAACAATATGCTAGCCCAATATGCCTCAAAGCTATGTTCCCTCTACTCCTTTCATTTAAAAAATAGCCACCAATAACTTTTGACAAAGAGTCTGAGAAAACTGCATGAGCAGCAAGGAAATCTTAGATTTTCTTGGGGATCTGTGGGCTGGAGCCTTCCACTCACTGGGCTCTGTCACATGTCACGGTAGATGAGATCTGGTCAGAAACACGGAGCCCTAAAATTACTCTACAAAACCCAGGCTGGCTGGGGTCGTGGGGAGGGCATGGGGAATTAGGGAGGAAAACTTATACTGAATATGAACTACTTAAATAATTTTGGGTTAAGGCTTTTTGTTGCTTTCCCAGGTATGGGACATTCAAGCTCCTCTGTCGCAGGTCTCCCCCAGGTTAGGCTGGGCCTGTCTTGATGAGCTCTTGCTCTCATCAGAGCCCACCCTACAGCTTGGGAGTGTGAGGAGTGCGTATTTCGGCTGGATTCCCTTTTTCCATGGCGCTCGGTCCTGCGAAGCCCAGCTGTCACTTAGGGCTCGAGGTGCTGTAAGCGGGGCCGGGGTCGGGCGGGAGCGGGGCTGTGTCCCGGGAGGCGGGTCCGGCGGCCGGTGCTCCCGCACGGGCGGTGGGGCCCAGGCCGGGCCCTGCCGGGAGCGAGGGCCCGGCAGCCGCAGCGCTGCGAGCCCAGCGCGGCCCCGCGGCCGCGAGAGGGAGCGGCCGGCGCGCCCCGCTCCTGCCCGGCCCTCACACAGGCCGCCGGAGCCTCCCCGGGAGGGACGGACCCCGCGCCTTCGCTCGGCCCTGCTGAGGCCGCATCTGGAGTGCTGTGTGCAGTTCTGGGCTCCTCAGGACAGGAGAGACATGGAGCCTCTGGAGAGGGTCCAGCTTAGAGTGACAAAGATGATTAAGGAGAATCTCATGTGTGAGGAAAGGCAGAGGGTGCTGGCCCTGGTCAGCCTCGAGAAGAGACGACAGAGAGGGAACCTCATCAAAGTCTATCAGTATCTGAAGGGAGAGTGCCAAGAGGATGGAGCCAGGCTCTGGTTGGGTTTTGCCCAACGATAGTACAAAAGGCAGCGGGCAGAAACTGATGTACACGAGCAAGAACTTTACTGTGTGGATGCCCAAGCACTGGAACAGATTGCCTAGAGAAGTTGTGGAGTCTCCCTCTTTGGAGGTATTCAGAAGGTATCTGGACACAATCCTCAATAAGCTGCTTTGGGGGACCCTTGCATGTCTGGGAACTAGGTGACCTCCAGTGGTCCCTTTCCAATCTTTAACCATTCTGTGAAAGTGTGACATTGTAATCTTGTGCCATGACAGAGCAGACTAAATCTGGTTTATGAGGGTGTCCTAGCTTCTAAGTCTTTGTTCTGGGCTGTAGCTTAAATTAAGTTTCACAATTCAAAATATCCTGGAGGTTGGTTGTTTCCTCTAAGCCCTCAGCTTGGTTCTTAGCATGTGCTGGTGCGTGGCTTTGCTCTCAGACCTGGTCATGGGCAGTGCAGCAGCAGTACCTCAGGAGGTTACTTCCTGCATGCGTATCTGCCTGTGCCTTTCTGACAGCTGCTTTTGGGATGAGCT
This sequence comes from Coloeus monedula, assembly GCF_965178545.1. Taxonomy (NCBI): domain Eukaryota; kingdom Metazoa; phylum Chordata; class Aves; order Passeriformes; family Corvidae; genus Coloeus; species Coloeus monedula. The sequence goes on along the minus strand of NW_028120777.1, from coordinate 26,856 downwards.
GCTGCTCTTGGCCTGTGCTAAAGGGCTGACCTAAAAGTGTAAAGAATAGCCTTGCTCTTGTGTTTGGGAGCGAACCATGGGGATGCTCTGTGAGGATGCATGCAGAGGAGATACTGCAACAGGACTGCTGATCACGCCAACTAGTGCTGGTGAAGAAACTGGTAAAATGGAAACTTTTAAAGAATTGAGGTGTTAATTCATGTGCTGAGAAAGCTGTGCTGCCCACTTACCATCCCAAAAACTGTGTGACGTTTCCCTGAGGTGCACTGCTTGCTGCTGCATCATGGCCGTGTCTTTGATCACAGGCAAAATTAAGCATGCTTTTGTCATCAGTAGACTCCACAAGTAGTTTCAAGATATATGGGAGTAAAAAGACATAGACTGACACTTCTCACAGTGTTGAAGTTTACATGGTGTGGTGTGTTCTCTCCCCATGCAGCATTGCCCTCCTGTACAGAGCCCTTTTATTCATGTTTTAAAGAATTACCACTGTTGTGGCAATGGCATAGAAGTTGTTTCGGTGCAATTTGTGGCGAGCACCAAATATTGTGCAACAGAATGTCTGTTATCTGTGACAACAGCTGCCTTTCATAACTACCTTTGATTTCAGGTGTGCAAGACTGGACTAAGCTGAACGTAGGTGGTGCTGACAGGATGCAAAAGGCTTTCTGTAAGCAGAGTGGGCTGTGCTTTTCTCGCTAGTCCACCTCTGGCCAAGGACGTACTTTGTAGTGTGTGGGTGCAATGGTCAGGACACTGCAAACACTTTTGCTCCTGTGGTAAGGCTAGGAGCTTGGTGTTGTACATGGAAAAAAAAGCCTACACAAGTCTGAAGCTTCTGCTGTGAGCACCACTGCTTCATCTTGTTATTCTGGCCCTAAAGGAAACCCTCCTGAAGGAATGCTGTACCCAGCCCCTCTGTTTCTGTGAACAGGAGGTAGCGGTGGCTTCCCAGGGGGAATAAACCAGGCTTTGGTGCTTGCCTGTCTTACTTCTCTGCCTTGTGGGAAAATGTTACGAATCCCTCTGTTTGGGTGATTGCTCACGCTTCTGCACCCTCAGACTTCATCTGTCAACTTTTAGCAGTTTATTATGCACTGATGCTGGGATGGCTCTTGCCAGCTAGGAACTGTTTTCCAGTGTCACTCCCTTGTAGTTGGCATGTGGAACTGCTGTGGCATTTTCTCGATGTTTAATGTGACCTAATTGTGTACTTCCACTGTCTGGGAGGATCAGCTCTCCTGGTGTGACAGTTGCCATAAAATCAGCGGTGCGTCGCTGGCATTTGCAGCTGGGTGCAAGGCACAAGTTCCTTGATTTTGCTGCATCAGCCCAGTGAAACATTGCGGGGCTGTGTGTGCAGCCAACTGCCTTTTGTTACGCCTGGTAACAGCTTGGCAATATTAAAGAAAATGTAACCTCCAGCTGTTTAATTTGCTCTAGGGAAATAAAAAGGCTTCCTAATAATCTTCATATTTACTTGGCACGTTTGGTTTGAAAGCAGATGGGTTGATTTACGAGATAAATGACAAAGCAAGAGAAGAAGAAGTGTGTCAGTGGCTTTACCATTAGAGAGGAAGGCATTTCTGATATGTGGTTAATCACGATGAACCGTTCTAGGTTTTGTTTTTTTTTTTTTTTTTTTGCAAGTCAGCTTCTTGGACCTTCTGCCCGCCAGCTTGCTCAGCCAACTAATTCCCTCCGTGCCCATTGTCACCTCCCCCTATGACCTACAGGTAGGGGAAGGTGCAGAGCTGTAATGAAGGAGAGGGGCTGAGGTGGCCATTCCTTCTCAGTTGTGCCTTCTTTGCCCACTCCAAACTTGTGCAGGAGCCTCCCCGTTGCAGCACTCACCCCCTCCCTGTGGCCAGACCAGTAAGTGCCTATGTCCTTTTGGATGGGCTGGGAAAGGGTCCTTCCTGAGGCACTGCTGCTTGAGGCACTGAGCAGAGCTAGGTTCTCCAAGCAGGCTGGTGCTGAGGCTGTGCCCTCCCTGCCAGAGCCATGCACCCGTCTGCCCTGGCAGGCAGCTGGCAAGTTGTGAAATATGGTTCAGCACTTTTTTTTTTTAATATTAAATTGTGCAGCTGTCTTGGAAAGGATTAGAAATCAGTTCTGGAAAAGACTACAGTAGATTTTAGTGAAGAATTCTGCTGTGTCCTTGATTATTTATAAGCATCAGGATGTAAGGACACCATGTTAACCCTTCAGCAGCGAGGAAGATTACAAATAATCTAATAAATGACATTCGCAAATTTTCAGATGGAGTAGGTTTAGTTGCAAGTTCTGCGACTTAGAAGTGAGGAAATATCAGAAATAAGGTTTCTGCTTATTATTTTGTATGTCAGATAGCGTGTTTGGTGAGGCAACTGGGTTAGATGAACACTGTATGTCCCCTTCAACTGAAAGACACTATTCTACATTTCTGGTGGCACAGGCCTCTCCTAAGTGGTCCCAGATTTGCTTACCACCCCTGCCCTGGTTGCTCTCACCACCTTTCACTAGCGGGTTTTGCTCAGGGGATGAATCAGGGGCAGGTTCATGCCCACAAGGCTCCTGCTCTATGGCCCCAGGGCCAGGCAAGGCTGCAGGAGCACTGTGGAGGGGTTACTGGTTTTGGCAGCTGAATGGTGTCAGGAAAAGCAGCTTCCCTCCCTGCCACGTGTTTCCAGAGGGCTGCTGAATAAGTCAGGGAAGCCAAAGCAAGGCTCCTTTCTGGGCTCAGAAACCTCTGTGCTAGAAGAACCCGTCCCTGCCAGCTAGGGCCCCCCTTGTCCTGCCCATGGTGTGGGTAAGTCACAGGCTCCTCTTCTCTGTGCTGGGATGAACTGCCATGGGAATGCCATTGCCAGCAGCCTGGTGTGCTGGAAAAAGGGAGAAGGGAAGAGGGAATGTGGTGCCAGAGCTGCGTGCCATCGGGTTGCGTTTCCCTCTGAGGACAGAGGGTGTCTGGGCCGAGGTGAGATTGCTGGGAGTGCTTGGATGAGCTGTGCAGGAGACAGGGAGCTCGGGATTGCAGCTGCTGCTGGAACCATTGCCTTAGGTCTGCTTAGTCAGTGTCTGTGTGAAGCGGGACTTGTGCTGGAGAGGTGCTGTCGGGAACAAAGGACGGAGTAAATCCTCTCCGGGGATGTGCAGGGAGGGACTGAGTTGCAGGGAAGGAGAGTATTTCTAAGCCGTATCAATATTTCCCTGAACCTGGGGCTGGAGCAGTGAGGGGGGTGCTTGGGTTTGGCCTGGGCCTGTCAGGAAGAGCCATAAACGAGCCAGCCGAGGCCCTGAACCCTCCCTGGATGTTTGAAACGCTTCCACAGAAAGCCAAGGCAGTCATGATTGCAGAGGACAAATTGTAGGCGACTGCTGACGATCTGTGGGGAATTTCCTGTGGAATTACCAGTCAGAGAGTGCATGCAAGCAGAGCACATCTTTTGGCTTTTTCCGGTCTGTCACCTCCTGTCTGGCTCTAGAGAGTTTTGTGCGCTCCCGTTCAGGAGGCAGCGTGTTTTCAGCTGGAAATTTGGGGTGGTTTTGTTTCCTCAGGGTCTGGGGTCTTTCCTGAGAGAATCAGCCCTCCCATAAATTCCCCGGGTCGTTCCACACAGCTGCTTTGGCCGTGGCTCAGAGAGAGAGAAGGGAAATGACTTTTTAGGGTGTTGAAATTTCTCCAGGCAGGAGTGGGAGGTCGTCTTGCCCCTCCCCAGAGCCCTGCAGGCGCATGGGAGTAGCTCAGTGCCGGCGCAGCTCTCTGAGCAATAACAACGCTTGGGAGGTTCGGGTGTTGATAGCAGCTCTCCTGTCTCCTGGGGCCCAAGGTTCGGTCTCACGGTCCCGGACCGGTGAGGGAGAGAAGGAACTTGTGCTATTCCTGGAAAAGCTTCTGTTATTCCTTGTGCAGCCTTTTAATTCTGTGTTCTGATGGACTGTCTGCTGTCTTTCTAACAGGACTTGTCAGAGATTCAGATTTAGGAATTGAATTTGGGTCCGTTCACTTGAGGATCTTGCCAAGCCTGAAGGCCTGGGGCGATGACTGCTCTCAGCGAGGGCTCTTTATGAATCCTCTGTCAGATTTCCCTCAGTGCTGGGCAGAAAAGGCGAGGGTTTGGATCAGGAATTCTGCAAGCAGGGCCTGTGTGACCGTTGGCTTCTTGTGTGTGTGTGTGCATCAGTGAGCCAAAATCAAGAGCGAAGGTTGGTTTGGTTTTACGAACTTAGAGTAACTTTAAAAAAAAGTAATCAACTTTTTCTTCTTTTTTAATGTAGGTGCTGGAATTGCCTGTCTGGATGTGTGCTGAGCTCTTGCTGCTGTGGACTGTGCAGCCTTAATTGCTGCAGGTTCCTGTTCTTCTCACCAGCTCAAAGTACACGTGGGGTTTTTTCCCCTTCTATATAGAGCTGTTGAGTTTGGTGATTTTCCTGAATTGAGGATATTGAAGGTCGAGAAGGAAGATTTGTCTCTTCTTGTGCTTTTCTGTTGTTATTTCTAGCACCTGCTCACCATCTGGACATGGTTGGAATACTGGAAACATAAAAGTTTTTAGATTCAGTACTTTATGCAAACCCAGGTTTTTTATCTTTTTTTTTTTTTGAAAGGTCTCCATTTGTCTGGGCACTGTTCCTGGTAGTTTGATGTAGAAAAGGTCACGTGAACAGCAGGGAGCAGTGAGCACTTGGAAGGGGGGGTGCAGGTATTTCATCCAGGGTGGGGCAGTGAATGTGGCCTAGGAACAGCTCTCTGGTCAAGTGAGCAGCAGAGGAACTGAAGGATGCTCTTCCCCAGCAGAGCTGCTGCTTTGTGCTCTGGGCCAGCGCTGCCGCTGCTGGGCTTCCTCGGGGAAAACAGCTCCTTTAGGATTTGCTTTGCTGCAAAGGTTTCCCTGAGCTGGGTGTCTGCAAGAGGCATCGGGATACCAGTGTCAGGAGTTTTCCATGGTTTCCAGGCTGTTGTACACAGCACGTTCCAGGCAATTTGCGAGCGTGAGGCAGAGCAAAATGGGTGCAATTGGACTCTGCAAATGCAGTTCAGGCAGACGTTGATCTTTTAACTTTTCCATGGCAGGTGCGAATTCTTGGGCATTTGTGAGTCTGCCTTGACGTGCAGGGATTGAAGGTTTTAGGTCTGGAATTGTTTGCTCAGCTTGCTCCAAGGCATGGTTTACTTTTGGAAGTGCCACACGCCTCCCAGGACCAAGGAGCTGCTGGCTGGGTGCCTGGGAACTGGGAGCCACTGGGAGGGCTGGGGGTGACACCTGGAGATGGGCTGGGGAAGCCTCAACTGGGATATTTTCCCCCCTGATGTTGGGTACCGAGGCACTAGGAAAATCCAGGTGTTGGGGAAGATGAAACAGGAAAGCCTTATAAATATGATTGCCTGACAAAAGATTTTGGGAATATGAAAACTATAAGCGACATCGAAATGAAAGCCACCTTTTGAAATACCAAGTCTTAGTTACTGAACAACTGGAAAACAATGGTATGGCTGACTGAAGGTAATCCCCTCTTGATTGAACAATACCCTCTGCTTGCAGGCAGGTCCAAGGGTCAGAGCAGACTCTACTAGCTCAGCAGAAGGGGTCCAAAGAGTAGTTTTTAGAAGTTAAGATGTAACACTCTATGGTAATATAAGAACTCTTATAGGCTGTATGTAAATGCTATAGGATTTGTATCTTGTATTAGATTGGTTAGTGACAATTAGAATATTCAGTACAGAAGATGATTTATTGTATTGTAACCAGGACTTCAGACACTCTTACTATACTCTACACACATTCTCTCTCACTACTTCTTCACCTTCATTCCTCTCTCTCCCTCTCTTTACTTACCCGCTTACTCTCTTGCTCTCTTGGGCCTGCTCAGAGCTGCCAGCTGCAGCTCTAAGCAGTGCCCCTGTACCCACGCCCTTTGCAATAAACCGCGTGTTCCAAGATCTGACTGCAGAGATCTCTCGTCACCGTCCTGACCGTCCGAACCCGCACCGAGCACCCCCCAGGCAAAGCTCCCACATCCAGGACTCCAGGATGTTTGAGTGTATCTCAAGGTACACCTGGACCTTTGCCCTGTGGTGCTCTTGAGTTTCTGTTGACTTGCCTGAATTGAGGCTACTGAGGACGGTGGAAGATAATTTGTCTTGTTTTGTGCTTCTCTGTTGTGAGTTTTGCCTTTCAGGCTTTTCAGCTACTTTTTAAACTCAGAGTAAAAACAACCTGCTGCGCTGGCTGGGGATGTTTTCCCTCCTGGCTGGGTTTGTTTATCTGGGACCCGGCCGGTCTGTGAGGTGCCGTTCATCGCCAGGGTTTGGGTGCCGACCGTGCCGGAGATTTGTCAGGCGGGATGATTTTGGGGCTCCCGGGAACCGCGTTCCCATGGGGTGCTCTCAAGACGAGAGCGAGGGTGGGTTTGTGTGTCAGCTGAAGGAGGTGTGTGGTGGATGAATGTTTTGTTCTCCCTGTGCTGCTGTTGTTTTGGGTTTCCTGGAACAATAAAATGCAATGAATTTTCCAGAAATAGAACAATTGTTACATTGTACTGATAGGGGGTTGGCTTGTGTTGCTCTGTGTTGGTGTTTGCTGCTGCACTTGCACATATTGCTCTGTATGTCAATTGGACTTTGACCAGTGTGCATATGGATTGTATTTGTGCTTGTGTACATTGTTGTTTCCACTTGCTTTGCCGAAGTGTAAATAAAAAACCCTCGTTCAATCAAGTTGAATAAACCCTAATAAAGATACCCCCCTCCTCCCTTTTGGTTGCTTTCTTCCTTTGGTGTGGTTTAGTAATTTTTTTGCCGTATTTCTTGCTTTGCTACTCTGCTTTGCTTTACTTTTCAGTCTATTCCTCACTTGACTTTTTCTAACTCTTTATCTTTTTCTTGCTGTTTAACTGTTTCTGGATGTCTCTGTCACTCTATTTCTCAGTTTCTCTTTTTCTCTTCAACACTAATTCTCTTTTACACTCGATTTCTTTTTCTCTCAAACCCTATTCTTCTGTTTCTCTATTCCTTTTTCTCTCTATTTTTCTTTCTCTTTCTTTCTGACTCTTTCTTTCTCTCTGACTTTATTTCTCTCTTTCTGACTTTCTTTCTTTCTCTCTGACTTTGACTTTCTTTCTCTCTCTCTCTCTGACTTTGATTTTCGAACTACCTTTCTCACCTTCCCTCCTTTGTTCATTTTTACCTTTCTACCTTTGTTTGTTTCTGTAGCAGCTTGGAATAAAACAAGAGACCACTCTTTCTTCAGGCATGATCTGCCCCAGGCTTTGTGTTTCTATTTTGGGAAAGTTTTAAGAGTTTTGGGAATGGGCACAGGGAAAGACAAAACAGATCCATGCCCACAGACTGGTCAGGGCAGACTCTCTGCCCCTTCTGGGCCACTGACTCAAACATGAAACCCCCCAGCTTTCTGGGAGGTGAAGGAAGAACAGTCACACCTGGTGCTTCTACCTGTAGCCATTTGCCTGCTCTGCATCTTTCCCAGGAGAGCAGAAGGCCCTTAGCAAAGTGAAGATCAATGGAACAAGTTGCTCTTCCACACAGGGCTCTCGTTAAGGCTGGAATGGCTGCTGCCAGCCTCTGCACTTTCTGCCTCCCCAACTTCCTACCTTTGTTCATTTCTACCTTTCTATTTTTCTACCTTTGTTGCTTTCTACCTTTCTCAATTTCTAACTTGATACGTTTGTTTGTTTCTACCATTCAAACTTTCTATCTTTCCATCTTTCTTCATTTCCAACTTTCTGCATTTCTACCTTTGTGCATTTGTTCATTTCTACCCTTCTGACCTTCTGCCTTTCTACCTTTTTTGTTTCTACTTTTATGACTTTGTACCACCTAAGTTTTCTCTCTTTTTACCTTTGTTCATTTTTACTTTTGTTAGTTTCTAACTTTCTACATCTCTGACTTTCTCTCTTTGTTTGTTTCCAACTTTCTAGATTTGTCCCTTTCTGCCTTTGTTTGGAACTTTGAAACTTTATACCTTTGTTTTTCTCCCCATTTTTACCTTTCTAACTTTGTTTTGAACACTCTACATTTCTAACTTTGTGCCTTTCTAAATTTGTGTTTTACTTTCTGACTTTTACCTTTCTAACTTTGTTTCTAACCTTCTTGTTAGAGTGAAGGCTCCTCTGGCCTCAGGCCCAGAGGGAAGCCAAAGCACTAGGTTTGAATTAAAACCTTTGGACAAGCTGACATCCATGGAGCCACACCGAAGTGAAATAGAAATACAGATTTTTAACTTTTAGTAGAAATAGATGCTAAGTGCCTTAAACCTGAAAAAGCTGTAGCAGAGATCTTAAACACAGCTCTTGCTGCAGCAGTGTTACCTTTTCACAGAATTCTTTACTTTAGACAAAATCTAGATAGAATTACACTGTTCACATGTTTTAGATGGAGTGTTCACATAAACCATAAGAGCTGATAGAAACTGTATGTGCAAATCTGTGTAATACAGATGTAACACTTGTGTGAGGCTTACGAGTGTTAGAGCAGGATGGGTTAAGAAAACGAAAACTCGAATCGTGTGTTAATCTTATTGGTCAATTAACAAATAGAATCCACACTTCTGTAAGAAAAAAATAGAGTGTATGGAGCATATAGAAGAAGCTGGTTTTGCCTGTTGCTGCTGCTCGGCTTTATCATGTAACCCCATTCGAACTCTGCCTTCAAGACAGCTGTGAGACTGTGAAATAAAAAACTCAGCAGAACAGCAGCCTCCTCTGCTCTTTCACCCTGGTCCGAGAAGGAGGGGTACCCTGTCAAAGGCTCAACACCTTCTGCCTTTGTGACTTTGTTTCTAAATTTCTACCTTTCTAATTTTCTTTGTTTCTACTTTTTTTTGTTTCTTTGTTTTTAACTTTCAACCTTTCTCCCTTTAGAAATTTGTTTGTTTCTTGTATTTTACCTCTTTGATTGTTTCTAAATTTCTGCTGTTGTAACTTTGTTTCTAACTTTCTACTTTTTAAATTTCATTTGTTTTTAACTTTTTATCATTGCTCCCAGCGGGGGATGTGTGCAGAATACCAAAACGTGTTAAGTTCTTCTTTTATGCATCAATAGACAAATGCTACTGATTTAGATGTAAATTCATTTTGAAATGAGCCAGCCCTCCCTCTCTAATCTGTTGAATATAGGAGTACAAGAAGCTGAGAATAGAGATCAGCAAGTTTTGAAACCAACGAGCCGGCGTTTTTCTGTAGGAAGGAAAGCAGCAAGCGCCTGGCCCCAGGAGCCGAGACGCTCGGGCTGCAGGAGCTGCAGAGCGCCCGGAGCCGGCTTTTCCCTGTGCTCTGTGCCTGCCCCCGGGCTGAGCTGGGCGGCGCTGCTGCCGCCTGGTGGCGAGAGCGCGGCACTGCCGCCCCCGACACGGCGCCCCGGCGCTGCTGCCGCCCGGTGCCGGCTGAGCCGAGAGGGCGGCGGCCTCGGTGGCTGCCGAGCGTGGCAAGGAGCGGGAGCGAGCGGGGCCGGGTGTGTCAGCGGAGGGGAGGGGCGAAGGGCGGTTCGGAGCGCCAAGGGACACGGCCGTGCATGAGCGGGGCCACAGCTATGGAAAGGAGCGGGCGCCGTGCGGGGCGGTGACCGCGGGGAATGACAGCGCGGGGGGCGGCCCGGAGGGGCCGGTTTTGCCGGGCAGCAGAGGCGCGGTCGCAGCGCGACCCGGGCGGGAGGCACCGGGCGGGCACGGTCGGCATAGAGCCGCCCGCGTGTCGCTCTCAAGGAGGCGGCTCGGAAAGGAAGGCGCAGTTCCGCGCTCTCGGGACGGCGTTAAGTGACGTTTTTATTAGAATATGACAGTATTTATTTTATTTTATTATTTTATTATCTGCCAGGACCTTGCAGAGGGTGGTTTACACTTCCGCCACACTCAAGATGGCGGACGCACTAGGCCCCCTGCGAGAGGTGTCCCTGCCGATGCCTGCCGCCGGTCGCGGAGCCGTCGCCCGCCTCCGGCGCGGCTGACCCCGCCAGTCGTGTCCTCGCACCGGGAAGCACCGCGGAAAATCGCGCGGAAGGCGCGGGGCCGGCGTCGGAGTCCGGGCCGGATTCAGGCAGCCGACTAGACAGAAGCCCTTGTGAGGGGCGGCGGGGGCCCTAATTGTACCACACTAAAGATGGCGGCTCGACCGGAAGTGGCTTCTGCCAGCACCCAAGATGGCGGCGAAGGGCGGAAGTGTCGTCACTGCCACACTAAAGATGGCGGTCGTGTGCACTGTTTTCTGACCTTCTCAATATGGCGGCAGGGAAGCCCCCCCCCCCCCCCCCCCCCCCCCAAGCTGCGTCTATTCGGCTGCCTGAACGCGACGCCGACGCCGACGCCAGCCCAGCGCTTGCACGCAATTTTCTGAGGCGTTTCCCGCTACGCGGACACCGACTGTGGGGTCAGCGGCGCCTGGGGCAGGCGGGAGCATTCAGGCAGTCGAATAGACGGAGCGGGGGGGGCGGGGGGGGGGGGGTCCTTCGCGGCCGCCTACTTGAGAAGGTCGAATAGCCACATCGGTGCGGTACCGGCGACTCCCGCCCTTCTTCGCCAGGAGCGGCAATGGCGGGGAGCCCGGGGAGCAGCGCTGCCGGGCCGGGGGCACCGGCGCGGGTGCTCCGGGCTCGGAGGTGAGCGGGGAACGGGGACAGCCCCGAGCGGACGGTGGGGGCCGCGGGGGATCGGTATTCCGGCCCAGGGATGAGTGTCGCGGCACAGGGATGGGTTCCTGGACTGTCTAATAATATTATATAACGATCGTACAAGGAGATCTGTATAAAAAAATCCTCCGTGGTCATCCTTCTCCCAGCCCCTCTGTGTTTTCAGGATCTTGGGGGAAGAGTTTGGGTCTGGACAAGGCTCTCGGGCACAGGGTGGGATTCTTGGGGTGCAGGGCCAGGATTTGGACTCGATGCTCCCTGTGGGTCCCTTGCAGCCCAGGAAATGCTGCGATCCTGTGCCTCTGAGGGTGAAATAAAGGGGAGCGGTGGGGTTTGTGCCCGCTGTGTTCACGGCCCCGCCGGCTCAGGGCGGGTTAAAGGCGCAGCTGCCCCGAGACAGCGGGACCGGCCGGGGCTGCTCGCTCCCGGTGCTGCCGCCTCGTGGGGAGAGCCCGGCACTGCAGCCCGCGCAGGCGCTGGACCACGGGATGGGCGTGGAACAGCAGCGCAGGGGATGCTGAGGCAGCCCAGGGAATGCTGCGGTCCCAGGGAAGGCTGAGGCGTCCCCTGCCCGGGGCACTCGGCAGCAAACCCCTGATGTTGAGCAGAAAAAGGAAAGTTCTGGGTTAGTGGGAGGAGGTTTCTGGAATGGAGCTGGGACAGGTGCTGATCCACGCATGGAATCACGGGCTGGTTTGGCTTGGAAGGGACCACCAGGATCATTTACACTCTGTTTGTTGTCTGATTGCACAGCGAAGAACATCCAGAACTGCCGCCTCACCCTCACGGACAGCAGGAATGTCTTCCACAGCTCTTGTTTTGGAATGGGAATGGCTGTTGGGAGCTCTGGCAGGACCAGGTAAGAAGAGAAATGGGATCATTGTGGCTGCTGCTGGAGGTGGTTTTCTGCTTTCCGGCTGTTCTTCTCATTGATCCTTTCACAGCAGTGTTCCTGGGCACATTTGAGGGTAATTGCAGGAATTTGAAACCAGATAAAAACTGGTGGGGAAAAAATGCGAACGTGATCCATTTCTGGTAGTTCCAAGCTTCTCCCACAACACCGTTCCAGGGGAAACCTGATGAAAGGGTAAAGACGCAGAGGAACAAGTGCTGTAAAGCCCCCTGGCGCTCTGAGAGAGCAAACCTTCCAGTACTCCCAGCAGATCTCTTGGAGAAAGTGTGGGATCGCAAGGTTTTCCAGGAAAGCAAAACAAGGGCGGAGATGAGGGAATGGGCTTCCAGTTCTTCCTTTAGCTGAAAGCCTGGGGGAATTGAGAGGGGCCACAAGAACTGTTTGTGTAGGCAAATGGGAGTTTGGGGGCTGAATCTGAGTTTCCCTCTGGGGCATTTTTGAGGGAAAAGCTGAGGTGGTGTTCAAGGGAGAGAATGCACATTTTTGGGGTGGAAAAGGTTGAATCAATATTGTAGAGGAAGTAAAACGTTGGGGGTAAAAGTGGATGCAATCTGGAGGGGACAGATTGAATATTTTGGAGGCAAAATGGGGAACTGAGTAGTGGAGAGATGGGGAACATTTTGGAGGCAACACTTGACAAAGTCTCTGGGGTGGAGAACGACCACATTGAGGGAAAAATGAGGTGATGAGCAGTGGGCACGTAGGGAAGGTCGTGGGGGTAAATCTTGAGAAAAGCCCCGTGGTATTCAAGAAATCCTTGGAAGCAGGACTGAGGAATTCAGTGGTGGAAAAATAGGGGAATTTTGCGGGGGTAAAACTTTAAAAGATCTAAGAGTTGAGAGTGTGTGTTTTTAGGTAAAAAGGATGTCTTGTTGAAGTTGGGCACCTGGATTGTGGCATTTATGGATCACAGGGTGTTTTCCCAGAAAGTAGAAGATAAAGGAGACTCCCAAAGCCTCGGTAGCTGTGTTAAGAAATCCCTGCCAGGGAAGAAAGGTACCTAAACCTCCTAGAAGTAGGGACTAATTGGCATGGGAAGGGGAAAACCCACCCCCAGTGGGAGAGAGCACGCCGGGTAAGGGAAGAGAAGGATGCCCTTAAGAAGAAGCAGGGAAGGTGAATTTCTCGGCTTGCTAAAATGTATCAAAAAGTTTGGAACCTGGGTCTGTGTGGAGGCCGGGATTTTCTCAGCCATATGCAGAGCCCAGCACTAGGAATAAAGGAATTCCAGGCTTTACAACGCCAAAAATGCAGTACCAGAGAGTTCTGTTATCCCGAGGACTTGGGGGATATTTGGCAAAAATTTCCGGGGGCCCAGGCTGGACCGAGCTTTTAACGCTCCCCGGATTCACGGGATCGGGGATTCCAGCGTGCCCTGCACGGGTTTTTTCAGGGAAGTCCCAAATCCGTGTGAGCACGAAGCAGAATCCCCTGGGAGCTGTGAAGGCAACAGGATATTTCTTGGGAATTTTGAAGGATTGGGTGAGTCCTCAGTGTTAGGTTGGAATGAATGCAAATTGTCCGGGAGTTGCTGGTTTGGGGATGGCCGGGTCTGGGTTTGGATTTGTGGGCACCGAGTGTTCCTTGTGTCAGCTTTAGGTCTTCTGGATTGGTGGGAATAGTCAGAGAAAAGAGAAGGCAATTGAAATGCGGAGCTCCATTCCCGGAGAAATGGTCGGGATGGGAGAGGAAAGGCTGTGGAGCTGCTGGGAGCTCGTGGAGAACGAAAGGATCTGAGGCCTGGAGGCAAAAGCTGTGGAACAAAGCCTGAAAAGGGTGTGGGGTGGGGCGGGAGGGGGAGGAGGGCACCGTGGTGGGGGGAAAGAGGGAAAGGATCCCTGCTCCGGGAATCCAGCAGGGACCAGGAGAGGATCATTTTCCATCCACTGCTCTCAGTGGAATCCTAATAAGGACGGTGGAAGGGAAGTGATTCGTTTGTTCTTAGGTTTGGAATGAAAGGTGCTCTTGCAGAGGGGACTATTGACCTGTTAAAATTCCGTTGGATACAGGAAAAGAGGGAGGAAGCAAGCAGCTGGGGAATGAACGGGTGGATTTTTTGGTGGATACAGGGAAAGACACGGGAAGGGGCTCTCAAGTAAAATACACCTCACAGGCAGCACCAGGAGAAGCCTCAAGTGCCCTTTTTTTCCAAGCTCTGACATTCCAGAGGAGTAAGCAGTGGTCAGCCCATCACTTTCTGTATTCCTTGGATGCCCAGTGCTTTGTTGGGAAGAGATAATATTTGGAAATGAACAAATCCGGGGATGTAATTTCTTGATAGTAAAGCCCCAGAGAGCCTGGTTTTGATATCCTTCCAGCACCCAAACGCAGCAGAGGGAATCCTGGCGGAGCTGGAAAACGCTGTCGCTCCGTCGGTGGAATTCCTGGGAACTGGAAAGCAGCAGAAGCAGCAAGAACAGAGTTGGAAGCAGGCTCCAGCCGGGTAAGGCAGACACCAAATCCTTTGGAACTGGGCAGGGGTGGGAAGAATGAATTCTTACATTTGTAGCCCAGGGATTCCTGAGCAGGATCCCGGCAGGGAAGACTGCAGGGATCAGGCTGGGGCCTGATCGCAGCTGGGGGCAGCGAGCCTTGGAATTGGCTGAAGGGAAGAAAGAGGGATCCTTTGAGCACAAGGATCAGGTGCCAAATGCGGAGATGGCATCAGACAATTCCTCGGGAGGGTTTAGTTCCTGGGCCAAATCGATCTCCTGCCTTGTGAAGGAGCTCAGAGAGCTGGGAAGAGCCCGACCAACGCAGGGAATGCACCGGCAGATAAAAGTGCCGGGGAACGGTGGGGAAAAGCATCCGAACAGGGGGCCTCGTTTTGTACAGGGACGGTACAAAAAATTGTCCGAAAGAATAGGAATGGAATGGGATTTTACGTATTCCTCGGAGGCCACAATCCAGTGGGAAGGCTGAGAGAAAGAAACAAGGCCTAAAAAGGCAGATGAGCCAAATCTGCCCAAAGCCTCCAATGGCCACATTCCCTGGCACTGCTGAGGACTTCAGCCAAGCTCCAAGCAAAAGGTGAGCCCCTGATTTTGGTGCCAAGGGAAACTCCAAGTTAAGAATGATCCAAATATGAAGCGCTTCTCACAAAACTCAGCTTTGCAAACCTTTCTTTGGGCTAAAAAAGAAAAGATGGGAATGCCCTTGGCAGAAAAGCAGCTGTGAGGCACAGCAGGCTTCAAATGCCTGTCAGCAGGAGCTCCAGGAGAAACGGCTGCTGGCTCCAGGCATCCTGGGCTTTCCAGGCAGGTTTTGTACTGGATTGCAAGGCAGTTTTCCTGCCTCTGGGGGGTGGCACCTGCATCCCACTGGAAAGGGAAAATGTGGAGAGAGGGGCAAGCGGGAAGACGGTTGCTGATGTGTGTCCTTGGATTGCAGTTCCTCCCGGTGAGTCTGTGCTGCTGGAAGTTTGAAGGAGATCAGCCTTGGAGTACGTGTGGGTTCACCTGTGGGGTTTGGGAGCGATGCCGGACATGAAATTCCAGGGATGTTCCCCTTGCTGGAGTGAGAAGCAGTGGAAGCACTTTGCTGTCTGCTTCTTCATAGCCTTCGCCTCGGTCCCCTGGGGCTCCAGGTAATCCCCTCTCACCTTTGCTTTTCCAAGGGTCTCTAAATGAGGGCTTGAGCTTTGGTGTAGCTCCCTTTACAGGGAAGATCTGTTCCAGGAAAGGTCTCCTGGTCTGGACCGATGGCACGGCAGGCAGAGCAGGAAACCCCGCAGCTCCTGTGGCTCCCTCATCTGATTTGCCTGCAGGCAGCAGCAAGGATCATTCCCAAGTGTCATCCCCTGGCTCCGTGACTTGGTGAGGTTGTGTTCCCCCAAAGGCCAGGGGCCGCTTTGTTTTGCAGCTCACGAAAGTCCAGCTCGGTGGTGCTGGGTTTGGTTTTTGTGTGTAATGAAGGCACTAAAAAATTCCCCTCCTTCACTGGCACAGCCCTGGAGTGGGAGCAGATTCCCCTTATCCCGCAGTTATCCCGCTCCTGCCCTGGATCCCTGCGGTGCCGTGTGTTCTCCAAGCTCACAGCACTGCTGGCTCTAAACAAGAAAAACAATCCCTGTTCCTTCTCTTCTCCATCCTTGATGTTCCCAGACCCTGCATCTCCCTGGCTATTCCCTGTGGGAGTCTTCATCTCCATCCCACCTTATCCCGATCAAATAAGGGTCTGAGACGTGTTTAGCAGCAAATGCATTCCTGTGAAGAAAGCCAAGAGCAAAAAGCATCCAGATGCAGAGAAGTCTTTAGAAAAGCGTTCCAGACGTGCAAATGAGGGATGTGTCTTCCTGCATCTCCTGTTGTTTTTCTCTGTCACGTTTTGGAAGGGTTTCTCTCAGTGATTTCCTGCAGTCCAGGTGCGTCCCTTCTTTTGTCCAAATCCAGTGCCAGAGGATCGAACAACTGACGAGTGGGGCCTGGGATGAAAACGGTTCTCCTAAAATGAGGGAAACAATGCTAGAAGAGAAATGAGCATCCTTTTAATGCCTGGAATAAAAATGCTGGAAAAGGGCACTTTTTATTTGATATGGTGTCATTCTCCTTTTTTTTTCCATAGCTAAAACTCCACGGTGAGCAAGCAGAGCAGAAATAGGAAATGCAGGAGTCTTGGATTCCACAGTGGGATTAACTTCCCTTTTCTGCTCTCTTTCAGGACAGGAAAAACCACTGAACTCGCCCCATCTTTGGGACCAAGAGCTTTGGTGTTGGAGTAGGCAAAGCCAGCTAGGGCCCCCCTTGTCCTGCCCATGGTGTGGGTCAGGGACAGGCTCCTCTTCTCCTCTGTGCTGGGATGAACTGCCTAGGGAATGCTGTTTCTGACAGCCCGGTCCTAGCCACGGCTACTGGAAATGGGCGGAGGTGAAGAGGCAAGTGCCAGAGTTGCTTGGGGATGATGGAATTATGGTGTTTGGCTGCGCCCAGAGGGGCAGGTTGGGCATTTTTGTGTGTCTGAGGACCGGTTTGGGTGCTGGGGAGCCCGGGGAGCCGAGCTCTCAGTGCATTCCCAGCTCTCCCGGGGGTGGGAGCTGGTGCAGGGCTGGGTGACAGCCTCTCTCCCGGGGGTGGGAGCTGGTGCAGGGCTGGGTGACAGCCTCTGGTCGGGCTCGGGGCAGGCCCTGGCCCCGGCACAGACACGCTGGGGTGGTTTGGGGACGCTTGGGGAGCCGTGGGTGGAAAATGAGGGATGGTGCTGGGCAGAGCGATCGGCCTGCGCTCGTGTCAGCGCAGCCGTGCAGGGCACTGGGATCTGGGTAAAGCACCGGCTCTCCTGGTGTTCTGGGATGCAAGGTCTGTATTTATCCATACATATTTATCCATACATATTTATCACTATATTTATCCATGGATTATCCATATATGTTTATCCATATACATTTATCCATATGTTTATCCACGTATTTACCCATGAATTTATCCCTATATTTACCCATGTATTTACCCATGTATTTTATGAACACTCAAGTGCCATATCCATGTATTTTATGAGCACTTCCAGGGCTGGTGACTCCACCACTGCCCTGGGCAGCTGTTCCAGCGCTGGACAACCCTTCCCATGCTGGGCCAGGAGATGGATTCTGGAAATGCAGACTCTGAGGAGCTGGGGATTAAGGCAGCATTGGATTCCTTTATTCTCCCAGAAGGATAAAGGAGATTTATCCCCAGACGAACCAGAGGTGATCACACTGAGGTCATTAGTGGGATTTCTTCCTTACTCCCACAAATACCCACTGGGGTGACAGAGTTCCCTACAAGGGCGGTGTTGGAAGGAGCTGCTGGAATGTTTTGCTGTTTATTGGGATCCTCAGGATGTTTGGTGTCTCTCAGAGCTGTTCCAGGCTCTCCACAGACCCAAACGCTCCTCACACTTCTCCTCAGAGTAGAGAGGTTTCCCAGAGTGCTGGTTTTTAATTTCAGATGCTGGGATAACGACACGGCTTCAGGAGGCAGGAGACTCATTGTGCTGTGCCTCAGTCCAGGCAGGGACAACCCCCAGCTAATAAAAACCTCTTTAAAGCACAAAAAGTCCCATTAAACTGATATTATAAAGGCTGCAAATTGAAGCAGGCCTCAATCAGAAAGCAGCAGAATTTAATTCCCCCCCCTTGCCCATTTGCATGATGATCTCCTTCCTAATTGCCCATCTACGCTTTTCCCACAGAAGTGCTGTCCCGAGGTTGGAGATGGTTCCAGCTTTATGGAGCTTTGATCTTTATCTGCTTTTACTTTTTACAGAGCACAGAACCCGAGAGTGGCAACTGCTTTCCTCTTGTTCCTCCTGTGGCAGTGAACTGCTCTTCCCAAGGACGGCTGCAGGAATTCTCAGGCAGCATAACGTATGGAATGCCAGGCACGCTACAGAATTCCAGTGGGAGCAGCAGGAACTTCTGTTCTTTACTGGCAGGGCTGTGCCATGAAGGGGAGCTCAGAGATATTGGTCAGCTCAGGGAATGAGCCTGGCTCATGGTAAGGAAATTCACTGTGCAGTTACTTCGGGCCCTTCTCCTTCTCCTTCTCCTTCTCCTTCTCCTTCTCCTTCTCCTTCTCCTTCTCCTTCTCCTTCTCCTTCTCCTTCTCCTTCTCCTTCTCCTTCTCCTTCTCCTTCTCCTTCTCCTTCTCCTTCTCCTTCTCCTTCTCCTTCTCCCCTTCTCCTTCTCCCCTTCTCCTTCTCCCCTTCTCCTTCTCCCCTTCTCCTTCTCCCCTTCTCCTTCTCCCCTTCTCCTTCTCCCCTTCTCCTTCTCTCCTTCTCCTTCTCTCCTTCTCCTTCTCCTTCTCCTTCTCCTTCTCCTTCTCCTTCTCCTTCTCCCTCTCTTCCCAACACCAGTTCCAGACCTCAGTATAATCCATGTTCCCACAGCCTGACCTTGCAGTTTTCCCAGTTTAGCAGCCCCAGCCACACTTGCAGCCTCTCTGTCTGGACTTTGTCTTGCTGAAATCTCCCTTTGTTGATCCTTTGCTGCCTCACCTTTTATCCAGCAATAACGTGCAGTGGGTGGAAGCTTCTCAGAATTCCCTCCCTGTTCCACTGGAAACATTCCCAAGTGGAAGCAGCTGCACTGCCCATCAGCACTTGCCTGCTTTTAGGGGTGGTTGAGGCATGAAGGATGCAACAAATGGAGTTGGCTCCAAGGGGATGAAATGCTCCCCCTGAGGCTGCTCAGAGAGCTGGAGCTGAGGAATCCGTGTGGGAATCACTGCAGGAAAAAGGAAGGAAAAGAGAGCAGAGGAACAGGGATGCAATTCCAACCTCTCCAAAGACTGGGATGGGCACATTCACCATCACCATTTAATCTAGACACGATTTCTTCTTTGCCTCTGGCTGCCAGGAGCAGGATGAGCAGTTTAATGAGTTTAAATAGTGAATAGTTTAATTAGCTGGAAGAGACTGGATCAATAGCTGCTTAAACAAACAACTGGATCCCTGTTTCCAAGCTTGGATGTAGTTTTGGAAGGTTCCCGGCAATTTGGCAGGGATTAGTGATGCTGAGAATGTGCTTTTTTGTGGGTTTGGGGCTTTTACTCCTGTTCACGTGGCTGCTTTTTCTTGTTGAGTGGCAAACAGGAGGGAAAGAGCAACCACGGAAGGAATTCCACTCTTGCTGCTTCAAGGGATGGATCAGGAAGGGAACAGGCTGCAGGGAATTTGGAGTGCAAACTGAGATCTCTCCGATATTTTCGGCTCAGTCAGTCCATCAGTGCTTGGTGGCTGTTTAGGCCACGTGCAAGGTGAATGATGGTGCACATGGCAGAGCTGCTGGTGGCTCCTTCCCCTGCCCTGCTGTCAGTCACCCTGCAGGGTGCTGGAGCAGCGTGCCAGAGGCCGTGGATCCTATGGATCCCATGGATCCCAGGGGCGTGATCAGGAGCCTGAGCCTGCTGGCCACTCCTTGCTCTCTCTTATCCTGATTTTTCAGCTCTGCAGCGAATCCAGCTTGAGTTTTTCAACCCCCTAGAAACCCAGGGACCTTTCATGTCTGTTCTCAGATCTGGGATTTAAATCCAGCCCTTATCAAAGCACCCCGTGACCAGGCAGGCCCTGAATCCCAGCAGGGATCTGATAAAGAGGGACCTGACATCCTAAAGAAACCCTTTGAAATCCTGCTGGGATTGATTTGTATCCATAATGGAGCCCCGAGCTCTCTGCCAGGGAGAGATGAAGCTGCTCCTTTGCTTTATTATCCTCAGGCCCTTCCCAGCTTTGAGGGAAATTCAGTCCCTCTTCAAGCCCCAAAATCATGGAAAAGCTCCTTTGTATCCTCTCCACAGCCCCTACGTGGATTAATCAACTTTTTATTTGATATGGTGTCATTCTCCTTTTTTTTCCATGGCTAAAACTCCACGGTGAGCAATCAGAGCAGAAATAGGAAATGCAGGAGTCTTGGATTCCACAGTGGGATTAACTTCCCTTTTCTGCTCTCTTTCAGGACAGGAAAAACCACTGAACTCGCCCCATCTTTGGGACCAAGAGCTTTGGTGTTGGAGTAGGCAAAGCCAGCTAGGGCCCCCCTTGTCCTGCCCATGGTGTGGGTCAGGGACAGGCTCCTCTTCTCCTCTGTGCTGGGATGAACTGCCTAGGGAATGCTATTTCTGACAGCCCGGTCCTAGCCCCGGCTACTGGAAATGGGCGGAGGTGAAGAGGCAAGTGCCAGAGTTGCTTGGGGATGATGGAATTGTGGTGTTTGGCTGTGCCCAGAGGGGCAGGTTGGGCATTTCTGTGTGTCTGAGGACCGGTTTGGGTGCTGGGGAGCCCGGGGAGCCGAGCTCTCAGTGCATTCCCAGCTCACCCGGGGGTGGGAGCTGGTGCAGGGCTGGGTGACAGCCTCTGGTCGGGCTCGGGGCAGGCCCTGGCCCCGGCACAGACACGCTGGGGTGGTTTGGGGCCGCTTGGGGAGCAATGGGAAGAAAATGAGGGATGGTGCTGGGCGGAGCAATCGGCCTGTGCTCGTGTCAGCGCAGCCGTGCAGGGCACTGGGATCTGGGTAAAACACCGGCTCTCCTGGTGTTCAGGGATGCAAGGTCTGAGGGACTGGATTTACTTGGGGTTTTCCAGGACAGCAGGAAGAAGAGGAGATGTGGTGCCAGAGGTGCATCCCATCAGGTTGCATTTCCCTCTTTCCCATTTCCATTTCCTCAGTGCAGGTGTCCCCTGCAGCCCATGAGCACGGGGCCGGTGACAGCTCCCTGTCAGTAGAGGGATTCCTTATGGAACAAGGGCATATGATACCCCTGGAAAGACTGGACACTGCAGGGTTGCTGAGGAAAAGCTCCTGAACAGGCCCCTGACTGCAGGCAGCCCTGAGAGTCCTTGGCAAGGTATACAGCTGCCCGGCTCCCCCTCTGATTAGAGTCCATCTAGAGGGACTGGGCATGAATCTTTTCAAAAGTAGATATAAGTTGGCATAGTTGAACAATAAAGGGAGAAGGATACTTAATCGTATCGGTGTACGGGTCGTTTATGCGGCCAGCTCTCCAGACTCGGTCCTAACACCTGTCCTCCTCCTGTGCCCCTTTTGTTGGACAAGTCTCAAATGGCAACACACATTCCCAAAGCCTGTCTGCTTCCTTAAATCCATGGACCAGCTAGTGCTGTCACTGAACAGCTGAAATGAGCTTTCAGAGCCTATAAACTAGCAGGAGTGACAAACAAATGGATTTGAATCTGGAAATGGGTGAGGTCCACCCACCCACTGCTGCTGATGCAGAGACTGGGGCTCAGGGCATCTGTGCAGCCCTTCCCTTTGGCACTGATCGTGCACTGGAATGTTGTGTTGCTGCCAAACTGGGCCTCAAACCAGAAGAAGGTAAGCCCTGACCATTTGCCCCTGACCCTGGCACACCCACAGTGTGTTATCTGGAGTGTGTGCCTCAGCTGGTGTCGAGTTTCACCAGAGTTGCAAGTTGGCTCCTGCTCTGGGTGATTGCGAGTGACCATCGCATCAGTTCTGCACTAAACACCGTTTAGCCAGACCCAGAGATTTGGCCACATAGTGACTTCTGAACAGAAAATCAGAATGCAGGAAAAGTGCCAGGACCACGGCCGGGCCCGGGTACAGCACGGTCTTTGTGGGTCACTGTCACTCCACTCTTAGTCTCTCCTCATCTTTCTTGTGGGCTCCCTTCAGGTACAGGAGCCATTGCTCACTGGTGTTTTTGACTATTCTCTGTCAAGGAAAGGAGTTGAATTTCCTTATCAAATCTAATATATCCCATCTGGAGCACTAACTGAATTAGATAATTGGATAATTAGTTAATTAGCCAATTTTTCGGCGCGCACACACACCACCCACACCTATCACTCATCCTAAGCTCTACCCCCCATTCATCGCAGGCTCCCACCCCACACACATGTGTCACGCCCCCCCTGGCCCGTGTCACGGCCCCCCGGCCCCGCCCCCGCCGCGCGCGTCACGACGCTCCGCCCCCGGCTCCGCTCGCGGCGCGCGCGTCACGACGCTCCGCCCCCGGCTCCGCTCGCGGCGCGCGCGTCACGACGCTCCGCCCCCGGCACCGCCCCCGCCGCGCGCGTCACGACGCTCCGTCCCGGGCACCGCCCCCGCCGCGCGCGTCACGACGCTCCGCCCCCGGCACCGCCCCCGCCGCGCGCGTCACGACGCTCCGCCCCCGCCGCGCGCGTCACGACGCTCCGCCCCCGCCGCGCGCGTCACGACGCTCCGCCCCCGCCGCGCGCGTCACGACGCTCCGCCCCCGCCGCGCGCGTCACGACGCTCCGCCCCCGGCTCCGCCCGCGCCGCGCGCGTCACGACGCTCCGCCCCCGGCACCGCCCCCGCCGCGCGCGTCAGGACGCTCCGCCCCCGCCGCGCGCGTCACCACGCTCCGCCCCCGGCACCGCTCCCGCCGCGCGCGTCACTACGCTCCGCCCCCGCCGCGCGCGTCACCACGCTCCGCCCCCGGCACCGCCCCCGCCGCGCGCGTCACGACGCTCCGCCCCCGCCGTGCGCGTCACGACGCTCCGCCCCCGGCACCGCCCTTGCCGCGCGCGTCACGACGCTCCGCCCCCGCCGTGCGCGTCACGACGCTCCGCCCCCGGCACCGCCCCCGCCGCGCGCGTCACGACGCTCCGCCCCCGCCGCGCGCGTCACGACGCTCCGCCCCCGGCACCGCCCGCGCCGCGCGCGTCACGACGCTCCGCCCCTTCCCTCGCGCGCAATGTAGCCCCGCCCCTCGCCCCGCCCCTCTCCCCTCACGGCGCTTCCCGCCTCCGGCACCAGTCCCGCGCCGCTCCTGCACCTGCCGCCATCCGGAGCCCACCGGTCCGGCACCCGCCGCCGCCTGCAGCCACCCGCCAGCCCCCCGTGAGCCGCCGCCGTCCCCCCGCCGGTCCCGCACCGCCCCGCCTCCTCACACCGCCCCACCGCACCTCCCCGCCGCCCGCCGCTCCCCCCTCCCGCCATTGTGGGTCCCCTCAAGGTATCCCCCGCCCCGTGCCGCCCGCGGGTCCCTTCAGGGCAGCCCCCGCCGCCTCACGGCACCCCTTCCCGCCATTGCGGCTCCCCTCAGGGTACCCTCCACCCCTTGCCGCCCGCGGGTCCCCTCAGGGCAGCCCCCGCCGCCTCACGGCACCCCTTCCCGCCATTGCGGCTCCCCTCAGGGTACCCTCCACCCCTTCCCGCCTCACGGCCCCTCTTCCCGCCGTTGCATCTCCCCTCAGGGCGCCCCCCCCGCAAGCCCCCCCCTTCCCGCCATTTATGCACCACCCCACAGCACCCCTCAGGCCACCATTTTAGCCCACCCAGCCGCAGCAGGCAGACCCCCCAGCACCAGGAGAACACCGCAGCCCCCATGGAAGGACAACACCCACACAAAAAAGGTTAGAAAAACACACAGAGGGTGGCAGCCAAGGAGGGACACTGCAGGGGGACACAATTAAGGCCGAGAGCGCAGGGGGACATTCCAGGGGGATATAATAAAGGCCAAGAGCCCAAGGAGGAGGCAGCAGGAGAACATAATAAAGGCCAAGAGCCCAGGGGGAGTCCAGGGAATAAAGAGAAAGGGCTCAAAAATCAGACACTACACAACAAACACAAGGGGTATGACACACAAGCCCTGTTGCCTAAACCTAACCTTAACCAGGACCCCAAACAACAGCCCTTTCTCCCTAAAAGCAGCCACAGGCAGCAGCCCTCCCCACAGCTGGAGGCAATCACCCTGAATGCTGAGCCCATGTCAGCACCCTCCCCACAGCTGGAGGTAATAATCCCAAATGCCGAGCCTATGGCAGCACCCTCCCCACAGCTGGAGGCAACAGTTCCAAATGCTGAGCCAATGCCAGCACCCTCCCCACCTAACCCTAATCCCAAACCCTAAGCCCTAGCCCCCTAGCCCTGACCCTGACCACAACCCTAACCCCCAACCTTAACCCAACCCCCTAACACTAGCCCTAGCCCCAGCGCTAGCCCAGACCCTAACCCTATAGCCCCAATACCAATACAACAGCAGAACCCCAGCACCAGGACCGCAGCAGGAATCCACCACACAAGGGACAACGCACGCAGGCCAGAGAACAGCAGGTAAGGTCCAGGGGCCAAGGGGTACAGTAGTACATAGGGTGGAGGGGGCAGAGGACCAGCAGCCAGTGCCACATTAGGTACCACACACCACCATCAGGAGTAGAAGCCAGGCTAGGGTCAGGGTTGCAGGGTAGGAGGCAGGGCCAGGGTCACAGGCCAGGGCCACAAGCACAGGTCAGGGTCATGGCTTAGGGCCAGGGTCACAGGCTAGGGCCACAGACCAGAGTCACAGGTTAGGGATAGAGCCACAGGTAAGAGCCAGGGCCACGGGCCAGGGGCCAGGGTCAGA